>NC_051044.1:16160008-16480508 GCF_904848185.1 Acanthopagrus latus
GAGGAGAAAGAGATTGATGCCAAGCTACGTTACTTGGAGCTTGGGATCACCCAACGTAAGGAGACCATGGTGAAGGAAAGAGAGAGGAGAGAGCTGGCTTACATGAGATGTATGGGTGACGCTCGGGACTACATGTCAGACACTGAGCTCAATAACCTCAGGATGGCAGCTGCACAAGGAACCTTTGATGCTAATGGTCTGCTGACAAGACCCAGCACTGCGCCATTGAGTCAGTTTACCAATGACCTCAACGCAACCTCCCAGTATCCTTCAACATCATCTTACATGTCTTATCCATACCCTCAAAGTCAACCATCAACACAGCAGCAGGGCTCTGCATACCAGCAGATAGGTTTCCAACCTCCTCAGTACCCTTCATCCTCTGCACCCCAGCCAGGAACATTCCAGCCCCATCCTCCACCAGGCCCAGGCTACCAAAACCAGGGAACCTATCCCTCCCGCATGTATGGCCAGTCCTCCTACCAGACAGATCTTGGCATGCAGCAGCATGGTCACCAGGGTTTCCATCCACCTGGTCAGCCTATGCCAGCCCAGAGCCTTCCTTACCCCAGTCACAGCTCTTACCAGCCTGGTCTCTCTTACCAGCCTCAGGCAGAAATCCTTACAGTCCATCAAAGACCTCGGCAGACATCCTTAGCTGACCTTGAGCAAAAGCTCCCCACCAACTATGAGGTCATCAGCAACCCAGCAGTGTCAGTGGCCACATCAGCTCCAGATAGCAACTTTGGCTCAGTTTACAGCAACGCGTATGGTCAATACCGCCCCCCTGAGCCTGGCCTGACACATGGTGTGGAGAGCCCCACCTCTGCTTATGCTTCAGATGGACTGTACACCTCTAACCTTGAGCAGAATATTCCACGGAACTACGTCATGATTGATGACATCAGTGAGTTGACCAAAGACAATGCTGGCCAAGCCACTGATGCTCTTGGCCATCCTGTAGGAGGGCGATATCGCAGTGAGAATGGCCCTGCACGTGGCAGTGCTTACGGTAGGCCAGAAGATGAGCCTGTGGATGCTTATGGCAGACCTACAGGTACAACGGGTTACAGTACAGTGGATAGTCGTACCAGCACCACAGTGAGTGGTGGCTCTTCGTATTATTATGATGATTATAAACATTCATCGAGGAGCAACTCGAGTAGCCACAAACTCACGCCCAAGAATCTAGCCCCTGCAGTCGTCTCCTCTAAACGTAGTAAGCACAGGAAGCAGGGGATGGAGCAGAAAATTTCAAAATTCTCCCCTATTGAGGAGGCACGGGATGTGGAGTCTGACCTTGCCTCTTACACGATGACGACATCAACAGGAGGCAGCTGTACAGTTGTGTCCAGATCGAAGAAGCATCAGGATGACGTCACCTATGGGATGAAGAAAAATGCATATGATCAGCAGAAATATTACGGCACCAGTCGTGAGGGTCTTGAGGAGGAGGACCGCATGTACAGCTCTGGGAGGTCAAGGTCAACTGGATATGGTATGGACAAGATTTCTTCTAGGGACGCCACAGGCCACAGAAGTAAATCCTATGAGAGGGATGCCATGGAGCGGTCTCAGAGAAGCAGCCGCAGTGGAAGGCCTCCAATGCGCAACCAGAATTCAGAAGAGGAGAGCCCTCTCAGTCCTGTTGGGAAGCCTGTAGGCATGGGAAGAGGCACTGGCATAGCAGACGCCCATGACGTGAGGAACCAGTACGGCTCCAGCCACTCGTTGCCAGATGTGCAGGATCATCACAAGAAGGACCTGCCTAGGAGTCATGTCTATAAACCAGATGACCCTTACCTCGTAGATGACATGCACTGTGCTGTTTCTGACAGTGAAGGTAACTGGTGCTGAATAATTTGTACTGCCTGACATTCGTTGCTGTGTGCTGGAAAGGGACTGCATGCCAAGTGTGGAATTTTGAGAAGAACACTATTACATTGCTTGTCTTGTCCTTTTTTAAAAATGGACTGTTCCATGTGATAAGCCAAAAAAGCCTGTTTTATATATTTGTTTTGCACGCATAATTTTTTAGTGTGTGGTGGTGTCTGTTTTTTTGTTGTTGTTTTGTTCTGGTGGATTCCTCAAATTGTGCATGGCTCTGGGATGTGGAGCATGTTTTCCCCAGTTATTTTGCATGGCTTCAATCAGCATGCTATTCCTCTTGTCACATAAAACAATTGACTGATCATTTTTGTTTTGGTTTCGAAAAGCCTATCATTTGGGCCAAGAAGAGACTGATTGGTTTGAGAAGCCACGGGAAGCCCGTTCTGATCGCTCAAGACATCATGGTGGTCACTCATCCACAGGTAGGCGTAGTAAACACACCTACCATGATTATGATGAACCTCCAGAGGAATACTGTCCCCAGGATGAATACAACCAACAACGCCACCCCTCCTCCACAACATCACGAGACCACCGTCACCACAGTGGCAGCAGCTCTGGCAGACACAGCTCTTCTCGCCACTCCTCAGAGGATCCTAGAACCTCCCGCTCCTCCAGGACACATCCCAAAGACCCAAATGCCCGCACTGATGGCAGAAACTCCACATCTGCACAAAGACGAAGCGGTCCGGATTCCCGCTCCGCCCAGGCAAGTCCCCGGAACTCAGGTGAATTCTCCCGAGACCCAGCCTCTGGTCATCACCATGGCACTGGGGGACGGAGCCAGAGACCCCAAGGAGAACGCACAACCTCCAGAAGGCAGGACCCCTCTGCAGCCGGGCCTAAACCACAGCAGCAGCAGTCCCCTCAGAGCCATGCTGGGCAGCAGCGGTCAGGTGGTCAGGGCCAGTCTGTGAGACATCCAGCTGAACCACTTGATGGCACCCAGCAGGCCCAGCAGCAGCATCAACAGGGTCCACAACAACAGCAGCAGCAGCAGCAGCAGCAGCAGCAGCAGCAGCAGCAGCAGCAGCATCAACAACCACTGCCACACAGCCAGGCCCCGCAGAGCAGCCAGCCTACAACAACCACCGCAGGAGCAGGACCACCACAGCAGCACCCCAAATCTGGCCAAGCCCCAGCACAGGGACGCCAACCAGGAGGAGGGTCTGCAGCAGGGCAGCCAGCCACAACAGCTGTGAGTAGACCTAAACCTGTACTTTCCCTACATGAATTGATCCTACTTTATATATTTCTTTAGGACGAGCTACTTGAAAATCCTAAATCTGCCACTTTTCTCATTTAGGTTTATGATGATGACAGATAGTAGTTCTCGCTGAAAAATAGCTGTATAATTTTGATGTCTTGGTAAACTTTACAAGAATACATTCACCCAAAACGACAAATTCAAACCTATTCATTCCAGCACTGATGGGAAATTGGGTAGGATTATATTTTAAGTGACATTCCATTTAGAGTAGTCTAAAATAACATATAGTGGCAAAATATAGTGTCCTAACTCTTTATTTGTTTGTTTGATTAACAACAGGCAAAAATGGATGCTCCACCTGCAGCAGCTGCCACAGGACTGAAAACTACAACAGGAGTCCCAGCAGCTCCGCAGCCTACTAAAATAGCTACGCCACCTCTAACAGGCATCGGTGAGTCTCAGTTCCCCCATTACCATAACCCACACAATGACCACGGGTAAAGTATGTGGGATGTTGATGTTCTTTGTCGTTTGAAGGCTCCAAGGCAGCCCCTGTTGGGATCGGTAGTAAACCTGGAGGTATTGGCAGCGCTGCAGCAGGACAGCCGCCTGCTGAAGGGGACAATGTTCTCACCAAAATCCTGCAAGGAGGGGCAGCAGAGCAGGCGGGGAAACTGGGTGATGGTACGGTCATGAATAAATAAATGTTAAAGAAATTGAAATAGAGCTTTTCTTCAGTGTATGTTAAAGGAGAGTCAGAGAGAGGTTTTTACAGCGGAAATTAAGACACTGGGATTCCTTGGAAGAGTATTTCACAGTTCTTCTTCTATTTTTCTCCTCTTTATCATTCCTGCAGCTTTGTCTGGCCTCGGGAAGAAGTTCACTTCATTTTGGTGAACTAAAGAGAGGAGGGTAAGTAAAAAAAAAAGTAATTTTAAAAAGTCACAGGCATTATTAGAAAGTCCAAATGTTTTTGTGAAACTTTTAACTCAGATGAATGTATTGATTTTCAGAAAGAGGGACAACAGAGCCTTCTTATCAACAGAATTATGAATTTGCTTCCTCTTTGTTTGAAATTTTTTAGTGTACGTGGTTAGAGCTTCACTTGTTTATTTTGACTCAACTATGTTCTTTTTTCCAGGGTATGCAGAGCTGAAATGAGATGGATTGGTAGCTCTGTACTTGAAAAACCTATGAAACTTCATTAAATACATTTCAAATGACAGATGAACAAGAGGAAGTGAGATCCTGAATGCATCAGTGAGTATCTCTTCAACTTTTCTTTATCTTGTGAGAAATTGATACTTTTTTTTACGTGCTTAATTTTGGTGGGGGGGATCATTGTCTTTGTGATGAAAAACCTGCTCCACCACGTGAGTTAAAACAATGTCATTTTTGAAAACAATTTTAAAGTGTCATGATGTGTCTATTCACTTTTGTGACACTTGCATCATATAAAACAAAAACAATAATGGTGCAACTTGTTAAACTGCTGATTGCTGGTGAAACCTTGGTAGTTTTTGTTTTATTTAGTACAACAAGACCCCAGGCTGCATAGAATGCTGTCACCCTTTTGATTAATGGATTAAGTGATTTATCAGCTGGATATTTACATGAATTTGCATAGTCTGTGTCTGCATAATGAGAAGACTCAAGTGAAAGTGATGACTGATTAAATCCTGTGATTGTATATTCGGACTGATCCGCTGCACCTTTCCCTTACCCCAAATTACTGAACAGAGCTGGAATCAAAGGATGCCTTGTCAGCACTGAATTCCCCAGACATGGGCACGCGATTGAAGTGAATTAAAAAAGGCTGATGCATCGTCAGCACGGTGTTACAAGACACGAGCAGAGGACTGAAGAGGCCTGTAAGTAAGTGGATGCCTTCAGAGAACTACAGTCCCAGAATGCTGATTGTGGAAACGTCTTATGCCTCATCAGACCAATGGTAGGTGTCTAAAGTGACTCCACACATGCATTTATGTATGAATGTGTGTGTGTGTTCTTATGTATGTGCACCAATCTTGAGTCATACACACAAACACAAGCATGTCCCTCCAGCAGCTCTTTTTTGAGTTCCTTGGACAATTCCTCTGCAGTTTTTTTTCTGTGCGGGAGGGAGGGGTGATTATATTTGGTCTGCAGTGGTGTTTGGGTTTGGGGATGTGTGTAAAGTGGCATCCACATGAATGAAGACAAAAGGTATCCTACCAGAACATTGAATTATAACAGTATAACAATAAACCACTTTTTCCAGAAATGTCCCTATAATGTTGATGCTGATCAGTCATTGTTTGCTGAATTTGGTTTTGTTATTGGTTTTTCCTTTTGTTGTTGTTGTCGGTTTTTTTTTGTTGTTTTTTTTGCTTTGGTGTGTAATTTAACTAGTTCGTTGTTGTGTTAGGTCAGGTAATTAAAGTCACAGCATGCTTGAACTTTCTGCTGCAGAGGTGAGAGGCCAAAGCCTAGAACAAAGGAGGTCAGCACTAGCACCGTTTACCTTCTGACTCCACAATCGTCAAATAATCTGGGCCAAGCACACAGGGCTATAATTAGCCTGAGAAGACTAACTGTGGCTTTGCTTTAATGTCACACACGCAATGACACACGGGGACAAGAACTCATGCAGGCACACAGATTCATGACTCATGGTAAGCATCACTCATTACATGGTAGACCGAGCTAACGAAAACTAATACTGCTCAATGGAGCGGAACTGCAGAAGTGCAAATAAAGTAGAATTCAATGCACTTTATTTAGCGGCTGTCAAAACACATGCTGTGACTTGCGCAGCACAACATTGTGGCTCAATTGAATGATGACCCTTCATTCAGCTGTTACTCTGTCTGTGTTGCCACTCAGATTAATAGCAGGAGTCATCTGTGTGTCTGTGGGTAGTGGGGGAATGTGGAGATAAAACCGACTCAGGGTCTCTTCGAGCAGCAGGCCAGTCAGCTCAGCCCATTGGATTATTGCTGGTGTCGGCAGCAAGGCTTTGATTGGCTGGACAATCATGAGAAGTAAGAGAGGGAGAGTGAGCTAGCAGGGCTGCAACATGAACATTGCAGAAGGTATCAGCTGTGTGATGGCCTTTGCAAAACATACAGAATTTTTCAAGACCTTGATATTCTTATACCTTATTTTTATTAACTTTATTCATATTGGTTTAGTCTTTATTGCGATATTCATTTTGTATATGCAACTGTGATATTGTGCATTTACATTTAATTTTATCCTGATAACATTCACATCATCACTGTCTCTATTTCAGGATGACAACAACGTTCAATAATGAGGATGCGGTGAAGCGGAGGAGAGAGGGGGAGGGAGGATGCAAGTCCTGCTTCCCCTCCTCTCCTACACAAGCCTCCTGGGATCTGTGAGACAGTAAAAGAGCCACTAACTGAGGCACTTGGATATCATGGGAGAATTTCAGCGTGTTTGCATGCCTCAACAGCTCAATAAAGGAAGCCCCACAGTGCCCTCTACGGGAGATTAGGTGAAACCCCACTCATGTCTGAGGACTACACATCTGGCAAGGATATTTGATTCTACATTGATGTCTTCAGGGTCTTTTCAAGCAAAATACATAAAAAAGAAGAAAAGAAGAAGTCAGATTTTCATAGGTTTTTCTGGTACCAAAGATACCTGTCTTAGCCCACAATGACACCACACATGGAGTAGACGAGGTGTATCACGGCAATGACAACCAACCTGACAACTCCACCACAATCCTCGAATGCTTGGTTTCTCCGATCTCTACAGTACATTCCAGTATAGGGAATTTGACCCTTTCTTTGAATGTGTTTTTATTTCTCCTCTTTTTGTTTTGATGTCTACAGAATGCATTGTGTAAACGTGGACATGAGAATGCACGCACAACTATGTCAAAAAAACTGAAAAAAAAGAAGCCCATATCAAATACTTTTCCACCACCTATGAGATGCCACTAGTCATTAGCTGTAGGTTTTTAGGGAAGGGAATTACTACCGGTGTGCCCACAAAGTGTGAGATTCACACAGATGAGAGGACCAAATGAAAGAGTGGCCACGGCTCTTTATCAGCCATCGCAAAGCCATTGTTATAGTCAGCCCCAGAGTTGACTGTAACACTCTGGGGCTGACTATAAAAAGGATAAAGTCCCTTATGGGGTTTTTATCCTTTTTATTGATTTGTCTCATCTTTTAGTTTCTTTTCATTTTTGCCTGATATTCACTGAATGGAAGAGCCTTATTCAGTACATGTTTTTACTTGTATACCTCACATGTTTTAAAATGTCCATGTCATCATGCATTTCTTTTTACACAACTGTATACTATTGTATGTACATAAAAACAAATCAGAGATCTAATTATGTAAAGTTGTCATCTGTGTATTTATGGAATCACTCTCCAGTGACTTTCTTTTTTTTGTTGTTGTTCTGTGTTTTTCTTTGGTAAAACTTTATATTTTTCACTTTTTATTTGTTTGAATCTGTTTTCTTGCATCAAATAATTTGCTTGTTGATTTTTAAAAGCAATAGCATGCAGAAAATGGTATATAGCACAATCGTATAAATGTTGTTTAAATTAGTGATGGGAAATGTCAAACACATCTGTCGATAAATAGCCGTAATACAATTTGTCAGAGGGTTTACAACCACAGTACCGCGTCCAGACGTGCATGTGAAGTGCAGATGCACATGAGCATGCCGACAGGTACAAACACATTCACACAGACACACACTCTCTCTCTATCTCTTGCAAACACTCACACACACACATGCACAATGCACACATATACTTCACATTATACACTTTGCATCCTAGCTACACGTCAGAGCCAAGGTTAATTGTGTTCTCCACTGAATAGACCTGTTAACTTCCTGCTGATTAATGAGGTTACTAATTTACCCACAAACTAATCTCACTAACAAGCTGGGCCCACTGCCTCTATTTGTGCAAAGACACACACACACGCACACACACACATACCGACACACACACACACACACACCGACACACACACACGCGCGCGCACATACACACACACACACAGATATAGGAGAGGATGAAAGCAATTATCAATTCAAACGTTCTATGCAATGACTGATTTTGAACCTGGAAGTGATTCAGCCTAAAACAGTTTATTATCATCACTGTATTCACAAGAAAACAACAAAATTATGAACTAAAAGAGTTAAAAAAAGAAAAAAGAAAAAAAGAGGTCATGAAAATGTTTTTACTTAGCAACTTGTCTGTATGAATTTGAATATTGAATATTGATCTAGAATTGTTTTTATTTTCGTGGCATGTTTTGACCCCTCACTACCCCCTCTGTCGGGGGACTTGTTGCCAAAGGGTAAACTGTGTAGACTGTCAGTTTTGAATGTCCACCATCATGTTGCTTTGAAGCATGGGTTTGCTTGGCTTTGTCTGGCTGTTTGTAAGCCCTCATTGAGTTTTTCGTGCGTTTTTTGGCTGACCTGGGCTCCTCAGTGTTTGGCTTGCAGTGACTGTCTGTGCTGCTATAAACCTGTGATACAGATGGTCAGCACTTCTCATTAATACTTGTCAGTGTACATATTGGGTGTCAGTATAACCTGTGGGGTGAATGGAATGCTTCTATCGGATATTTCATTGTTGATTAAACCACTCAGCAGCCAAGCCATTGGACAGATGCATGATTAGATCTTATATTCTTGGAATTAAAAAAAGGTAAGGCATGATTTCACCAAGGTTTGCCTAACGAACCTTGACTTTCACAGGCCAACGTAGAGAATATTGATGAGTGAAAATGTTCAGCCAGTCATTCACAAATCAGGGCATGTCATTTTGAAAGCACAAGCCTGACTGGTAGCACTCGCTGATCACTGAAGTGCAGAAATGTGGAGGTTGCGTAAGTGCCTCCGACGGAACAGTGTAAGATCTGTATCAAAATAAGAGGTGGAGACACTATCTGGTCGATATGAGGTGCATGAGACAAAACAGCCTTCGGTGCAGCCGTCCGATTGACAGAAAAGCAGACAGACACACATTCTTATTGTAAATACAAAGTCATTCTTCTGTACAGCTTTTGAGTTTTGAGTACGGCTGTCATGTGCATCCCCATGCCGTATTTGCTGCCAACTTTTGTGTATAAAAAGAATATTTATTACCACAATAATGAGGATGATGATGAAACTAATGATGATGATTATTCTAATTATTGCATAAGCATAGTGTATGTGGCTGACTTGTATTGACTGTTTACAACAGTGGAACAAAACTCGTATTCAGAAACATATCCAGTCTGTGTATAGTTTCTATACATATCGTGCTTGTAAAACAAGAAGAAAAAAACCTCCAACAAACAACTGCAGAGTAGAATGTCTTGTCAGACTATCAGGAGGTCTTCAGTTTGATGGATGTGATCTGCGAGGTGAAGATTGGAAAGGGAAGGGGAAAAAAAATGAATCAAAAAATCTGGAAAATGTCATTCACTGTTGTAAGTGCAATGGGCAAAACGTCAGTCGTGTATCCATTGTGAAACCTTGTGTTCTATTCAGTGTATTCCTGTAAACAGATAGAGTAAATTTTGGTGCATCATGTCAAGTAATGTGATTAATGAAAATATTGACCCTGCAATTTCCAAACAGAGAGAAGAATAAAAAGAAAAGGAATATATCGTGGTTACTGTCTTAAGTCTGTGTGTATGTATGTATGTATGTATGTATGTATGTATGTATGTATGTATGTATGTATGTATGTATGTATGTATGTATGTATCACCTGTTTTCTTGCAGTGCTGACGGAGACACTTGAGAAGCTGTGTAGTGGCTCTGCTGCAGACAGAGGGGAGATCAAGAATAAGACCTAAAAGGCAATGCTACTGTTCAGATAAGACCAGGCTTTACGCGCTGAAGCAGCGATGACTTATCCCAGTGTGGGTGGTAGAGGCAGGAGCAGCGAGAGAAGCAGAAGTGTTTGCCACAGGGAGAGAAGGAGGTGTGAGTGTGTTTGAATCTGCATGTTTGTATCAGGAAAAGGGCGAGATTCTGAACAGTTCCTGGTGGGTCCAGTGTTGTGTGATCTTATAATATAGATTAATGCTATTGACTTTTTCAATTTTCTCACGCTTTTACGCCATTATAATTCTCTCGTACTTCACACAACTTCTCTAATGTTTCATTAGAGCAGCTACAGTACAAACAAGTGCAACACCATTAATTAAAAGAGGGCTTCATGAACTCCTCTGTTACTAAACAAAGTGTCAAAACCAATGTGGGTTAACAGAGATGTTGTGTTTTTTTATTCCTGACCCACAATGCAATGTGACTGTTGAAACTCACTGGGCATGTAAAGAGGGCATCAAAGAACTGGCGGCACCAAAGCTGACTGTTACGTCGCCTCAAGTCTCGTGTGTTTAAGTTAAAAAGTTGTACCACAAAGACTACAGGAAATACTACTCCATACCACCAGGAGGCGGTGGTCTGTATTCATCATTCTAAAAGGGAAAATGACTGGTGAATGCAGATACCGGTATGCAAACCATTGTTATGATATGAGAAACTGGGCTAAATGTGTGAAAATTTGGATGCTACAGCCACAGGCTTAAGGGGCTCTCATTCGCTCTTTCAGTTTCTCTTCTCGTGCACTGATTCGCTTGGCTTAACAGCCAATCAGAGTGATTTCTCTCACCGAGAAGGCTCTGTCTGAAGCCAGTTCTACAAGCTAAATCGGCCAACACTGTGGGACACGCTGCAACAAATACAGCCACAGACACTCGACAACCCCAACAGTGTCCCACAGCTGTCCGGTGTGTTGGGGCTCTTTATGCTAGTAGCGATGCTAATTTAGCCCTGAAGCTGTAGCTTTTTAGAGAAGGGACTACAACGTTCTTATGAGATCACTTTTGTCTGACTCCTCCAGATTTTTTAAAAATTGTTTTTATTTTTCATTTTCAAATGTGTAGCCCCGCCCAGTGCCGACTCAAGTGGCATCACATGAGGTCATTTATCAGATTTAATGCAGCTTCCTCTGCTCCCCTGCCTGGAAGTGTGACTCACTATCCCTCTTAATGGAAGCAGGGTTTTCACCCCACATTCAAGTGTCGCCATCTGAGAACACACATAAAACGTCTTGTTGTTAGATGTCAGATGACACATTTCTATGTCCCAGTTAATTTGAAGCATGCTGAGACTTTCACTTTGAGGGGCGTTAACACCCTGCTCTCACATGAGGATTGTTGATGTCACATAAATTGGGGTGTGAAATATTCAGGACAGCTAAATTTTAAGTTCATATTGCTGTATTCAAGCATGTGTCATGACTTCAGTCGCTTCTTTTATGGCAGATCTAACATGGATGTTGTACATTTTTTAGGAACTGGCTCATCTCCTGTGTGCCGTGTCATTTTTCAGGAGTTTTTTTTTGTGTGACTGATGTTTTTTTTATTGATTTTCAACAATTAGACAATTTGCAGGTACACATCAATAAGTTGTCAACATAAAGCATACACCTGCGCCTCGATGGATCCCTTCTTAACCCTGACTGAACCTTGTCCCGCGGGTCTTTTGTTGAATCACTCTACACCTGCAGGGCATTTACTCAAAAGTGATGTTTCTAACATAGCTGAGTGCTCCATTCAACCAAGCAACAAGATGAAACCTCAATTAAAGACTGATTCCAATGGAAAGAGTGTGATACATGAGTACGAATATGTTTATTTGCTTTGACTTAACACATGAGATAACACATATTACACTGACGCTGACACTGCAGTGAAGCTCTGGTATTAACTTACCGGCAGACTGAGGCCACAGGTTGTCATGCTCCTCTATTGTGCTGGAATGTGTGGCCCAGGGCTACTCTACTGTAACAATGCTGAATGGGCCATCAGGTTACTGTGAAACTGCAATCGATCCTGCAACTCCCCTTTCCCAAAGAGTCAGGCATCGTTAGTCACATCTGTAGATCTTGGCTGCCCTCATCTGGTTAGGCAAAGAAATGGAGGGACTGCAGACCGGATTGCTAAATCATACATTTACAAAACTGCCTTAAACATTTACAGGTTATTCTTGGCTGTTTGCTATCACGTGTAATACCGTTACTGTTTTCTTCAGTAACTCTCAACACTATCACCGAGTGGAGCAGGATGAGGCCTACCGCTGAGTTTAAGTGCCGCGTCCTTGTTGCTAATCCAGAATCTGAAGTGATCAGTTATAATTGCATGGCTCTGCACAATCAAAGCCCACACTAAGATGTGAAAGGATTAAACTGAACTTTCACCCCGTTCAGGCGCCAAAAGAAGGTCACTGGTTTCTTTAATGAGGTCAGTCTCTAAGCAGCAAACCAAACTAGAAATGATCTTTTGATTCCTGAAAGTGTGAAACAACCACAGTCTGAGTATGTGAGCAGAATCTTGGAGAGGGGGGGAAAGTGTTTGTTGGGATTTAAAAGGTGAAAGTGCTTTTGAGAGAGCAATTGACCCCCCCGCTGTACCAAACCATAGCCAATTGCGCCAAAGACGTCTACCAGCAATTTTCAAGGAGGCAAGTAGTGTACTTCATTTTTTTCATATAGACGATTGCGACGTGGGTCCACAAAGGTTAGAACACCATTAAAATGTCTCTGTGGGCTGTGCGACCCATCAGAGAGAGGCTGACGAAGCCTTAAGTGCTCATTTTTTCCTCAAACAAGGACTTATTTCCCAGCCCTGCAGCAACCGACTCTACCGCACTGATGTCCAACCTTTCATCCATCAGGTGAACATCATCATGATATACTTACACTTTATTACTTAACAGACATTCTTTAATTTTTTTTTTCCTTTGCAGCCGGGGTCTTCTCTGAGGCAGCTCTGTCCCATCCCCCCACTGCAGAGCAGGTGAATGCTTGTTTACAGCGGACTGATTAATGGTTTGTCACGGTCGTCCTCAGTTATAGGTCACATGACCTACACGTTGTCTTACTGAGGGCATAAATGTAAGTCATTAAACTGTAATTGGGATGCTTGCCTTCATCCATTTCCTGAAAGCCACGATGGGAGCCTCAGCCTCTGAGGATTAACCAGTGGCTTCCATCGGCAGTGACCTCAGAGGACGGTTGTGACTCATCCTCAACTGGTGGGAAGTGTGACATGCAGAGGTAGAGGAGGGAGCTACGGGAAGCAAGGACCACTCATCCAACACACTGTCACCGCTGCAAGGGCCATCACAGCCACTTACCGTATTTGAGCCCATTTCTAAGAATTAAGCGAATTCACTGTGACGTAAACAGGTGATGTGATGCATTTATGATCCCACCATGACATTTCTTTTGAATACACATCCATGTCTTCTTCTTCTTAGCGTAAAGCAGACCAGAAACCAGAGAAGTGGACTTTTTTTTTTTTAGATGATTTGCAACTTTCACTTGACAGAAAATATGAGACTTTTTCACTTTAGTTCATTATTTTTTCTTTTAGTCAGGCTTCCAGTATTTCACTGTAAGGGAATATACTCTTTGCACTGAAAAGAAATTGTGGATAAAAGCTTCAGTGTAGTTATTAGTTTCCCCTTGTTTAAACCAAGATGAGCACATCAACTGCAGCCCAGTCACCAGGATATAATGTTAGAAATTAATGTTTCTGCAAAGTAACATGTCCAAGGTTGAAATTTATACCAAACCTGGCATATCAAGCTCATATTGTGTGCTTATTAACTGATTTTCACAGCAGGATGTTGAGGGGGAAGGCATTCAAGCGGACGACTGCAGTTCGACTCTGTGGGGGGAAATTTTCAGACATTTTTGTTCCGAGGGAAACAGGCAGGATATTTTAAAGCCCAACTGTGATATTTGCCTCACTTTCACAAAGGGCTTTTTGTCTAAACCTAAAACTTGGTGTTGTGACGACAGAAATAGAAGATTCAACATAAACAAACCTGAGATTGCCACATACAGGTTAAGCTTGAACTCATCTGTGGTTTTGCAGAGACGTACTTAGCTCACATTTATTCTGGTGATGGGGTTGCCAAATCGGCCAATGACATCATCACTGGACAGGTGCTAAAAGCTTGCCTGTACTCCTTATAGACACAATACTGCAGGTGTGACTGTGACTTTATGTGCCTTAACCAAGGACCAAGAAAAATGACTCGAGACTTGGACCAAATGACTTGAGCCGCATATTTGCCAGGGACCTCTCCGATGTAGAAAAGTAATCTAAAGGAGGTGATTGAGGAGCCTCTCACAGTGACTTTGATGTGTTGTAACCAGGCCACAAGAGGTCAGCAGAGAGATGACCCACAGCTCTATCAGCCATGAATATGTCCACATCCATCAGGCTGCCGAGCAGAATGGCAAATGAAAGGAGCTGAGGGAGAACTGGCTGCTCAGGTTTTCCTCGCTCGCCCGTCACTCACGGCCTTAATCTGCCTGCCTCCGAATCCTGCAGACAGGCCGTGTAATCAATACACAACCCTTTGATAATGAAACAATCCTCTTCAAGGCCTTTACAGTTTGTACGGGGTTTGTTTGAGGACTCCTGCTGTCTCACCTCGAAAAAGGCATCAACAGCCTTAAATCACTTGCACAAATGAGCTGATTCACTGGGTTTACGAGGAGAATCTATGCTTTTGTGATGCTTGGATCCACTGAGAAGGCTACATTCACCGTTTTGTCATATTGATCAATACATGTCATGCTTCTTTACCCATCAGTGTAAGCCCATATGAAATGAACACATAAATAGTTGGATGTATGTGCTTCTAAAGCCTTGGCATTGAAGATAAGAGATGCATTTTGTTGCCCTGTGTAAATTTAATTAAATCAGACTAATTTGTTTTTCACTCTCAACACATTATGTGCTCAGTTAGCTTGTCAGTGTTTTGTTCATGCACAATTTAAAGATGAGACAGAAGACATCATGATGAGATAATCATTATGTAAATTAACTATTAAGAAATAAGGTATATCTTTTCATATCAACTCATTTTTTTGAATCATAGAATTTATTTAAAAAATACCTAAAACCCAATACCTATAACCAGTTGGGTGACTTAAAGATATATTTCTTGCATATAAACAATTATATACAGAGTTTAATGAGTTTAAATGTGAGCTAGCCTTTACAGCCTTATAATCTATTTCATCACTCTGTTTTAATTTTCTGCCTCACAGCTTCACTTTTTAGAACTTGCATTTGCCAGAAATCACATTTGCATATTATCAACTTTTAAAAAGCTTTTTTCATGCACACAAAATAATCATTTCTCTCAGATTTTGAGCACGAATGTGTCATTTGCGAGCACTTCTCTCTCGCCAAGATAATCCATCGGTATTACAGGTGTTGCATATCAACAAGCATGCATTACTGGTGCACAGGTGTGTGGTCACTAATAAAAAGCCACTCTAAAATGTGCAGTTTAAACTTGAAAAAAAAACCCCAAAACATTATAAAGCCTCTTATAAATAGTAGTGAAATGAAAATTCAGTTCATGGGCAACAGCTGGACGTTGCTGGCTGCTGCCAGTATACAGAGAACACACTCCAGTGACGTCTGTGGCATCTTGTGTTGTCCCTGCTGGAAAAAACAGCATCAGGTGTATGGTTTATCTTATTGGATTTGAACAAATGTGTGCTCAAAATGTTTACCCAACTTGAGAGAAATGGGAGCAAGAAACAATGTTGCATTTATATTTTTGTATATTAGTGCAGTATTTATGGTTTTTTTTCAGGTGCCCTCAAACGATCTTGCAGTTTTAAGGCTTGCGTGCAATAAACTCACTGACTCTGTGTCCTGTATTGGGCTTTCACAGCCATCTTAACTCTTCCTCACATTCCTCTGCTATATGAAATAAGTTGTAGACACTCCTTCCTGTCACATGCTGCTGATATAATGAAGGCAAGCTGCTCCACTATGGAGTTATAATATAATGATGCACAAAACAGATTTGGAGCTCTACTCAGTTCGCACGTTGACATTTGAGAGCACACAGACTTGGATTCATTAAATCAGATTTGGATTTCAGAGTGCAACCCTGATCATGCGCAGGCTTGTTTATGAGTCTGCTTTCCTTCAGTTTTCTCCAGCTGTTTCGGCTGCTTCTGATCACATGAGATCACAGTTTTGACAAGCAAGCTGCGACAGGACACAACCACATCCAGAGGTCACATCTTCAGCTTGTCCGCTTTCGAATATATTGCTTCTTTGCAAGGAGCTACTGGCAAGAGTAAGATTACTTTGGACATCTGAGTTACACATTTTATTGTTGTGAATCTGCAAAGTGGACAGAAGTTCAGCTGAATTGCAGTGATCCAAGTGATCCTTACACACAGCCAGTTTATTCACGTGCCAGATTTGAGCCAAGCCTATCCTGACAATACTGTCATTCTGAATGATATTATCATATAATCATTTATTCAAATTCTTGTTTTTTCAATCCCACGTGGACGTGGATCAGATCACAGTAAACACAACGGTCCCGCATCAGGCTCATTAGCTTTCTGGGGTATCGCTCTGCTCAGAAGTGATAATGAGCTTCATGCATAAATATTCTCTGTAAAACTTTTTCTGAAAAAAAAGAAAAATATAAAGAACAAAAAACATTTGGTTCAGAAAACTAGACACGCTAGAAATAGACGTTAACATGAAGCTAACATGACCACAATGACGTGAATCTACCAATTACATTAAAATGATGTGAATCTCAAACTGACTCATAGCTAGATCCCTTGCCATCAAATTTAAGCATTTGGAGTTTTAAGATGATAATATATCAAATACTCTTCATCTCCACCTGGTGGTTATATAACGCCACTGATGAAGATAGAGTTGTTAGAGCAGTTGGAGTTGGTGTGTTGCTGGCTCTTACAAATCTGTGCATGTATACAGTACCCTCAAATGTATGTGCTTATGGTATTATTGCATTTTATTTGGTGTCTATAAGTGAGTATAATCTGATCCATAAAAGGTGTATAAAAGCAAGAACCTAGGCATGCAGACTGTCTCTACAAATATTTGTTACAGAATGGGTCACTCTCAGGAGCTCAGTGAATTCCAACCTGGTACTGTGATAGGATGCTACCTGTGCAACAAGTCTGGTTCTGAAATTTCCTAAATATACCACAGTCAACTGTCAGTGGTATTATATCAAAGTGGAAGCGATTGGGAATGACAGCAACTCAGCCACGAAGTGGTAGGCCACGAAAAATGATGGAGCGAGGTCGCCAACCTTCTGAAGAGACAGTCCCTACCGACCTCCAAACTTCGTGTGGCCTTCAGATTAGCTCAAGAACAGTGCGTAGAGAGCTTCATGGAATGGGTTCCCATGGCCGAGCAGCTGCATCCAAGCCATAGATCAGCAAGTGCAATGCAAAGCGTCAGATGCAGTGGTGTAAAGCACGTCACCACTGGACTCTAGAGCAGTGAAGACGCGTTCTCTGGAGTGACAAATTGCACTTCTCCATCTGTCAATCTGATAGATGAGTCTGGGTTTGGTGGTTGCCAGGAGAACGGTACTTGTCTGACTGCATTGTGCCAAGTGTAAAGTTTGGTGGAGGGGGGATTATGGTGTGGGGTTGTTTTCCAGAAGCTGGGCATGGCCCCTTAGTTCCAGTAAAAGGAACTCTGAATGCTTCAGCATGCCAAGAGATGTTGGACAATTCCATGCTCCAAACTTTATGGGAACAGTTTTGGGATGGCCCCTTCCTGTTCCAACATGACTGTGCGCCAGTGCACAAAGCAAGGTCCATAAAGACATGGATGAGAGAGTTTGGTGTGGATGAACTTGACTGGCCTGCACAGAGTCCTGACCTCAACCCGATAGAACACCTTTGTGATGAATCAGAGCGGAGACTGAGAGCCAGGTCTTCCTGTCTAACATCAGTGTGTGACCTCACAAATGCTCTTCTGGAAGAATGGTCAAAAAATCAACGTCATATTAAACCCTTTGGATTAAGAATGGGATGTCGTATGCGAGTAAAGGCAGGTGAGCGAATACTTTTGGCAATATGGTGTAGGCGCTCTACTCAGTGCCATTCTAGTTACTGCTGACAGTGCAAGCGTCTAATTTTCAAAGTAACTTAATAGACAATTTACTCTTTCCTCTGGAGCATGGGCCTTCCACTCACCTAAAGTGTAATTTTTGTTTATTCAGATGTTGTTGATGGTACAAAATTGAGGAAAAGGGACATGTCTGGCAGCACTTCAGCGCTGACAGGCAGGAACATACTGCAGGTCAAATCATGAGAATAATGCCTCTACATTGCCTCACACGCACCTGCTGCTGGGACCACATAGTGAAATGTAAGTGCAATAGAGGACGATGCACTCAATCAACTGGAGCACAAAGGGCTTCTCGCTGAACCCATTTCCCCTCTTTCCTGTGTGTTAACCTTGCATGTCTGCATGACAGTGAAAGAAAGCGGGAGACATAGAGTCTGTGTGTGTCTGTGTGTTGGCGTTGAGGCCACAGAAATGCTGATGCCTCTCCTTTGGGCCCTGTCAAGCACACTTATCGTCAGTGTTTACAATGAACAACACTGGGAGAAACTCCCTGTAATTCCAGGAGGCCTGAAGGCAGCCGAGGCTTGAGGGAGTCAGCAGCCGGGGGGACGTTGTTCTGTTTTTGGAAAAAGCCCGCAGGGCTGTCCGTTTGGCAGCACTGAAGGACATTCTCAACTCAGGGTGAAGTCACAGATTGTGATGTCATGAGTTCAGATTGATTTAAGCAGCGACAGGAGGTCTTTAGTCGGAGCTGCTCGCCGGCTCTGTGGTTGCCCTCAGGCCAGGCTGATTTATGTTGGCTGAATACTGGAGAGGAGCCGGCTCATTGTTTTATAAAAGACACCACACCGCTGCTTTACTGGTTGTATGCTTCCACCAACTGTTTGATTTAAGCCACTATCTGTTCATCTTCTGTATCACTCACAGCTCAAACTTCATGGCATAGTTTGACATTTTGGTAAATACACTTATTTGCTCTCTTACTGAGCCCTAGCAACCAACCACCTGAGACTCTGGGAAGTCGGGACTACTGCCTGGCCCGGGCCAAGAACTGATCAGGCACAGAACACCTGTAAATACCATAACCATAATGTCTCATTTTTACACTTTATTGTTTTCATGAATTCATCAAATGAGCTTAACCTTCTTGATGTGTTTAGAGGCGTCTGGCTATGACTTCATACTTAACAGACATGAGAGTGGTATCGATCTCCTCAACTGACTCTAGACAGGAAGGCAAGTGTCTCCAATGTGCTGCACCCCTCTAATTCATCTCCTCCTCCACACTCACTCCACCTCAGTGTGCGCAGTGTTGGGGTAATTCTGCTTCTTCTCCTCAGCCAATAAGAAGGAACCAGATCAGATGTGCAAGAGTAATGAAGGAGCAAGAAATTATACTACAAATGCCAGATGAAGAGTGGAGAGTCTGCTGCCCTGAGTTCAGACTGTCAGGTGTGCACATTCCTTCACCAGGGCTAGCAGACTAACATCCTGTTGCTTGGTAATACAACAACATTTTTAATGTGAGGCTTTAATGGTGTAATTCATAAGAGATTGCCAGAATGCCAAAGTACATTTAACACTAAAGGTGCAACAGAACAGCTAACTGCTTCTCACTTTGCTAATTGCTTAGGTTATCTCTGGCTGTGTCGACTCGCTGCAGTTAGCATGTAGCTCAGTGTCCATTAGCTGACTGAAGTCTGACTGGATGGCAACCTCGGACTGCAGATGGAGTCACCATGGTCATCGGGGCTGGACACCAGGTGGGACCAAACACAGCCTCTGACAGACGCCATGCGCAGGTAACTCTGATGATGACTGTGACTAGTAACGGGTATAGAAATCTTACTTTAACCAAATCAGAAGGGATTTTGAAAGGACAAATAAAGACTGAGTTTTATTTGATTTACGTGAGTTTGAAAGAAGTGTGTTTAACAGTCATTTAAGGAGGCATTTATATTTGTCTGAGCTCAGGTAAAGACTCAATTAATCATGATTATTGCCAAAAAATTATCTTGACTGCTCAGGAACATTTAATAAATTTCTTAAATAAAGTTGAAAGGTCAAGATAAACTTGACATTTGAAGATTCAAGTCGAACTTTTGGAACTACATCAAACAAGGCTTATGACTGCCTCAACAAAATGCCTTGTGTGGATGAAGAGGTGAGACTGCGCTCCAGAATAGGCTTTACAAAGAAATGATTTCCCTTTGTATGGATTGTAACACTACACACAGAACGCTACACAAAAGGACATAGTGCTGACTGTGGGCTTGGGCAGCTTGCATAGTTTTCAGTCTCCCTTAACTTGATTTGACTGACCAGAAAAGTTAAACAAAATTGTATTTTAACATTATTCCTGGCATTTTGACTTTTTTCTTGAAGTACATGATGAAGAAAGTAAAAACTTCCTCCTCTCTTTAAATCTAAATAGTCTTCTGTAGGTTTATGAGGCAAATCAAACAGGATCGACAAGCTTTTTGTCTCTACTTTTCAGAGATTTTCTGAAATCAAGCCCCATGAGGCTCCACCGGACGGGGCGTGGCTTCGGCGCTATACTGCTTGACAAGTGTGGCGCATGCGTGGAAGGAGTGACGCTGCCTGACAGTCCAATATCCGGGCAAAGAAATCCTCATGAATTCACAGAAAAGTGTGCAGCTGGCTCTGCCCACAGGTTTGACTGCTGATCCAAGTTACACATTTAATTTCTGAATCAGACCAACCTAACCCGACATGAACTGCAAACCACGCTAGACTGTATTATTGGCAACGAAAGGAAATTAAAAAAGAAAAAAAAAAAAAAAAAAAAAAGGAGAGTGGGCACGGTCAATTACTCTTCATTCACGCACCAAGATGATGTGAGAGTCAGTTGCGGGGCCGCTCCTCCACCGCATCCCCCCCCCTCCTCCTCCTCCTCCGCCCAGCCCCTCCTGCCAGCTGCCACTTGCAGTAGTGGTGATGCTGCTCCCTGCTGCGTGGAGGAGGAGAGAGAGCGCGTCCGCTGCCCAATGACAGCGCAGGATGCTGAGAGAGGCTGCTGGGGTGAATGGAGGCGACAAGATGCCGTCTAGAGCGGCGAAGGAGAGGAATTAACATCGATCAAGGTACATTTGCTCCTTTTTTAAATTCCGCTCTCACTCGATGCGCGTTGCGTTGCAGGGGTAAGGGCAGTGAAAACCCGGGAGGTGTCTTTAACAAAAACAAAAAACAATAAAAGCTGCCGGCTGTGTCCGTTTAAAAAAAAAAAGAAACCTTCTCGTGTCGTGCTCGTTGATTGCATGCACACAGCCGGTCAGTGCTCACTTGGTTTGATATCGGTGCATTTGCGTTTAAAAAAAAACACGCCGTGTTGATGCGATAGAGCAGCATTTCAAAATAAAGGTGTTTTTTTCCCCCCCGGAGGCGTTAGACTAATATTTCATTGGTGTTGGTCAGGTGCTCGACGCGCACCATGCTGGAGCCATCGAAAATGTAGGCCCGGTCATCTGTCAGTGGCTCGGTCGTGCTTTCCTCTGCTGCATCAGATGCAATAGAGCCCACACACACGTTACGATAAACCGGGTATTTCATTTGAACGACACATCTGTCCGCGCGTGACAAGGATGCAACATCTGTCCGGGGGACGCTTCTCGAGCCATTTCTTATTCATAGGCAGGACTCAGGTTGGTGCCCACAGAGGCCGTCTGTAATGGCACATTTACATCTTCTCACCCATCCAACCAACCAACCAACCAACCAACCGTTGAAGTCAACGGGAATCACGGGGGCGTCAGACTCTGTAGTAGAATACGTGATGAGGAGGCTGCATGTGTTGCACCGCACTGATGGCAGGCTCTCCTCTTTTCACAGATTTCTCCATCATCGTCCCCATTGTAAAGGCTCGTCTATTTATAGAGAAACGCCTGCCCTAGACATGCGCCCTGACCTCAAATCTCACAGTCGAAAGAACCGTGGCTTCGAACCAGGAGTCTTATTCAGCACTGCCCCTGTCACAGTGGGGACAAAATGCCTGCTTGCTGGGCTCTCAAAATGTCATGCTAGCCTTGTAGGAGGAAAGAGTCCTCCCTGACTCCACAGATACACTCAGCAGCAGCAGCAGCGGTGGCGGCAGCATCATCGCCTGTGGTGAAATCTTTGTCTCAGAACATCTGTATCCTCCCCGCTGTTAACGCACCACTGCTCTGCAAATTGCCTCTGATCATTTCTTCATACTGGCATTTGCAGACAGGGTTTTAGGGGGTCCTGGTAAGATGTAGTCAGCTCCTGAGCAGTGTGAGCGTGACGTCTGGAGAGAAATCAGTGACAGGGACAGTGAGGCCATGAGGTGCAAAAAAAAAAAAAAAAGAAGCTGCAACAGCCTCCAGCAGACATTCATAATTGATTTGAAAATAAGCATCAGTAATCTCGGGCGTGTTTCATGTCATCTTCTGTGCGTTGCCATTCTTTGTAAAGTAACTGTATTGCGGGGGTGGTGTCCAGGATTACAGTTGGCATTCTCAGCTGGCATCCCCCCCTGTGGTTCTCCACAGTTCTCACCGTTTTCTGCAATAAAACCATACTCTCTTATTGGTCCTCTCCCTCTGCTCAGCCTCCTGAGGAATGTGCTTCTGTGCTGTGTGGACGTGTGTGGGTGAAATCTGTTAATATAAGGGCTGGGAAACATCCGTATCACCGTGATATCAGACTACATATCGTCTCGGATTCAGAATATTGTTATATCGTCATATGGGAGTGTAAAGCGTTGTCTCCTCCTGGTTTTAAAAGCTGCATCGCAGTAAATTGATGACATTTTCTGAACACATCAGACTGTTCTGCTTGTACTTATACTTGCCTTTACCCGCTTAGTAATTATATCCACAATCCTGATGATTATTGAGCAAGGATCAGAGTAATATCTTTCATTAGTGTAGACAATGATTGTCAGGGATTTGTAGACAGCGTATTCAATATTTCACTTATATGTCCACTGTGCAAGTGCTGATACAATTAGTCAACAGAAAAAAACAATGACAGTTATTTATGAAACTGTGTAAATGTTTAAACCACTGGTGTTATTGTTGGTGCTGCTGTTGCAAAGATAACTGGACCTTTTAGAATTGTCCTCGGAGTCGCAAATAACAAATCCACACGACAAAACTTGAGTTTATTCAATCATTTAGACTTTAATGGAAATGGATCGCTATTTAACCTTTCTGTTCTTGTGTGACTGTGTCTGCTGGCAGACAGAATGAAGTAATCTATCAAACAAAGAACTGACTTGTTTTCTGAATATAATTATATTACATATATTTATATATAATAACCAATAAGTTTATGACTGCGAGAGGAAAAATATGTCAATGCAGTATGTGACTTTGGACATTTCTTATACTATCTATAATCGACAGAGGGCTGGGCCTTAAAATGATATTACAATATTTTTAGCCTATATTGTGATACACAATATAGATACAGACATTTTTAAAATCTCATTAAAAGCAATTCATAAATGCTAAGACTGGAAAAATCAAATATTGCATCATTTCGGACTAATTACTTGATGTTGCAACAATATTGCAGGGATGACCATTTTCACAAACTATTAACATAATGACATTTGTGGTAAATAATCATCATCATCATATATAATGACTAAATGATTAAATGCGAGTATTAGAAGACGTAGAACAGTCTGATAAGTTCACAAAATGACATCAATTTACCGTAAAGCAGATTTTAAAACCAGGAAATGACAACACTTAGCTAATCCCCACATCCAAAATCTCAGATTGTGAATATACATATATCATGTTAACAACATGATATTGATGAATTGACTGGCTCGATCAGCAGATAATGAAAATGTTCACTTTGTAGCAGCCCCACACCTTCTTTGATCACCCCTCATGGATTTCAGTTTTCCCATCCCCATGCTTCAAAGCTCCAGGTGATCAGTCAGCACAGTCTGTGACTGTGGCACACCCATGTGATTAGAGTGTACCTGAGTTGATTGGTGGACAGAAAAGAAGAAACATTTACTTTAATTTTTTTTCAAGCAACGTTTGTGTTACTACTGGTCCTCACCACCAGTGCAGTTTCACTCTGGCATATGTCACCATGATTTTCTAAAGGAAACATTTTTGGCATTTGAGCTTTTTACTGAATAGCTGACAGTGAAGATTGGCCGGAAGCATTAGGAGCGAGGGGGGAGGACACATGCAGCAAAGATCCCCAGCTGGAATCAAAGTGTGGAAGTCGTGCTCAAATGGCACAGATCCCAGATCACTGGCCCACCCGCACCGGCACAGTTGGCATAATTTTTTAAGAACTTTTCCCATTCATCACATTACACAGTTTTCCTGTATTTCACAATTACATACGGCAGCTACAACAGTGAATCACAGCTCAAGTTGAATGTCAACAAAAAAAGCGTTAGTAAAGGGGGCTGACAAACACAGAAACACAAATTTAGAGGCAAAAACAAGCAGGAGGGTCACTGAATGAATCAGTGGTGATATGTAGAGAAACATCGCCACACACAGAAAAAAAACCTCATTAAAAGGGGAGCAGTCATGAAAAGTTGATCCTAACAAACACTGACCGAATGATGCTTAGGAGGATATTTTACCACAGTACGGCCTCAAAAAACGTCCGCTGACTTGAGCCATCGTCATCGTCATTTTCAGCACACAGAAAAGACATCATGAGGCTCAGCAGGCTGGATATACAGCAGCAGGTCGGTTCTAAATGATCACAACATGTTTCGCCTGTGCTGCCCATTGGCTTCTGAAACATCCACCAGCCGGACTTCACGGAACTGACGTGGCAAGCTTGACCACTGCAGATCAGACCCGTGGTGTTTGCTAGCGGCATATGAGTGCAAATTTAGAATTTAATTTGTGTCTCTCAAAGGGACTAAGGAAGAAAAGGAGATATTATTTCACGCTGTTCTTTGGCTCCCAGTGCCTGAATCTGAACACATGCTCTGTCCAAGCGCTTCAAAGAATTTTACT
This sequence comes from Acanthopagrus latus, assembly GCF_904848185.1. NCBI lineage: Eukaryota > Metazoa > Chordata > Actinopteri > Spariformes > Sparidae > Acanthopagrus > Acanthopagrus latus. The sequence continues at coordinate 16,185,050 of NC_051044.1, forward strand.
TGATGTGTACTGCCGTTTTAAATGTGTCCCATCCCATCTCCAGACACGTTTAACTTGATACAGCTAACAGAGATAATAGCGTCCCGTCTGATCTCCTCTGCCCGGGACGCAGCGACTGCCCCCCTGGCCGAGCGTTTCCACACGGACGATGCTTCAATGAATGCAGCTGAGTGTTCCTGTCATCCAAAATCTTAAGGGAGACCTGTTGACACGTGGTTGTCGGTGCCCTGAATCTTTATTTCATCCGTCCCTCAGAGGGGGAAAAAAAGGAGAATATGTATGAAGCAAAAGGAAAAGCTCACATGGAGCCTGCAGGCTGTCATGTCACCTACTTTTTTTTAAATTTTATTTTTTCTCACCTTTTGGAAACTTGCGCTACCGTAACAAGGTGCTTCATCTCTGTTAGCCCAGGCATGGTCACCATGGCAACTGGGTCTGAGCAGCAAGTGTCACCAGAGGAGAGAAAGTACCATAGTTCACATTGATGGAAGAGGCTAATTATTATTATTTTTTTTTTTTGTTCACAGACGGTCCAATATTATTCATCACCAGACAGCCAGTGACGTAAACAAACTCTTCAGCATTTGTTTGCTTGACAGCTTTGTTTATTTTACCTACAAAGATATCCACCATCTGACGCTCGTCACCGTGTGAGCACGTGTCGCCTCGAGCCCTAAATGTATTATAAACTGTGATGTATCTGTGGTCTGAAATGGCAGAACCATTATTACAACATTAAAAATTAAGGCTTCCACATCCTCTTCTTCTGGGTAGCCAGCAGGATCTGCAGTGACTTTTTCATTCATGCCATTTTAATTACTTTTGCCATGGAGGTTGTGTGTTCATCAGTGTTCATCTGCTATCGGGTGGTTTGTTAGCAGGATCGCACAAAAACTCAGCTCAGAACAGACCTCATTTTGGAAAATGAGGTGTCTAGTATCTATGAGTGAGAACAAAAGGAGCGTATGCTTTGGCAGAGGTATGCGCTCTAAATCTAGTTAAATTTGTGGCTAGAAAAGCTGTATAGACTGTTGTGACTGGTGTGACATCCCTTGTTTGTTTTAATATATAAATCCTTTCGTGTTCATGAGACAATACAGTGCAGCAGAGGATTATGATCATGTTAGTTGTCTTTTATAATTGACTTCTGTTGCACTCAGTTGAGGGTATTGTATTGGTTGTAGTGTTTGGTGCACTACAGTGGTGTATATTGGTTTATTCTCTCACAGCACAAACAGCTCTGTGTCTGTGTGTTTCTGATATGTTATAATCTTTTACTTTATTTTAGTTTCTAACTTTCATTACAGTATTAGACCCTGAATCCAACCACCAACATCACTGTGTTCTCTTTAGAAAATATGAGAGATGATCATGTGGGAGTCAGAGAGCCCACTCACTGTCAAAGGAGACATATGCTTCTGTGAAGGGTCATCATTTTATTTTGGGTTACTACTTTACATGTTTTAATGAGCAAAAAACATCAGATTTCTCCCTGTCTTGTCCCTGTCTTAACCCTGTCCAATGCTGCAGCTCTGCGTTCACCCTCGCTCTGTTACCCAGTCTGCTCTGATTGGTCAGCTCACACATGCATGACCCAGTACAGCTAACAGCAACAAAGTAACTTTGCTAAATTAATTCTTACTTGCCAATCCAGCTCAAATATACGTAGATTATGCAAAAGTGTGCCATGGTGATGTAGGATGATGTCACAAAGATACAGAATTAAAGGTGGGATTATTGATGAGGCATTTCAGGAGATGACAAAGCATAACTCTTAACTCTGATACTACCACTAGTCTAAAAAGCCTGATGTACTTGATGTCCTATAAGATCAATTCTGCAATATAAAGGGACTAAAACTTGAAATTCTGTCTTGTTAAACTGACAGCTAAATAAACCTTGATCCATGACATTATATCCCATGTCTTAATTAGTCTATTAATTAGCTGATACACTGAGTGGCTGTAAAGCTGCACTGTCTGTCCTGACTGTATTAGCAGCATTAATGGGATGGAGATAAATGTTGGCCAGTGGGAGATCCAGGATGATGCTGGGAAATTCCTGAATGCCATTTGAAATAGTAGCCACATAAAATGTGACAGACTGCTGCTGATGTTGACTAATCCAGTCTTAAAGCCAACTTCAGCAGCGCCTTGCCGGCCAAATCTGTCCGTTTAAACCTGCTCACTATCTGCGGGACGTACGGCGTATTTTTTACAAGTGAATGCATTTCTTTGATCTAACTTGTGCAAACAGTTGTTGTTCATCTTAACAGGTGCTTCTCTCTTGTTTCCTCAGATCCAACTTTGATGTGCTCCACCTATTAAGGCATGAAATAGCTCACCCATGTGCGGTTCAGAGAGTCAGAGCAGCCTCATTTCAGTGCGCCCCTGTTAAAGGACCCTCTGGTGGCTACCCCGCCGATTCACAGGACATGTACGGCAGTGCCAGAGCTGTAGGCCATATAGAGAGCAGCCCCGCACGGTCCCCGCGCCTGCCAAGGTCCCCCAGACTGGGCCATCGGAGGGCCAACAGCGGGGGCGGGGGTGGTGCGGGGGGCAAGACGCTCTCCATGGAGAACATCCAGTCCCTCAACGCTGCCTATGCCACTTCGGGGCCCATGTACCTGAGCGACCATGAGGGTGTGGGCTCCACTGCCACCTACCCAAAAGGCACTATGACTCTCGGTCGCGCCACCAGTCGGGCCATGTACGGGGGCCGCGTCACAGCCATGGGCAGCAGTCCCAACATAGCTTCAGTGGGGCTGCCCCATCACGCTGACCTTCTGTCTTACAGTGACCTGGGTTCCATCTCCATGCTGCACCACCACCACCACCAGGGGGTGCCCTCTGCCCTGCTGAGGCAGGCGGTGCGGGGCAGTGGGGGGGAGCTGCTGGAGATGCAGGCCCAGCTCAGGGATATGCAGAGGGAAAATGAGCTGCTGCGCAGAGAGCTTGACCTAAAGGACAGTAAGTTGGGATCTTCCACCAACAGCATCAAGAGCTTCTGGAGTCCGGAGCTGAAGAAGGAGAGGATAATGAGGAAAGAGGAGGCGGCTCGCACGTCAATCCTCAAAGAGCAGATGAGAGTCACTCACGAGGAGAACCAGGTGAGAACAGCCCTCTCAGCTGTCATTATCCACTCTTATTTCATCTGCTGCCAGTCTGTTGTCTTTCTGTTTTCTTTTCGGATCTGTGTGTTTCTGCTTTTTGCCATTCTCTTTCTCTGCAATAGACCACTGTCATCCTCAATCCAAGAATTCACAGAAATATTGCAGTCAGTCATGTTGTTTCAATACTAGTGGAAACCTTTCTGGAAAGAGTTCTTTGTGTGCATGAATATTTAACACACATTCTCCGCGCATAGTACAGAATCAATGTCAGAGAGACCACTCGGGCCACAGGAAATACAAAACCCTTTAATGTAGTCATCCATAATCTAGTTTTTGAAAGATGAGCCTTGCGCTCTGGAAGAAACCACTTAATAATCCACAGATTCGACAAAATGAAAATTGCGATGAAATGAAAAGCATGTTGACACTGCCAACATGTGAAAGGTAACTTCTGCACACAGTCTGGCCACAGCGTGAGTTGGTTTTAGTTTATTCTCAGAGGTTATCATCAGATTGACCCCAGTGTGTGCCATGTCAAAAGGTGTTTTTTTTGTTGCCTGCTTCAGTGTGGGTGTGTAGCCATGGCCCAGTTAAATCAGTTACTGACGAGAGAAGGCACGAGGCCCAGACACAGACGTCAAAGATGCTTAAACACTGTCTGTCGTACTGTTTCTCTCTGCTCCCTTTTCCTCAGTGTTTCCTTTATGTATTCTGACTTTGATCATCTCTCATCTGCTCTCAAGTAGACATAAACAGTCTGACCGAATGTCAAAAAGTGTAAATTTGAGGTTAGATTCCTCTTCTCAATTCGGAAAACTCTCCCCAAGCTCATTTCACCCGACAGTCGGGTTTGAAAATTAGGTGCTGAAAAATGAAATAAATAATATTATCCTCTTCACTTGTCTTCGGGATATCTATCTATCTATCTATCTATCTATCTATCTATATATCTATATATCTATATATATATATATCTATATATATATATATATATATATATATATATATATATATATATATATACACACACACACACACACACACACACACACACACATACATACATATACACACATATATAACAGCAAATAATTTGCTCACTTACAGTACAGACAAAATGTTTCAATGTAAAGCTCTTTGTCTTTTGATATTGCAGCTGCCATGAAAGAAGTGCACGACATACAGAGGTGGATTGTGCAATAGGTCAGCGTATTGCCCGACCGGCTAGATTGAGCTATGCAGCGTGTCTTTCTTTTTTCCTCTTGGAGGTGGGCCGTGGCATGATGCAGCTAATTGCGCGCCGCCCCCTCCCCCCAGCAACGTAAAGGTTGAATTTTGCCGGTTGGTTGTGGTCTTTGTGCCAGTCTGTCAGCGTTTCTGTCCATCTGGCTGAGTGATGCCGTCAGATTCTGGGCAGCCAGCAGGCCACTCATTACTCAAAGCAGCAGACGCTGTCACTCCGCCCTTCAAGGTCACCGCAGGATGCCATTAGCATGACCCTTAAACGTCTGCATTTGCGCCTGTCTGCTTGCATTTCCCTATATGACGAAACAAATGGCTTACCTGAGTTGAGTGAAGTTGCCTGCTCATCCCTGAAGCAAGTGCCGTGCTGCTAAAGGGAAGGATGTCGAGCCTGAAAATTGGATGGGTTTTTACCTGCTGGTGATCCCTCGAGGGGGAGCCGGAGGAACCTTGAGTCCTTTATATCTCTATGATTCACTGAAATGTGTAGGGACAGTGTTTGGGAGGAGGACGTGCCAGCGACAGGGGCCCGAGCCATTCATCATTTCACTTATTCCTTATGCTCAGCGCGATTAAATACTCAGCGTGAATCCTTGAATATATTTTTAGCTCGGCTTCATGTGGGAGCTGAATGTGTCCGTGAGAATATGAAAGCTGTACAGTGTGGGCTTTCATGCCTTTGTGCTCGATACAAAGAGAGGACTTTTTTTTTTTTTTGTCCTCAGCCTTGTCCATCAGTGTTCACTGTGACTCTGCACTGAACTATATTTATATCCTTCCTGGTAGGGTTCATTAATGAAGTATGTCGGCTAATAAAAGGGAGATGTGCTGTGTTACTATAATTGGCCGCTTCTATCTTGATTTCTGGGCTGTGAGGCGTCCTTACGTAAGTGCATACTTACGGTGGGATGGTTTTAGAGGCTGACTGAGGAGCTAATTGCCTCATTAATAATGGAGTAATTTCAGGCCAATCATTACATCTGGCTCATAGTGCCCTTTGCAATTGCATCAGGTGCCTCAGGCTTCTATTAGCTCGAGCAAATGCCATGCATTATTTACTTTGTGAAAAATAAGATCTGGTTATATTTGCTTCTTTTTAGGAAAAGAGGAAATCCAATCAGGCAACAGAGTCTGTCTTTTATCTGTAGAGCACGCTCTCCACTGTGAGTGAAATACCAACCACAGCCTGCAGAGCTTTAATCGAGACAGTCGATGGTCATGATGGCTGGAGGTAGCGATTAGCCCAGCACTGATTTGTGAGGTGCATTGTTAATGCACTAAAGCTCAGGCTGCTACAATGCTGAACTATTTTCACTTGAATTCAGGAGATTTCTTTTTTTTTTTTTTGTCTTGCTGTAGCTGGACGAGAGCTGCTGGAGGGAAGTGTGTGAGCTAGAGCGTACCATATCTGACTGAGTCATGACCACTGCTGCTCAGCCACCCAGTCAGCCCTCATCAATGCAATCCCCAAAATGGAGGCTGGGGCTCCCATATCGCCCTGCTCTGTCTGTTCATGGATAGCATGTCTGAGACACGACATATTTTTATAATCCTTTACTGTGAGCTGCACGTTGTTACGTGTCACTGAGCAGCAGAAGTGTGAACATGTGAACAGGTTTGTGTCTCAGCACAGTGTGTTACTTCTGTATGTGCGCAGCATGCAGTCTGCTGTGTGCACTCTGTGTCTGCTGTTGATCAGAGCTTTCTTCCCTTTGTGTTTGTGCCATCTGCTAATGTGAGGTTTAGTCATAAGCAGCAGTCTGTACTTTGTTTTGTGAGAGTCACAATAATTTGTTTGCACGTGTGATTCAGCAGGTGTGCACAGTACACAGCGTTCATGAATGCCGTTTGTTGAGTTAACATCCACGCTTGCAGCTGTCAAATGCACACGATGAGCAGAGGCGGTGTAGTTTCTCACGAGGACACAGGGCGTATCATGTGAGCGGCCCAAACAGCCCGGCGATACTTCCTGTGGCGAACCCAGCCCCTCGTCTGAGCGCGTAAGATGGCTGCTGCTTCATCCAGAGGACAGGAAGGTGATGAAACGAAGAGTCTCTCTCAACAAGATGAGATGAAATGCAGAGAGGCAGGGAACATTCAGCGAGGGTAAAGCTGGTGAGATTAAGGTGGGAGTGGAGGATGGAGCAACAAAGCAAAGCGGATAAGATGTGTTACAGTTGGCTGGTGTCTTTTTTCTCCAGAACAGCAGAGTTTCAGATTAGAGCAGAGCCAATGGGGCAAAAATGTCCATCTTGACAAGTAAAGTGAGAATCCCTTAATAAAGAGATACCATGTGTGAACCGGGAAAAAAACTGGAACTAGACAGCAGAACAAAACCCAGACTTTTCAGCTGAATTTTACTCTTTTTAGGGGCAGTCACGGCTCATATGGTTGTCCACTAAGGGCTGTTTAGGGTTTGGGGGTTTGATCCCTGGCTCCTCATGTCCACATGTTGATGTGTTCAATCTGTTTTTTTTTACCAGTCGCTGACATTTTATAGGCAAAAGAATTTACAGATTTAAAACTGTAAGATTAAACTGACTGGCTTATGTAGGGACGGTATGCAGGATACACTTGATATTGATGAATAAGTGTACATGGAGGTAGCAATTCATTCCTTGTTTCTTTGTTCCTTATGGTGTGGAGCTCTGACTGTACACTTTCTCAGATTTGGTATACCCACTGTGACACTTCCTTCATGAACTAAAGAGAAAAAAAAACAATCATATTGATCCTTTAGCACATTATTTATAAATGACACTTATAAATGACTCTCGATTTTGTGAAGGCATTCATTTGGTGACATTTCTGTAGGTGAGGCCCAGCCTTCGTATTTATTTGAATAGTTTATTGATTGCGTGATTGCCCGTGCCGTCTACCAAGACAGGCTGTCTGGTTTTCTTGCAGAATCACTGTTAAACTATGGCTTCAACTCAGTATTTCCCAGAGGCTTCATCAATGGGAAGCCAACGATTTAATATGTAGCGTCAAATCATATACCTGTCATACGTAGTACATAAGACAGAGTCTACTGGTGTACTGGTGCATGTGCAGCCTGTATTGACGTTGTACGGCTATTATAATCAGGATATATAGATTTACAGTCCACCAACAATGCAGCAAAAGGAATATAGCAAAAAGGGCGATTAAAAGACAACATGACTGATTTAAACTGAACTGATAAAAAGCTTAAATGCACTTTACAAATTTCCGTGTTTACTGAATAGTGTGTGTTCTAGTGATGTCGTCGTACTTTACCATCCAAGATGGCGGATGTGCGTGTGCATGCACTGAGCAGATCAGGTGGTGACAGAGTGGGCTTCAGAGGTCCGGTGAGCTCGCTCTTCTTGAACTCAACACCCCCAGATTGTTTTATTATTCAGCCTCAACTCAGGCGACAACACTTGAGGTAATTGTTCAGATTTCTCCCGAGGACCTTTGATCAGTCTTTTGCTTTATCAGACTAAATACTGATCAAGTTCTCCAGTCTGCTGGTCTTTTCTATGAGGAGAACTCCTGATATTTGCACATGTATGTCCTGTACTCTTCAGGTAATAAACACTAACATAGACTGTGAAGAAAATATCATTCATTATTCAGAATTCACTTTTACTCACCTCCTCTGCTCTCTACCTTTCTTTAAGCTGAGCAGCGATGAATTAATGTCGTGTTCGTCGCTGCCGTCGCCATGGGAGTAATTGTACATTGTCAGCCATCACGGCATACGACACAGAGATTAGGAATGTAGTAAGCAGTAGGCCGCTGTGACTCAGCGCTTCAGAGCTGTCCATCTGTCAGATTCAACACACCCACTCCCTCTTAAACCACATACATATACAGAATGCCACACATATAGCAGCTCTATAGGCTCCTGTGCCACCTGGTCACTGAACTCAATGTCAACGTCCACGAGTATCAATCTGTGTAACAGATCAGAGCAGCTTTAAGTCAACGTGTTCACAGTTTTGTCTGCCTGAACAACATATTTTTAGCGAAGTCGGGGGTGTCGGTCAGCTGGTTTGTGCATCACTTTGGCCCAGAATGAAATATCCCAACAACTATTGAATTACAATGATGACTGACACAGAAACTAAAAACATTACCGGCCGATGCTGTCACAGCTCGTAATAATGCACCAGGTCAGAGGGTTCATATACAATTTACAGCATTAGTTCCGTCAAAGTCTCTCATATCCAACCAAACTTGGTATTGTACCTGCAACAACCCTATCAAATCAGTGATGAAGATAATCAAATCTGATGTGATACAGTGTGAACCTTGTGGATGAGAATAAAATTGATTTAGTAAATCAGTTTCGTCTTCCCGGCTCTAGCTGTTAGCCTGCCTGTGGACTCTTAGTATTGTTAATTCACAGTTAAACATATGTGACAATGTAAACATTGTTTTAGAAAAAAATCTACCTCGAGCATACGTCTCTGTGTGTAATCAAGTAGCGTGTAAGCGGATACAGCCTCTGGCATTTTGAGATGAGTTTTTCGGGGGGCTGAAATGACAGAATAGGACTTGTTGTCTGTTGTAGCTCTCAGAAGGATTTTGTGTTTCTGCACAAAAGGATTTCTGACAGGCAGTTACCCCCGGCTGCCCCAGGTGTCAGTGAAAGGCGGGAGCACTGCAGCTCAACATCCTCCGTACAATCCGTGAAACCTCTGGAAGCTCGATTTTAGGATATGCGGCGAAACAGAAGCCTTCTCCCGAAGGCAGGATGACCACAACGCCAATATCCGCTGAGTCATGACTGACTCACAGGAACTGGGACAGTTCTGCTGGGGGATACTGGAGGAAAAGCCTTCCAGTCATTTTCACCTACAGCGCAATTATTCAAATGGAGTCACTGGACTGTCTCGCGCAGTTTAGTTCCAAGACGGCAGGTTATTGATCAGGGCAGAGAGGGGGAGGGCTGATGAGAGGGGGAGAGGGAGCAGTGTCGTGGGAGATTAGAGACAGAAGCTATGAGGAGAGAGAGAAAGGGTTCAGTTTAACAGTTTGGACACTGCTCCGGGATGATAAAATGGATTTAGTACAAGAAGGGCAGCAGCAGGTCAATATGTGCAGGGACTTAATGTTTTATGGTTAAGATGAGGCGTTTTAAGTATTTTCTATGCACATTAACACATAATGATAACTGTACATGTGAGGAAGACAACTGTTTAAACTCTAAAGGTTGCGACCGCGGCCTACCGGTTGTTTATTTAGTATTGAGTAGATTTCACAAGTGGAATATCAGCATGTGGTTGCACGTGCATATAATTGATAATTTGAGATTCATGTGATTTCTGTTGCCGGACCAAACAGCACTGACTCACACAAGGCAGTGTGACTGAAACTGAAGATGGCAGCAGTCAGCAGAACGTTCACAAACATCACAAACACTGCTCTCTGGTGGCTGGAAGAGCTCCACACGCCTACACATCCTGTCTGTCCTGTTAGAGAGACGGGAAAATACAATTAGTTGTTTTTTTTTTTACTTCAGTATTTGTTCTTCAATATTCTTCAATATGTAAGATTGACACACTGCTTCTTTTAATCGCACGTGTTAAATGCTTCAATAAATCAGAGCTGCAAATGGTGACTATTTTAATTATATTATTACCCAATACCTTATATCATCATTATCTGATACTACATTGCTACTAATGCCATTAAAGGGTAACTCCACCCATTTTAAATCATTAACAGTGTGTTTGGGAGTAAAACTAAATGTGATTAAAAAAAAAAAAAAAAAAGTAGTATAAAGCCTTTTATACCTGGTGTCTTATCACCCACAATGCAGCTCAACCATTGAGTGACATCACTGGAGGGGATTACATGATCTACAGTCAGATTACATGCATCTTCCTCTGGAACCAGAAAAGGCTTCATGCTACTTTTCTGTCACATAAGCATTAATGTACCCTTTCATGCTACTACTGTACCAGCACTGTGGATATTTAAATAAGTGTAATGCAGAGGTTGTCTAAGACTGACTGTTAATGCTACTACTAACATCAATATTGGATCCATCTATAATACATCTAATGCAAGATCAGTATGTATGATTATAGTTGATTTTGTTTGAACCTTTTTTTTTATAGCCACTTAAAAAAACACATCTTGATCTCTTTCCAGAAAGGTAACCTCAGTGATGGGTCACATTTTGTCTGTAGGTGTAATGTGAGTATGAACAGACAGCTGGACAGGCTGCCTCTCATTTGAAATCTCTGGCTGCTTGGTGTTGATCATCCGTCTCTGTTGCATCATGCTCTGACGCTCTGTTTTTACCATACATTTGTTCTGTTTCTGTTCATTCTGCCCATGCTCTGCAGCTGCTGGATGCCAGGAGAACCAAGGTTTGTCCCTATGTTTGCAACACGTGTTGTGTGCACAACATAGAGTCACCTGCAGTGTGCCGTGTATTTTTCAGACACCTGGCAATCCCTGTTTCACTGTTACAACCTCCTCTCCTATGAAAGTGGATTATTTCCAGCAATTCAGCCTGCCTCCTTCTCCTGTCAACCCTCATATGTTCCCCTGTAAACACTGTAGAACTACAAAGAGTGACTTGTTTGTTTAATCGTGTCGATGAACGTGTTTGGTGCTCCATCCCTCTGTAGAACCACAAACCCTACAGCCCCAGACCTGCTGTAAGTGGGTTTTATTATCTGTAAAATAAGTCAGTTTCTTTTCCTCTGAGTCCTTTTGGGCCTTTTTCTGGATGTGGATCGACGTCTCTCTGGAGATACATGATGGAAAAAAGTTTCATAAAGTCAGTCAGTGACAGACAATCAGCCCCTAACATTGTTCTCCTAAACTAAGAACCAATACGATATATTAGGATTAATAGTGTGTGTTTTTATTGTATTTAATTCTTGACACACATTCTTAGACAGGCAGCACGCCTTCATCAGTCCGTCATCCATGTCCACCACTAAGCATACCTAGTTTTATTACACAACGTTTGATCATCTTGCAGAGTCCTTTCATCCATACCAGACGCCTCCTCTGAGGTTTGAAACACAGTATTTGTATCCAGGCGTGAGTGTCAGAGAGCAAAGACCTCCCCTGCACTGCCAGGAGTCATCAGGGTGGTCTCCTGCTTTGATTAGCAAGTTAACATCCTCATTAATTCGGCCCACACAACCAAAAACAGAGCAGCATTTCACAGCACACTAATAAACTAATGTGTGACAGCTTTGATTTATTTAAAACATTATAAAAGAACCTCAGGCTGTGACTCCGAGGGATTCAAATTTGATTGTTGTTCCAGAATAAAGACAATGTTTCAGTCTGTTTGCCTTTAAGAACAGGTAAGTGAAATGTTCCCTGTGTTTGACCTGCATTTTTCCACAGAATTGTGTGCAACAACACCTCAGAAGTGTGTTTACATGTGTGGTGTTATCATGAAACACTTTTCCCTAAACTTTATTAAAATAATTATGTGTTTGTATGCATGTGTCTGAACTCCGTCAGCATCTCCAGATGACCATCCAGGCCCTGCAGGACGAGCTGCGCACACAGCGGGACCTGAACCACCTGCTGCAGCAGGAGAGCGGTAACCGCTCCGCCTCCGATCACTTCACCACCATCGAGCTGACGGAGGAGAACTTCCGCCGGCTGCAGGCCGAACATGACAGGCAGGCCAAGGAGCTCTTCCTGCTGAGAAAGACCCTGGAGGAGATGGAGCTGAGGATCGAGACCCAGAAACAGACGCTGGGCGCCAGAGACGAGTCCATTAAGAAGCTGCTGGAGATGCTGCAGAGTAAAGGGCTGCCCCCGGGGCCGGGCAGGGTGTCGGAGGAGGAGGAGCAGGAGAGAGCCAGGCGCATCGCTGAGGCAGAGGCGCAGCTCGGACACCTCGAGGTCATCCTGGATCAAAAGGAGAAGGAGAACATCCATCTGCGCGAGGTATTAAATGTATGAATATAATGAATGGATTAAAATTACAAGACTTAAAATGAGCTGTTTTGTCACTTTGTCACCAGTAGGGGGCAGTGCAGAGTGTCACTTAATCAATACTCTGCTGCTTATACTGAAGCATATTGACTATGAAATGTAAAGTGAAAGCTGCAGATCCGTCGCATGGAATATTTTAAATGTTTAAAGACAAACGTTGTGTGCATTCATCGTGAGGCGATAACACAATGTTGTGTGTTTGCTTCAAGGAACTGCACAGAAGAAATCAGCTGCATCAAGATCCAAGCAAAACCAAGGCCCTGCAGACCATCATCGAGATGAAAGTAAGAGCCTGACTCACTACATGCAGCCTGATTATAGACACATGCCGCTGATACTTTTAGAACTTTATTCTTTATAATTGTTCTTTCTGTTATGCTCCATGGATTCGTTCATATGAAGTCATTTTAATGCCTCTCCACTGGCTGGAGGAAATATGTATTTCTGTTTCCCATAAGTCCGTGTCTCACTCCTATGACGGATGCAGATTTCTTCCTATGAGGGAATTTCCTCAAATCTGTCACAAACACCCACCTTCACTCAAGTATGAACTTGTCCGCATTCGAAGGTAACTTGGACCTCACGTCCATCCCGTTCTCGTAAAACATGACACGTTGGGAACACCTTGAGATGATGTCACTACACTTGGCACAAACAGGGTACTCAAGGATGTCAGTGTTCTTCACTGCTGCTCTACTGTGGGTGCTAATGAGCGCCCAAAGCTCCTTTTTCCCACCTGAGGACCCGGTGAGCTGCCACGCCTCGTAGCAGTGACGGTTGCAGGGTTTTCCAAGATGGGTTTGATTTTGTCCCTCGTCCTCCTCTCCGCAACTGCTTCTATACTGTCAAGTTCCAGCCTGATAATGTAGCTGGTCTTCCTGAACACCTTGTTGAGACCACTGACCTCCAGCCTCGATGCCACCACTACGAGGAGGGGAGTGCTGGCCCCTACAGATTGACGCACACTGAAGGATCTAAATCTGTTCATGAAGAACAGTCTGCTCTGTTCCTTTCTGAAGAGCGCTGCAGTGTGGTCCAGTCCAGTTCGTTTTATTGCTTCACTTCCCCTTCACTGGATCACAACCGGGGCAGAGAGTCTGCTGCTCATCTGGAAGTCCAACACAAGCTCGTTGGTTTTTGTTGATATTGAGCACCGGGTGATTTTCGAAGCTCTCTGTCAGTCCTCTGTACTCCTCTGTAAATATAGTCTCTCTGGAAATTATTCACTGGAATCATGTCAATATATGAAATCCAGTGGGCCGCCTGTATAGAATAAGGGATGTCAAGAGACAGATGTTGCATTCATGTGTGCGAGTCGCTGACATTTTCAGGCCTTTTATTATGTTAACCGCTGCATGTCTCAACAGAGGCCCACGCCGGCGTGTGTTCTGCTGATTCTATTGTTGTCACTGTGATCATCAGCAGCTGAGTCAATAGTCAACACACTGACACATCTCTCCATCTCTCCCCCTCACGCACAGACATGCAGACACACTGTTTCTCTGCTCACAAGGCGGTTGTGTAAACATCAACAAGAATCAATATTACTGTTCAACATTACAGCTGTCGCGGTTCGCTGAGGAGGCTCAGCAGCTCCAGTCGTGCCAAGCTGCATCACACTTTTTTCATGACAAGACATGGTGTATTTACTGTCGACGAGACACTCTTCAATATCACAGACTGTCCGCAAACATCACAGAATGCAGGTCCATCATTTCAGCTTAGGTTCATGCAGAAGGGGCTTTGCTTTGAGGGCACAGTTCACCACCAAAGTACATTTTCTCTTACCTGCAGAGCTGTTTATCCATCTAGATTGTTTTGGTTTGAGTTTTGGAGATATCAGCCACAGAGATGTCTACCCTTTCTCAAATAAAATGATACTACATCCCTACTGGGAAAAACAGCATAGACCAGCACCAAAACAGAACATATGCTGTTCACCAGTCAGCATAGACCAGCACCAAAACAGAACATATGCTGGTCTTGCTGGTGACTAATCACCAGCAAGACCAGCATATGTCGTGTGTTGGTGCTGGTCTGTGCTGTTTTTTCCCACAGGGATGGCACTCGACTTTCAGCTTGTGGGACTCAAAGCATCTCTTTCCAGGAATCATGACCCGTTTAATCATAGTAATCCACAGAAATTCTTTTGAGCATGTAGGAGCTATTTTCTTTCCGTATCTCAGGGACCACAGGCAAGCTAACTACGCTAGCAAAGACAGCTAACCTTGCAGCTAACCCGAAGTCGACCACGTTAATTTTTACATCCTACGCTTTCACAAGCACATGCCTCTTGTCCATGAGTAGATGCGTGCTTCCTCTTGTGGGGGGATCTGGTTGGCAGGTGTATAGTATACTGACTCACGTACTGTGCTTATGTACAGTGTTTGCAGATGGCATGCTGCATCAGACCCAAAGCACATTTTAAGATGAATGTATTTTTTCCGCAATTTAAAAACAATAATGCTGATTCTGATTATCAGGAAAATGCCGAGTATCAGTTCAGATAAGCCAGGCATGTTATCGGTCGACCTATAGTATACAGTCTGTACATACATGTTGGTTATTCTTCAGGACATATATTTTTTTAATTCTTAAATGCATTTCATATCAGATACTTAAAAAGTTTTACTCAAGTACTACCAAAGTATTTTTTTAACACGATGTGATGATTTTTACTGAAGTGTGACTTTTGGTTTCTTTTTACCATACTGGTTCCTACATGAAACTTTTCTTAAAGACCTCTTTGGATTATCTTGAGTAAGTGGGTCATGATTTCTGGAAAGAGACGTTGCCGTTGCAGATTTAAAAAATATTTCTTTAAGCACTTTGCACGGACCGAGTGCCATCTAGTTCCATTATACACACGCACATAAGTTTTCTTTTCCCCATAAGTTATCTTTTAGATTTAAAAACTGCCTGAAGACTATGAACTGAACTAGTCCGAGCTGATTTCTAGCTTAATGCACATCAAATGATGCACAAGATATTTAGAATTTTCCCATTTGACGTAAACAGATCATGCAGGTCTTAAAATGGACTCTTAGATTTGAATAATTCTCTTAAAATAAAATAGTGAAATATATTCAGGAACATGGAGAATATGTATGTGATTTATATGCAACTTTATAGCTTCAGGGGAAATTTAAGGGACACTTGCAGTGAACAATGAGACAGACATTCATCTTACATTAGAAAATATTAAGAAGATAGACTGGGATTCCAATTTTTAAGGCCGCACCCACCACCATCAAGTGGTCACCATGTTTTTAGCTTCCAGCTCAGCTCATCACATTAAACATACACCTGTTTTGCATTTCCTGCAAACATGCAAATATGCTCAAATTCCGTTCTTAGGGTGAGCGTGTCGATTCAGATCAACACTTGTTGTGCGGCTGATGTGCACAACAAGTGTGGATCCACCGCTGTAGACGCCACCAGCCTCACTGCAGAGGCCTGACATCACATCCTCAAAATAAATCATGACATCATCGCTGAGCTGACACAGCCCCTCTCACTCGGCTGCACCGGCGCTGTGCAGGCCTCAGCCTCCCCTCCGGCGCGGTCACGTGACATCTGTGCTCTGGGATCCTGCTGATTTGCATACAGAGCGAGGGAAGACCCGCCTCCTCCTCCTCCTCCTCCTCCTCCTCCTCCCCCCCTTCCTCCTGTGCCGTGCCGGAAGACCCAGCATCGCTTCTCTCTCCCACTGCTGTGTTGATGCTGATGGAAGCACGAATAATCCTTCCTCCCTCCCTCTCTCCCGTACATCTCTCCCGCCCTCTCCTCCTCACTCACCAGAGACAGTGCACAGCATATAGCCTGCCTGCTGCTACCATGGAAACAGGTGTGGTTGTTTATGACAGTGAGAGGCCAGTATGCAGGGAGATAGATAGAAAGAGAGACACACAGAGGCGGGGGAAGAGAGATAAAGAGCGAGATTTACTGACCAGGTCGATGAACCAGTGATTACATGTGGACGGAATAAAAAATCTCCCTCCTTTGAAGGTACGGTGTCTTGTCTCTAACGCAGCGATGTTGCTTCATTGATGTTCGTCTCGTAACACGGAGACTGAGGTGAGATGCTGCGGCGGGGCGAAGTGCATGTGCGACGCCGACACCTCAGAGCCCTCTCGGATAGTCCATCACTACTCATTGAGATACACTACCCATGTTCCTCTGCAGTGGGCTACGACCGACCCTGCCAGTGGCCAGAAGTTCATAAGTTCAGAGCCACTAGGAGGAGGGAAGGAGAGACACAAAAAGGGTGACAGGCAGGAAGGAACAAGGTTGCTCTGTGCTCTGCTGGAGGGGGAGATGGACCATGGCTAATCTTAAAGACGTTGTATTATTTATTTAAAAAGCTGTGAAGCTGAAGCTGCACTCACAGGCGCAGTCCAGAGACTGGATTCTGCATTGATCTGCGAGCAACGACGGCAAAAATCTACGGCTTGTTACTTTTCTTCCTCTCCGTCGGCACGTTTTTTTTTTTCCCCTCCTGTCCTGGCCGATCTCTCCGTGCTGGATGTGTGCTCAATATTTCCCAATGGTGATTAATCCTCTGAGCTGCTGCAAGGAGCTGGGTAGAGGGCTTCTGATTTCACCGACAGATACTGCAGTTGCTCTCAGCCGCACCAGAGAGCTCCCTCCAGTCTCTCTTTATCTCGCTGTATCTCTGTCTTTCAGCCCCCCTTTTTTATCTCTTCTGTTGTTGTCAGTCTCTCTGTCTGTCCCCGGACTCTTGTCTCTAGTTCAGCTTTATTCGCAGCATTGCAACTTGTGGACATGGCAGGCAGGGTTTTGAGGTGTGTCTCCTCTGCATGTGTGTGTGTAGGACACCAAAATTGCCTCTCTGGAGCGCAACATTCGAGATCTGGAGGATGAGATCCAGATGCTGAAGGCGAACGGCTTGCTGAACACAGAGGACAGAGAGGAGGAGATCAAACAGATGGAGGTCTACAAGAACCACTCCAAGTTTATGAAGACTAAGGTAGATACCGTCCGCACCGATGCATGCGTGTCGAGAAAAACAGTGAAAAGATGGCTGAAAAGCAAAGCGGATTGTGTTGTTCGGGGTACGGGCATGCGTTCGCAGAGAGAATACTAAATGAAGTGTCGCCTAAATTAGCTGCTTTAGCGTTTAGTGTCATCAGCAAAGTGTCCTGTTGGCAGCTATCTGCCGCTTTTTGAGCTCAGTGTCAAGGCTTTGAAAAAAAAGGGCTAAATCAGCAAGTGCATGCTGTTGCATAATAAAATCCTGAACTTTTCTTTCCTAACAGTTTGTTGAAGCTGACTACTTTATCATTCCTCTACTAGAAAAGATTGTAATGCATGCTGTTTAGAGTAAAGTGTAACAGTTTAGTTTGGGGACCAGTCAGTGTTTACATTCACACTCCACAACGACAGGTTGTAGCTTGTGTTTGCAGCCGGTGTGTGTCAGTAGTTGCAGCTACACTGTAAAACTTACAGTGCCTGAAATCTGGGATGGTGTCAAGGTGTGTGTGCATGCACGTGTGTGTGTGTGTGTGTGTGTGTGTGTGTGTGTGTGTGTGTGTGTGTGCATGTCTCTTGGGGCTCACAGAGCTTTGACTCTGTGTTTACATACGGCTCCTCGTATAAGTCGCCCAGGCGCAGACCAGCCACAGTTTTGTCGTCCTATTTTTAGCCCTCTTTTCATCAATCATGAATAGAGATGATGTATAATATATGATGAATGCAGGGGAGTCGGTCCCTAATGCATTTTTAATGAGAGAAAAGCGCGTTGATGAAAATAGTGCAAAAGCCGCACTGACTAGCTCAGTGTTCGGGGGAAAAAGAGGAGCCTCAGTCTTTTTCGCCGTGAAGCCTGAAACACTGCTTCGCTCACGCTGTCCTCTGTTCCACACAGATTGACCAGCTGAAGCAGGAGCTGTCGAAGAAGGAGTCGGAGCTGCTGGCCCTGCAGACAAAGCTAGAGACCCTAAACAACCAGAATTCAGACTGCAAACAGCATATCGAGGTGCTCAAAGAGTCTCTCACTGCCAAGGAGCAACGTGCTGCCATCCTGCAGACAGAGGTACTAAAAAAGAATTAAAAAATCCTGCATTTGCTTGCACACATACAGTAAAACAACCACAGGAGTACACTGCCTCTGTGCCCACTGAGCAAATAATGGGCTCTCCCCAGGTCCGAGGCTTATTACTGCACATCATATCAGCACTTTATTTAGTTTGGGACTTGAAGCTAACTGCGCCGTGACTCAGGGCCCCACCAAAGGAAAACGGCAATGCGCAGTGTACTGTCACAGCACATCTAGTGAGGATAGAAAAAAAAAAAACATCAAAAAGCTGCAGGAATGAATAAATAACTGTGGGAGCTTCACAGTTACCGTGATGACTGAAGATCTCCCCCCACACTGATAAACACTCGCTCAGCACCTGTGTTTTTTCTGCAGCTGCACAGAAATGAAGTTAAAGTGAATAAATGCTTGAAAGCTGTAGTCTTAGGACTCCTATAAAGCGTTTTAGTCAGTTACGGTTCACATCGAACAAAGCTCTTCATTAGTGTCTGGACTTCATTCCGTGTCGTGCTTCAGGTGGATGCCCTGCGTCTGCGTCTGGAGGAGAAAGAGTCCTTCCTGAACAAGAAAACCAAGCAGCTGCAGGACCTGACGGAGGAGAAGGGCACTCTCGCCGGAGAGATCAGGGACATAAAGGACATGCTGGAGGTCAAAGAGCGGAAGATCAACGTCCTGCAGAAGAAGGTGAGGGTCGGGGTCAAGGGAAAAGGCTCACTGTTGAAAGGTAGAGCTGCGATGATTTGTCCATTCATTGATGAGTCAATCAAAAGAAGATGAACTGAAAAGCTATTTTGATAATTGACTGATTGTTTCGGTAATTTTTCATGCAACATGTATCATTGGCTGAAGAAAAGAAGCAATTTGAAGAGTGGGAAATTGTGAGGAGCATTTTTACAATTTATGAAGAAAACAGTCGACAGTCAAAGTCCTTTTGAAGGGACTTGGAGGGACAAAAAGCTTGAGTGGGGCAATACAGACTGAGGAAAATGTTTATGATGTTGGGTTATGATGTATGGTTAGGGGTTAGGGTTACACCAAACTATTTAGACGGAGATCTTTGTAGGTTTACTACCACTTCTTCATTCTTGTGTGCCGGACTAAACCAGCCCCTCTGTGAAAGTACAAAGCAGAGTGGTTACTCACTCCATTAAGAGTGAGAGCGTCTCTGTTGCTCTCAGGGTGAAAGTGTCCATAGAAAGAAAGACAAGCAAGAAGATATTTCTGCCTCACTGGCTCTAGTCTGTGTGTGTGTGTGTGTGTGTGTGTGTGTGTGTGTGTGTGTGTGTGTGTGTGTGTGTGTGTGTGTGTGTGCTATAAATACTCACAGTGTTACTCACCCCGACCTGCTCACCCGTTCCCTTTGCTTTTCTTCCTCCTCTCTCATTCTATAACACCGTCTCTCCCTCATCTGTCCACTTTTATCTCTCCTTGTCATCTCTTGTGATTTCCAGATATTTGTCTTCCGATGATGTGATTATTTTGCTTCTCTTAATAGTTTTAAAATTTGTCCCAGTGCACAATTTTTTGTGTTTGCTCACTGATGCCAGCTTGATTTATAATCCCTTCTACTCTTAATCTACTTCTCAAACTCCCCTCGAAAGTCTGACAGCTTCCGTTTGAAACCGCTTTGTTGTAAAGCCTCAGCACATTTCAAGCTGCGAACATGACGTTGTCTGTAGACGGCATTAATCTTCAAAGACTTTTCTAAAGTCCAGCTATTACAACATGTGGTGTTATTTACCTCTGCTTCTCTGCCTCCTCCTCCCTGCGTCAGATTGAGAACCTGCAGGAGCAGCTGCGGGACAAAGACAAGCAGCTGGGGAACCTGAAGGACAGGGTCAAGTCCCTGCAGACCGACTCCAGTAACACAGACACTGCCCTGGCCACCCTGGAGGAGGCGCTGTCAGAGAAGGTGTGCTGCATCACATCCACATCAGGGTGGACATGAGTGTGAACATCGGCTGCTTGACTGAAACGTTATGCTAAAGGTTACTGTAATGAAAGCTCACAGTCAGCGTCTGTCCCACCCAAATAAAGTTCAGAATCAGGACCTGTTCATGTATCTGCTTATGTTGAACTTTTGGATGTAAAGCAACATTATGCAACTTTTTGACCTTAAAATAACAGCTTCGAAATTTTGATGGTACAGTCTTGTAATAGGGTGAAGGGTGTCTCCGTCACAGCCACTCCAGCCCTCCGTCACTTGTTTGTGCTCTGTGTAACTTTAGTGAGAGGGCAGCATCACAGTGTTACAGACATGTTCACGTCAACATACAAGTTTTCAACACATGACTAGTTGTGTCATAATGAGTTTTGCACCTACGTTACGTCTGACAAAGTGTCACAGACCTGGGATCTGTATTTTCGGGCGGTGGTGTTGCACTCTGGAGCTGTGGGGGGGCAAATTGCACAAAATGCCAGTTTTTACATAGTGTTGCTTTAAGGGAATAATTCAACATTTTGGAAAATAAACATACTACTTTCTTGCAGTCATGTGAAGGATATAAAGCAACACAGCAAGTCATGTCTAGATGGTAACCCTACACCCATGACTCACAAGAGCAGTAATTTTAACCCAAATCATCATTTTCCCCTAACGCTGCTGCAGTGTACAGACATGTTTGGTATCAATCTTCCCGTCTAACTCTCAGCAAGAAAGCTAAGATTTTTCTTCACTTGAGACAGATAGAAGTTATAATCCTTTACTATTGCTTCTGGTTGCAAAGTTAAAACTTTTGTTTTTGAAATGTCTTAAAACGCAAAGAAGTGCTGCTCTTAAAGCTTGATCTAACGCTTCGCTGTCAGTACAAGTTAATCACTTGATGTCTTGCTTGGTGTCGTTGCTCCCACTCAGCAAAACTCAAACTTAAAGTTGATTCTTCAGAGCATCCTTTAAGTGTAATACTTTTAATTCAGTTTGTGTGTGTGTGTGTGTGTTTGTCTGTGTTAGGAGAGGATCATAGAGCGTTTAAAGGACCAAAGGGAGAGGGAAGACAGAGAACGTCTGGAGGAAGTGGACTCCTACAAGAAGGAGAACAAGGATCTGAAGGAGAAAGTCAACACCCTGCAGATAGAGTTAACAGAGAAAGAGGTCAGTGAGTGTGCGTGGAGAGCTAAGAGGCTTTCTTTTTGTGCGAGGGTGTAGGGATGTGTCCACATGACTGCGTATTGTCACACATCCAGCGCCTTTATGTTTCTCTACTCTAGTGTGCTGCACAGCGCGCCGTGTATTGTAGCTCTTTCTGTCGCTAGGCTTTTAAGTGACATTCATGCCGCTGCCTCTGGCACTCTGGCCTACTTAGACCTCCTGGTTTGAACCTGCTGTCTGTCCACCTGCAGTCAAATCTCATCGATCTGAAGGAGCACGCTTCTTCGCTGGCATCCTCTGGCCTCAAAAAGGATTCGAAGCTCAAGTCCCTGGAGATCGCCATCGAGCAGAAAAAAGAGGAGTGTAGTAAGTTGGAGACGCAGTTGCAGAAGGTAGGTGTGCCCGACACAGTGCGGAGTCACTCATATGAGCTCAGGACAATGTGTAGATTTGATATGGATTCGGAGAGACATACAATTATTCATTTTGAGCCTGCATGTGTATTTTGTATGTAGATGTGCAGTTTATTTTAGTGTCAACACAGATCAGAAAATCAGCAATGATGATACATATAACAGAAGTACCTACAACCCTCAAACACAACGATCATACAACGGTTCTACAGTACAATGTCACAGTCATCCCTCCTTTTTGTTATTTTGGGCTCAGAGCTCCATCATTCTGCCAGCAGCTTTGTGGCATTGAAAGGTGCAAAAAGCGATTCAGGAGAAAGTTGATTTTTGCGTGTCATTCCCAGATCCTCTGAACACGGATGCTTTGGGCTACACTTTGGGCTGGTGTGGGCCTCCCATCAACCCAAAGCATTGATATCTAACAACTGGGCATTGATACTCAACAATCAGTTATCTTACGAATTGCACCTTTAAGGATGGAAATGTTCTCAGTCCTATTCAGCGCAAAAAAAAGCCTCCACGGTCCATTAAAGTTCAGCAAAGCATACAACTTATATGTTGCAGTGTGTCCTGCACTGTAGGCATCAGTCAACCCTTGTAGGTGGCTTCTGGCCGATTTAGCGTTTAGAGCAGATAGATGAGAGATATCAGTACGATTGGCTGTTCAGCTAAGCCAATCAATGCAGTATCCATGATTTCACCCAGTTAGCGTTGTTTCATCTTCTGCCTTCCTGCCGTGTCGTGTACAACTTTTACATCAGACATATCCTCGATTACACCCGCAGTTCAGAGCTTCTGGCTTCCGTTTTTGAACAAAAAATACAGATTCCTGTCACTTGGATTTGTGCAGAGGTATCTCCTCTCACGCAGTTAGTTGTGGGCTGTAGTCTTTGTGAGGTGACGCAGTTGTCAGCCTTCATGGCCACTAGTTCTTTCATGTGGGTTTGGCGCGTCTGAGTCCTGACATGATACCAGAGCAGTCTACCACAGTGAGTACCTGTTGTTGTGTCGCATTACAATCTGACTACACTTTCCATTTAGAAGCAGTTCTGGAGCTGACTGAATGACATGATCTGCATTTGAAATCTATACACCTAAACTAGAACAATACCATAACAACTGAGTGAAATTTCAGTCTCAAATCAATAGTTTCGAGTTTTACCCGTGGTTCCCTATAACTACTTGGTAGGGAAAAATGGACAAACAAATAAAACTGGAAAGTAACCAAATAGACTGAAAGAATAGAAAACTTTTCAAACTTTGAGAAACATATTATTTGTGTTGCTGTTATACAGATCAGGGAGGTCCTCTGCTGATTTCAAGAGGTCCAGAAGAAAAATATACGGGTTTAGTTGTGATGAATGCTTTGACTTTGACTGGACTGTGGAGCGCCACCCTGAATGAAGACTGTAGAGAAGTCCTTGTGTTAATTGAACAGAGCTGTAGATAAAACGCCAGAGCGGTGTGTCTCATGTGAGCCCAGGGAGCGCTTTTAACTTTTCTAACAGTTAGAGACTTCACAAATACTCAATTATACTTTTGTTCTCGGTATGAAAAGAGTTTGGTTGAATGCTCATTTAGTTCACCTTCTTCATATGAAAACTGTGAAAAACCCATAATCCTTCGTCAAACTAATTCCTTGTTTGGAAAAAAAAGAGCAAACCCCTGTAAGTATCACTGAACCAGCCTCGTATGAGGATGATGCTGCCATCATGCTCTCTCCAGGCTGCACTGCTTTGTTCAGGCCGCTGTAGGGAGCGGTCAGTCCATCAGATACCCCCCCACCCCGTCCCTCCATAATCCTCAGACTGTTCCCGTGTCTGTTCCCTCTGCATTTGTCTGTGATGTGTTGCCTTCAACGTGTAACAACATCTGCTTTACTGAGGCTATGTTACTGCCCTGTTAAACATGTACTGTAACATGTCTCATCCTGCTCTTCTCTCCTCTGGCTCCAACCAAATCCTAACACTTTACCCTCCCGGGGTTTCCCCACTCCCTTCCTCGACCCCTCCCTCCGTTTGCAATGTAGCAAGCTGAGCAGCTATTCAGTCACATGAACAATCCTGTAAGTCCCTCTCTTGAGCTCTCCTCCTGGGCACATATTGAAAGCATGAGGACACTGATAACTTCTTTTGAAACATGCTAGATGGTGATCATGCCGGCCCCCCCCCCCCCCAGCACAGGTTCTGCTTTCACCCACCGACCCACCCAGATGCATGTTGGTCATCGCACTGTACTGGTATAATGGGCTTTATGCTGCACTCAGAGTCTCATTATGCTACTGTTTGTGTTTGTGACACATGTGGTGAAACTGGTGCTCTGCATATACAGTATTTTTTAAGTTCACTTTATTTGTACAGCTGGAGTTGAACGCTACGCAGTGAACCTGTTTATTTGTAGCTTCTTTTGAACTGTGGCTCCGTAGTTGGTTTACCTGTGGTTCATTTGTTTAACTGCAGTGAGATTTTCCTCTGCCTGCGCACAAAGATCCGCACACTCAATGCAAGAACTGACGACGGTTTCCATCACCAAAACACCGAACCAGACGGATCTGCAAGCGCATGTTTCAGTTGCTCTGGCGGATACGCCTGGTCACTCTCCAATTCAGAGGGCTTTCCCTGAGACCTGGCCTGTGTCTTGCCACTCAAAACGGTTTATCTAATAATGGATTTTTATACTATAACGGACAGTGGAGCCCTGCGTTGATTGGTCAAAGGTCAAACTTGGATCAAACTGTCAAAAAATCTCAAATGTCTTTCAGAGACACATTTTAATCAGCCGTTTAGCCATAAATTGAGATTGTTTGCGTCCACATCAGCTTTTTTTTCCCCTGCTTGAAAATGGACCAAGCACTGTGCTAACTTGCATGTGATGCTCGATGCTATGTTACACATTTTCGTTTTGCAGGCATTTTGTTCTGCGCTCGTTGTCGACGCCCCTTGGAAAATTGAAAAATAAACAGAGAGCTCCCTGACGAATATGCATTTGCAGATCTAGTCGAATCCATCGGTGCAGATGTTGAGTGCAGGATATCCCAGAGCTTTCAACTGTGTTACGTCATGCAGCGACACATGGTGAGGGCAGCTCAGAATGGCTCTCATGGCCTGAGGTTAAATTTGAGTTTCAGATGAGTCAAAGACAACATGCACACCATTTGTTTTTTCAAGGTGCAGAGAATCAAAAGCCCCCCCCAAAATCCATTCCAATAGAAAAAAATAATTTAAGTGCATTTCTTCCTTTTGCACTGATTTATCTTTTATAGGACTTGTTTTCAGTATACTTTAGGATCCCAGTAAATGCCCAAGTCAAGACTGTATGTTGTTTCAAGGGATGCACTAATACCGACTTTTATAGCTGATACCAAAATACCAAAATACTTGGCACATCTAAATCGCGAGCCGGTTGAGTAGGAGAGGGACGAGTAGACCAAACAGTTGCAAACAAACTCCCGCACACTGACAAATCCATTTGCCTGATGATGGTCTAGTACCGAAACACTGGAAAATAAATGTTTTCTGCAAGTGTGGGAGTTTGCTTGCAATTTTGTGAAGCTTTCTGTCAAATCTGCTGGTGCAGAATAGGTTTAATTATACTGAGGTCATGGATTTTTCATGATGCTTTCATTACAAAATGTAATAGTCCACAGAAGGGAGGATAAATCAATACAGACAGGAATCAGGAGAATAACTAAGTAGAGTTCCTACAATTGTCAAACGCATAAAGAAAGCCATATAGATGTAAGGCCTGTGTGGCTGTATAGAACATCGCTCCTCATGCTTGAAATATGAAACCACCCGTCAGACGACAGATCGACTCGTTTCCCTGTTGCTTCTGTTTCTACATTCTTTTGACTGACAACCACTAAGACTGTGCAGCTTCGTTGGGTTTGCATGACATGGTCGACCTCTGTTGCATGTTGTCTCTGTCAGTGTTGCCACGCTTCCCTCTCGTCTCAGTGTGGTGGTGCGGTTAGCTGAGGTACCGGCCGTTGGTTGGAGATCACTGCAGTGTTTGGGTGGATGCTCTCTGGCTCTGTATAACTCCTGCACCTCTGCGACCTGTGTTGACATGTGTGGCTGCATATTGTCTCGAGGGTGATGTGTTCCACTGTAATGTGCTTCATGGAGAGTTACAAACTGTTGCAGCGATGGCGAGACGAGTCCGCACTGAGCTCTTATTAGCTCGTGACGGACAGAATCATGATCTAGCTTTTTTACTGCTAAGTACTGTTACTGTTTTTTTGCTTGTTAATGTGCAGACACAAACACACACTCACACACACAGTCCTGTATTCTGCATACTCACCAAGTGTCTGGGAGTCTCAGAGGGCTGTTAAATGGAGCTAAATAATAGCTCTGTTAAAGCTAATGAGGCGGCACCAGTAATGACGCCCTCGTCCACAACATTTCACTCTGCTTTCCTCACTGAGAGAAAGAGAGGGGAATAGTTAACATAGGACACTGATGGACTGCAATGTACTGTGTGTATCTCTCTTCCATCAGCAGTGAAACACCCTGTGCTGTTAACTGAATGGCTGCCATGACATGATGGTGTTGACTGAGTGTGTCTCTGGTTGTGTGCATGTGTGCACGTTTGTCTGTTGGTGTCCTCTCCCGGCGTGGATGCAGAAGGCCCACGAGGTGGAGCAGCAGTCCGGCTCCAGAGGGAACCCGGAGTACGTGGACCGAGTGAAGCTGCTCGAGAAGGAGGTGAGCTACTACAAGGACGAGGCCAACAAGGCTCAGACAGAGGTGGAGAGACTCCTGGACATCCTGCGAGAGGTGGAGACCGAAAAGAATGACAAGGACAAGAAGATCGCTGAGCTGGAAAGGTAAATCAAGCAGCAATTCAGTGATTACTCCATTTTGTCGTTTGCTGTTGTTAGAGTGACATATTCTAACAAAGTATTATAACGAGGAGAAAACATTTAAGTTCTGTCATAGGCAAAATGTTTCAAAGTTTAAAATGTTTCTTCTGACTCAAAAACTCACAAAACTGAGCAATTTTAAGCAATGGAGTCTGGGGAATTCTCTCCCTCTCCCTCTTCATCCCTTTCCCTTCTGCTGCTGTGCAACATGTTTTTCAAATTGTTGTTGTTAATAATTCATAAATATAAGATATTCCTCTTGGGTGTACAAGACACTACAAGTACAGTTCCTGCGATCAAACATTTTAATTCATTACACAACCACAGATTAGTTTGCTGCTTGGTCTCTCACTGGATATTCTGCTTTCTTTGACAAGCTTGACAGACAAAGTCTGCTACATGAAAGCTTCTCGTCCTGAAGCACAGCCCAGGTTCTTTATAATCATCCAGCCAAAAGAAATCAGCATAAATGGAGGACATTTTATTAAACAGTTCATCCCTCACGTCCTTGTCGACAGGCCAGCAGAGCAAAAAAATGAACCTCATTTTCAGTCCCACCTCGCTCACACAACAAAGTCTGTCCTCCTCTGGAGTGGCATTAAACCTGCCAGTCTGCAGGGCTAATGATCATGTTCCTGAACGTAACTGTGCACACGGGGATCTTTGTCTTTTGTCTTTATTGTACTTAGACTGTAGCTATTCTTTCTGAGACAGTGCGATTGTAATTTTTGCTCATAGCATTTACAAACAGACCATATACGTATAACAAAACAGGATATATTAAAAAAGTATACATGGACAGAAGTGTAGAGTTTACAAGTCTTATTTTCCTCTTCTTCCTGTTGTTACACACGCATATATGATTGACATGGTCTCTGAGATTTGTAGATTTCTGTGAGCTTCATAAAAAAGCACAGGGCTGTATTAAGTGTCATTTTCTTTCTGTCTGAAGCTCCTACTTAGGTTTTTGAGTGAAACTTGTTCTGGAAGGCTAAACACCAACAAATATGTATTGAAGCAGCATATTTTATTGATGTTGTGGATTTTGGAAAGTATTGCATTCGTCTATTTTAGCATGTTTTCTTTTTTTTTCCCTTTTGGACTTGACGCTCAGGAGTTAATGGACATATCTGGATCACATGAGTCAGAGACTTTTTATTCTACATAGCTACGGCTATTGTGTGATACTGATAATGTTAGCCTAATCTTTGTCAGCAACTGTACAGAAATACTGGGTTTTAAATAGAAAAAATAGACATGCAAAGAAAAAAAGAAACGAGGGAAAAGGCTGTACATTGTTCAAATTTTATGAATGAAGCTTCAAAGCTTCAAACTAGTCTATACTGCCTGAAAAAAAATCTCATTCACCTCCACACAAAATCATTTTCTTTGTAACTTGGTTGAACTCACCCTTTAATGTTACAATCCTTAACAGTACAGTCAAATCAAAGTTTGAACAGCACCTTGTCTGTTGACTGAACTACCATGTGCCTTTGTGTGTATGTATATAGTATGTGCTGCCATGTTCCTGGTGTTTTTGTGTTCCAAACTGGATCCAGTCATATTTGTGTATAATATCATCAGAGGTACGCCTGCCTGTGGACAACAGTTGCATTTTGAGATACACCGGCGGACTCTCTGTTAAGCTGTGACACTTTGCACAAAGTGCCGCTCAGTCACCCAGTAATGGAAGAGGTCAAACTGATTTCAGTTAATGGAGCAAATAAATAAAGCTGGTGGCCTCATCAGCTCTTGGCTCACCTCTCAGTGCCGCACGAGTCTCCACACTGGAAGCTTTTGGATTTGGCTCGTCTGCAGGAGGAGACCGTTGTCTTTCTCCCGGACAGGAATTTAAACTGATGAGACGGAGACAAAGATTGCTTGGACTGCGTGAGAACCACTCACTGCCTCTTCTCCCCTGCCGCTCATAGAGTCCGACTCCCACCGTTTAGTGTTAAAACCAGTTCTAAATTCTCCTTCCCAGCTAGTGATAGGGGGCATCTTGTTTCAGTGTCATGCTAATTTTTTTTGTGGTGTTTAATTAATTGAGTGTTCTTGTCCTTTTTTTCGCCATCTTTACCCACTTTTTTCCGTCCCGCTCCTCTGTCTACCCTCCGTTCCATGCCCACCTCTCCCTCTCCTCACCCTCCCCCATCGATCACTGTCACGCTTGGTCTTACACCTCCTCCTATTTTCCCCTTCTTAAATTTTGAATCCTCCTTTCAATCTCCTACACAAATCTTTCTCTGTTGTGTCGCCCCCCAACCACCCGCCCACCCACCCCAGCCCCCCTCCCTCTGCCCCTCGCCCCGCCCCTCGTCCTGGTGGCAGAGCTCCCCTTGACCCGCTCCCTTCTGTGTCCGCTGCTCCCCAGCAGATAGGGGGCATGGTGTGGGATTTCCTGGGAAAGTGAGTGCTCTGCCCTGGCACTTCAGCTCGGCTGCGTGGTTATAGTCTCCGACTGCGACTGCTGCAACTGCATCTGGTTTCACCCGTGTGCCTGGGTCTGCCTGCTGTCTGAAAGGATTCACAGATCTTTGTATCTTGGTTACAGGGTCCTGTTTATAGTCTGTGGTGTTGTTGCTATAGCCGCACACGTGATACAAAGATCCCTGGATCGACGTCTGCTTTGATTTCTTTAGCATGTGCTTGTGTGCAGTGAATGCCTTTCAATCAGCCTGTGTGAGAGTGAGTATGTGTGTATGAGTAAGTTTTTTGCTGCATGTTTTTTTTCTTTCAAACTGCATGTGGCTACCAGCATTAACAGCTGTTTAACTCTGCACTTACAGAATGAGAAATTAAGATGGCAAAGATTCACATTACAATTATAAACCTGCAAATTAAGGCACTTTGCTGTGATTAATTGTACATGTGGTCCAAAATGCTGTTTGCTTTATAAAGACACATGAAGTTCAAAATGTACAGTTGAAGGCTAGAACTTCAGGTCATAACTTTGCAATATATGTCCACGCGGCCATATATTCTGTGCTAATCCTTGAATTCCCTGAGTTCTAGGAATTCTATTGTGGTCTGTTTCTAGAAAGAAGCATGGGAAAGTCACACACTTCAACCAATCACACCAAGGATTCAGCAAACCAGCAACCAAATTTCACAATTTACACTGAAAAATGATCACAGTTGTAAGTAGGGGTGGGGCAAAATTTCGATACAGCTGCACATCGTCTTAGTTCCTCTTGAGATACGCTGGTGCCAAAAAGCTGCTCCTGAGAAGAGTCACCAGCCACAGTCAGCATGCGTGTAAATGCTGATGCGCCCTCTTTAGCACGGTATAGTTGATAAAAGTCATTTTAAAGTAATATCGAATTTAATTTCAAAGTTGGGGATGAAACTGGCAAACGTCTGATCAATGACAGGCCGCTTTACCTGTTCATCCACTGCGGCCGCAACACTTTGAGTGGGTGAAGCCTTGTTTTTATTCTTCAGTTTGTAAAGTTTGCTCCTCAAGTCGAGGTTCAAAGCTGTAGCGTTACTCTCAGAACGGGCAGTATCTTATTATACATAAATGGATGTATAAATGTATAAAACTGTCAAACTATCAAAATTATCGCAAAATGTGTGTTATGACACATTAATGTTTAAAAACAGGTCGAAAAGACTCCTTTGATGTTCAGATTGCATCTCGCCCAGTTTTCAACTAGAAATCATCATCAAAATCCGGTTGACACTCACGTGGAAGACTCAGTGCACTGATGCAGTTCACTTGTCACATCATGTGACCTCATAGAGGTTCTTCAGTTACACAGATATTGTGATGTATTGTAGATTATTGTCTCGCAGAATTGTGACAGCTTTCTTAACTTTGGTAACACATTGTGACGTTCTCGTATCATGAGTTACTCTGTGATTCCCACCCCTAGTTGTAATTGCCCCTCTCAAAATTTGCCCTTAATTTTGCACTTTATAGAGATAATTAATGCTAAGTAATACTGTAAATACTACACTATACATCTATAATTAGCATACTCTAGTAATAATTTGTACGTGGTGTGATCCTGTGCTTCTTTCATCCATTTTAGATGATTGTACTGTGTTTTTGTCTCTCTGTGTCCTTTGTTGAAATATCTATATATGCAGACACACACACACGCGCACTTTTTTGTGTATTTTTGTGGTGTTGGCTGTTTGTTGTAGCTTATGTAGGAAGTCTATTTTCTTAGAGCTGAGGTCTCCTCCTGCCATGAGCACGCTTCCCTTGCTCATTCCCATCCACCCATCTGCCCACTTCGCCCTCCATCCCCAACCCCCGTAACCCTCAGTCACCCCTGCATCTTCACATCATCCCGTTAACATCGCCCAACAGCCCCTCTCTTCTCTAGTGATCATTCCCGGTGCCCACTCCCCTGCTCTCCCTCCCAAACTGCCCCCGCCTTGCCCTGCCTAGCTTGATCTACCAGACACTAAGGGAAATGATCAGCCTAGTGGCCTGCATGAATAGAACAGCTGTGCTCCAGGTCTACACGCGCTCAGTAAGTGAGGTGCTGTAGTAGGTAGGGTCTGGACTGAACCCTCGGTCCTGAAGTGTGTCAATTCAGTCGGGTCTCTTCTGTCTGAATAACCCTGCATCCATAACTGATTCTCTCACCAGCTCACTCCTTCTCTTGGTCAAACCACTGTTGGCTTTCCCTCCTTTTGCTCGGCACTGAGACCTGTCCTCTCCCCTCTCTTCCTTTTGCCCGGCTGATTTTTGCCTGTCTGACTGCATGTCTGCC
This sequence comes from Acanthopagrus latus, assembly GCF_904848185.1. NCBI lineage: Eukaryota > Metazoa > Chordata > Actinopteri > Spariformes > Sparidae > Acanthopagrus > Acanthopagrus latus. Next base: position 16,216,510 of record NC_051044.1, read on the forward strand.
ACTGCCAGGCTTGGCAGCAGATGCACACGGTTCAGTGTTTTCAGAGAAGGTGCATCCTGCATTAGCTGTGTCAGGCTGCAGAGCAGCGGCTGTCACAGGCGCCTTTTGTAAACCTCCCATGTTGTTTGAAAATGAACACGCTGTGATCTCCTCTCGGTCCTCTGTATTGTTTTCTTGTGGGTGTTTCTTTATGTTCTGGTTCTAATGTTTGTTTCTTTATTTCTTTTTTTTTTTCTTTTTTACTTTATCTTTGTGTGCTCTCGTCTCCTGCTTCCACTGTTTCCTCCACTTGTCGTGTCATCCCCTTCTCTTCTACCTTTTTCTTTACCAATCTTCAGTCTAGCTCCCAGGTAAGTTGTCCCCCCCCACATAGTGCACCCTTCTCTGCTTTTTTCCATCCCAACTCTGGTGTCTAAACCTGAGTCATCTCAGCAGTGTCATGTTAACATGAAACTATCAACCCATCTGTGATGCTCATGTCATGTTGCAGTTCTGTGATCTAACGATTGGTACCATTTTGAAACAAGACTAACTCAAAATGCATCTGACATTACTGTCCACCAGGATGCACTTGTTGTGCTTGTTTTATGTTGTGACATATGCGAAGCCATATATGGTACCCTACTCACACATGTACCTGCTTTTTTTATATGACACTATTGTCTGGAGAATGTTTTTGCATTTCCTAATAGTGAAACGCTTCACTAACTACAGAACGGGAGATTATTGGAATGGAATAAGTCTTACTTTTTGTCTCGTTTTACAGGCAAGGAGGCAAAGACCAGACTAAGAAGGGTTCAAATATCAAACTGGGTCCACAAGGGGACAAGAAAGGCTTAGGACAAGACCCTCGTAAGGATGGCTCCATGGACGGTGGCCACCATGTGAAGGTGCGGATTTACTCTTAAGCCATACATACAGTCAGTGAGATGTGATTCGATGTGATGTGAGAAAACATTCCTGGATCCATCCCTTCACCCGGATCCTAAACAAAAGTATATACATATTGTCAAAACTGTATTTCTTCACATTCTGTTGATAATTTCTGTTGTCATCTGTCTGAGAATATGTGACAAATGATGATTAATGCACATTTTGATAATTCAACTGTAATATATAATGATAAGTATTACATGAGATATAACATACATATGTCACTAGATAGTGTATTTCTGGTGACAGCTGGGTATTTTGCTGTGTGTTCCCATCTAATGCACGTTGTCTCTCAGCTGGAGGAGCTGATGAACACGCTGGAGAGGACGAGGCAGGAGCTGGATTCCACCAAGCAGCGTCTCTCCTCCACACAGCAGTCACTGCAGGAGAGGGACACCCACCTCACCAACATGAGACAAGAGCGCAGGAAACAGCTGGAGGAGATCCTCGAGATGAAGTTAGTGCCATCGGGACATTTGTTATACCAGCCTCAGCAGCAGACAGTTTCACATCCCCTTCAGTGTAGTCCCCAAACTTTCCACCAAAATAACTTCTAAATACAGTTCATACAGATTAAACAAGTGAGCTGATTCCTCCTGTATAGAGCTACAGCATGCAAAGATAACTGACTGCTGGCCTCAGCTTCACTTGTAACTGTGTAAGATTGGTGTCAATCTTCTCCCCTTCCCCTGCAAAAAAGGGTTTAAGTGTGCTTTCCCAGAAATGTGAAAGCAGAGCAAGAAGGGTGGATGACAAATGTAACCAGAGTTGTGAGGCTCATCTCAAAGTGTCCTTTAGAGAATAATAAAGGAATCAGTTTTTGGGTACTTGTGTCTTAATCTGGCTCCTGAAGGTGGATCCCAACCATAAGAAATTTAACTTTAACAGCATTTGACATTTATGCGTTTGCATTAAATTGATGTTTGATTTATATTCTTTGAGTTAAAAGCACCTCTTGGAATGGCTTCCCTATACACCATTTATTTAACGTTCTTTCTATTTTATAGAACGTAACTGCTGATGCCATGACGCTGTTTTTCTTCTTCAGACAACAAGCTCTGCTGGCAGCCATCAGCGAGAAAGATGCTAATATTGCACTGCTGGAACTGTCTGCCTCCAATAAAAAGAAGACCCAGGAGGAGGTGATGGCCCTCAAGAGGGAGCGGGACAAACTGATGCACCAGCTCAAACAACACGTGAGTACTGCGGCACGTCATAATAAAATGTTGTCTGCACTGTAGCTGGTTGCAAAGTTACCGTAGATAAAAGATTAAACATATAGCTGCACAAGGCAACCAGCCACTTTCATCTCATCCACAGGGAGTCGCACACACGCATGGCCACTGATCCTTTCTGCTAAGTTCAGTTTTGGCACTTTTTTCCAAATGCAGCATCTCAGTTTACAGAATGAGTCAGAGGTTGTTGTTATTTTTATTTTTTTTTTTGTGCAAGTCAAGTCTTGAGTCATTCCACAACAGGTTCAGGTCAAGTGACGAGTTTTCATGAGCAAGTTGCAAGTCGGTTGCAACTCTTCTGGCGCCATGAACATGACATTTCACATCAGCTTTGATACGTTCCTATCAAAGCCCTGTTCATTTGCATAGCTCAGATCAGATCCATTCAGTGCATAGGCCTAACAATGCAGTGTACAAGGTGTGTTTACCAGCTCAAAACTTGAGTCTTAAATGTTTTTGCTTTCAAGCCTCAAGTCATGTCAGGTCTTCAAGGAGTCAAGTCTCAAGTAAGTAAATCAAGTGAAGTCTCAAGGCTATTTTTATTTTTACTTGAGTCTCTCTTGAATCAAAGTCACAGGTTTGTAGCTATGGAACCAGGCACTTTGGCAGTAATAGTATGGCATAAATATGAACCTCACGATATTAGATTTATAATGTAAATATATATACAGTATGTTTAATTTCTGCTTTCAATGAATGTCGAAAATGTTAGATCTTTGTTGCGCTTCATATTTACATTATACTTAGCAGTGTTCAAACTGAAAGAAATCTGTAATTGTACTCTTCTTCTTTTGGGAAGGAAGTTGTATGATGTGACTATGTTTAACGTGAATAACACTTTAGTAAATGACCAGGCCCGTGAACACTTCTGCCTGAGTCTTGTAGATAGATTTTTATCAGCAGTGATGATGACTTGATGATGAAGACAACATTTCCCATGATCTCTCATTACTGCCTGTATACTGTATCTTATGCCTTGAGTGGCCCAACTTCATAATATTTTGAAGTTTTCCTGTAATGGTTTATTTTATGAACAAAATCCCAACAACCTTAAAAAATTACTAGAGATGAACCAGAAACCAACTTGTGATGGGATCACACGAGCTTTGGCATCAAATCGTTTTGTATGGTGCAACAGAACACATGACGTGAGAAACGAATTTGGGGACACTGAACTGTGTCTGATTTAGTCAGTAATAATACTGGTAATACTACATGCCAACACAACAAAAAGGGGCCCCCACTGGCCACTTGTACTGGAATATGTTGCAGTGACAACTATAAACACCCTTCAAAACCTCCCAAAAAGGCACAATACCATAGACTGCTGCTACCTCTAAATCACTGCTTATGTTTTGACAACCACTGATGGGTTGTTTTGTTTTAGTTACTTACAATGGGAAAACGCTGAAGATGTTTCATTAATAATTTAGGACTTTGGAAATTAAAAAAAGGCTTTTATTTTCGTACATTTTTCATGCTGGCTGGAAGGGTCCCCTGGGGATTATCGCCATGGGACCCAACAGACTCACCATTTCACTTGATTGGCCATTGAAATATAAGAAATTACACATGCTACAGTGCCCTTATTTCACCAGAGTCACTTCTCTTATGTCACGTGTTTCATTGCACCGTACGAGTGTATACTTTGACCTATCACATGCTGATGTCTAGTTTTACTCTAATGATCTCAACGACACACCTGGAAAGTTTTGCGACTGCATCCCGCAGGGTTGCGTTGTGGTTTTAAAATCTGTCCACAAACAAACAGACACATTAACACCTGGCAAAGTCACACACACACACGCAAATCCGCAAGGTGAAAACATTACTATCCTCAACGTCTTGCTGTTAACAGCTGACACATTCTGAGAGAAGACAGAAGTGTGAGAGAGAAGACAACTTTATGCGCGTCAGTGTTGGTTGCATGGTTGTTGTTCTAGATTGTGTTATGCTGTGGAGTGTTTCTGGTTTTTTTTGTCCACCAACATACACTGAAAATGTGTCCACTCATACTCATTTGATGCTCATTCCGAGGGAATAATGTTCTTTTTAACAGCTGCAGAGCTCACACACTGACCACTTCCCTCTTCCTACAGACACAAAGCAGGATGAAGCTGATAGCTGACAACTATGAAGATGAGCAATATCACCCACACGGTCCTCACCACCCCCAGCCTCAGCCCCCCCACGCCCAGCCACAAGCCCAGCCCCAGTACCCGCACGTTCCCCACACCCAGCAGACTCCATATCCACATGGCGTACATCCACAACACCCACAACACCAACAGCACCCGCAGGCCCCGCCACAGCACCCGCACCCGCAACAGCCGCAACCCCAGTACCCTCACCCTCCGCACCCACAGCACCCCCAGCAGCACCCTCAGCACCCCCAGCCACCTCCCCAGCACCAACAGCACCCACGCCCCCCACAGCCCCAACACCCTCACCAACAGCACCCGCAGCATCCCCCACAGCCACAGCACCCACACGGACATCCCCCTCCGCAGCACCCTCACCCTCAGCACCCACACGGCCCTCCACAGCAAGGACCCCACCCCCAACATCCACACCCCCAGCATCCTCAACACCCTCAACACCCTCAGCACCCTCAGCACCCCCAGCACCCGCAACACCCACAGCACCCGCAGCACCCGCACCACGCTCAACATCCACGCCACCCGTCGCCCCATCATCGTGGAGGGCCGGCCCGAGGACCCCCACATGCTGGTCACCGCCCTGCCCCAGACCAGGTTAGATGTCTGCCATGTCATTCTTGTTATTTTCGCTCAAATTTAACACCGTTAAAAAACTTTTCATGTTTTATGCCCAGTGGCTTTGTTGCACATAACAATCGATTTAGCACAGCTGCTCCGTTGTTGCTAGAGGTGCTGGATCAGGCATGTGTGAGCTGACCAATCAGAGCAGACTAGGTATTAAGGAGGGAGGGGGGGCTTAAAGAGACGGGAACTAAAACAGAGTATCTCAGACAGAGGGGGAACACAGCACTGCTGCTCTGACCAGTATGAGAAGATGTGTTTTTTGAGTATTGAAGCGTGTAAATCTATTTTAGCAGTAACCCAAAATAAAGCTATGAACTCGAAAATGAGCAGAAGATGTCTCCTATAAAGGTTTTCTTGTTTTTTACTTACTTTACTATAAAAGGTACCTGATTTAAATGAACATTTTTTTTCTTCTTGTAATAATTATTATCTACCCATTAATGACTAATGATGACTAAAGACTATATCTAGTGAAGAAAACCTGACAGATTGTTAGAGGTCAAGCACAAAATTTGCTGAGAAAACTGATGGTCTTTCACAAAAAGTGGGTTTTAAATTAATCTGAATGTTTAGTAAAACTTGCACGGTGAAAACAAAAAACAAAACAAAAAAAAAACCTTGCAACTTGCACATCAAGAAATACGACACCAGCCAGTCCTTAAGGATCCAACTCAGGGAAAAACAGCTATAGAAAACAAGACTCCTGCTTAATGCAAATCCACACAATTCAAATCACAGCCTTGTAAAATCTTTGCATAAGCAGTACTGTAACGACTTCACACATTAATACGTTCTCTAATGCTTACTTGTATTTTTATGCATGCTCATTTGTCTATCAAATAGCCTGCTGGTGTCTTTTGATCACAACATTCACTCCACTTTCTGTCTGCTTTCTCCTTTTCACGTATCTCGCTGCTGCTGGCACCCAAACGATGTCAACAACAGGATGATGACGAGGGCATTTGGGCATAATCCTTGCTGTGACAACCAAAGCTCTAATGTTGTTTTGAGGGGTGAGATATACTTGAGACTTTCCTGACAGACTTCCACAGGTTTTCCTCGTCGCCTGTGGTTTCTGCTGTATTTTTTGAACAAAGGGAAAAGCCGTGTGACGTCTGGATTTCTGTATTTTGTTATCTTTCACATTCAGATGATTCAGTCACTACTGGAGGAGCACAGCCAAGCCATGATGTTGAAACACTACCCGACCAAACATTTATTACCTCCACTCAATCAACACTCAGCAATGGGACCTTTTGTTTTCTTTTTCCGGGGGGAAGAGGAGGGGGCACTCAGGTGTGCAGGTCATGTGGGGAGACTGACAGTTGGGCAGGTAATTTCACACATTTCATCAAATCACCCAAAAAGAAATGTATTCAGTCATTCCAAATAGAGTTCCGAACTGCACTTCACACAGTCTTATTCTTTGTTTTCTGTCGAAGGTGACCTGGGACCTCTTTGTGTGAAGAGGAGCAGATGTCATCTACTTCCTGTATGGGATCACAGACCGAACTGGAAGGAAAGAGACAGATGTTTGTTGCCGATTATGGACAGGAAATGCGATCAGGCCACGCACACCGGAGGTCACACAGAGGTCACCTCACCTGTCTGTCGCCCGCTGCACCTCTTCAGGCCAACAACGCCCTCTTGATCCTCTCAGCAGAGATCTTACGACTGTCTGCCAGCCCAGTATTTGCTCCTCATCTTGCTTCCTTTGACTGATTTGAGATCATGGTTGTCCTGCTGTCCGTTTCACCTGCCTGACTGACTCCTCTGGCTCTGGTTGGCTCCCCCATCCGAACTCTGTCATGGTTCCTTGATCCTCACTGCCCTGCTGACCCACCTGGTGACATCTGACCCCTCTGCCTGGCTATCATGATCCTCAGCGTGCAGAGTCTCTTCTGTTGTTTCATGCCAATGAGCTATTTTACCCTTTGTAGCACACACTGACCTCTTCTCTTGTCTTCAGACTTGCCCCACACATCAAACATTTTGAGAGAAGCATTTCTAAAAGTCACTGTCAAAATAGCGTGTTCCACATACCAGATTTGAGTGATGTTACTTTTTTGTTGTCATTTCTTGTTTGCAAATGGAAGAGCTTAGAGTTTACTGATAGTGCCGCCTTCAGCCTCGCCTGCAGCATCGAGGGGTTTCCTTGGCTGCAAGAGCAGGGCCCTCCACCTCTCGGGCGTGTTTTAGCCTTAAGGCTGTGGCTGCCATTGACGTTTCTCTTCATGTTACCTCATTTTAAGTAGACAAAAAAAAAAAAGAAAGAAATCAATCTATGCAGGTGTCAACGCAGAGTGAATGACTTTTTTGTCCCCCACCCCCCCACCCCCAAATCAAAGTGTAATTAACCATCCAAACATCCAATCAGAGCAGCCAAGAGAGTGGTCAGAAGAAACTCATTGGTCAGATTATTTTGAGGTTCTGAGACTATGCACCTATGCACCTCCTCCTCCATGTTGCAGGATTTTTTACTAATGGTGCTTCTGCTGGTGCTCAATCTAAATGGTGTCAGAAGACCTGGTCAAGAGCATCTTTTAGTCCTTTTACAGTCAAGGGACTCGATCCCACAACGGGCTTCACAAACAACTGTAAAAGACTGCTTTGTACATACAATTTGACCTTGCGGGGCTTTTATGAGCCACAATCACCTTCAGACCCACACAGAGGTGATTCCCCTGTATGAATACTGCTACTATAAATACCATTATAGACTATGAAGTGGAGGCGATGTTCAGTAGATGTTTTCCCTGCAGGTCTGTTTGTACCATTGACAGCCCAGTCTCTGACCTACAGTATGCTCCTGCTCCCCTCTCCCTTGTTATTCCCCCTCTTCCAGCAGTAGTCTGTGTGACCTCCCCCAAAACATAGTGACTTGTTTTCTCCTTCTCAACAAGGTGGCCTGTGCCTCGTAAAAAAAAAAAAAAAAAAATGAAATGAAACTGTACACATATATAATAGATATGCATATATTATACATATAGAGAGAAATCTATAGAGTGTGTCTATACGTGGTCAGAAAATCGTTTCAAACTGACAAGATGATATATGTTTTTTCTTCATGGTTATTTTTCTAACTTCCTGGAGGTCAAAGAGATGTCTTTATTTAGAGCGTTGAGTGGTGTGATTTTTTCCTCTGATTTGAGAAGACGAAACCCCCTCAGCAGCGAGTAACATTCCCTGTCTGGAAACACAGGACAGCCCAGAAGAAAAATAAAGAGCTTTAGAGCAGTTATGGGAAACAGAGAAGTATATCCAAATCTATCTATGACATTGTTACATTCCTTTCGTAATGTGAAAACATTCAGTCGAAGGCCACTTTGCTCGTGGCGACAACTTCGGAAAAAAAAAAAAAAATTGTCTTGAATTTTGCAGCTCACAAAAGTAGCATCGGGATCTTGTCCGCTGCTCTCAGCGGTCAGGAAAACTTGCACTCGTGAGTGAGGACTATCACTATCAACATCCAAGTGGAGGTTTGAGTGACTCTGTCGGGGTGCATTTCTTTCGCGTGTTTGTCGTCGTCGTCGTCTTGTAAACAGAAGTGGTTGACATTATGTGACCGTGACAGCTGATTACGTAGAAAAAAAAACCAACACACGTCGTTACAGTATAGTGGAAAATTGAATTAGACTGTTACTATCCCCACTTCCTCTCCCTCCCCTCATGGTACCTGTGTGTCTCCCTGATATGGCCAAGTGTTGAGTGTTGTATATAAATGTCTCCTCCCTCTCCCCCATCCGCCTCACGCCGAGCCGATCCGCGCGCCATCTTGTCCGCTTCATACGTGAACCTCTACAGCTCCTGTCACTGACCAAGAATCAACAGATTGTGTGAAACGTTGGTGTTTGTGTTTACAAAGAGAAAGATCTTGATTTGGAATTTTTTTTTTTCCTAAAAAAAAAAGAAAAAAAGGGAAGACAATGCAAACGGACAGAGGAGCAAAAAATCCTCTCACTTCACCATCAGGGGGGCGGAGTATGAATCCTCCATTTTCAGGTCCTTATCTACTGAATACTTGAAGTAGGGGGTTCTCCTACCATGAAATACCATATATATGATTTACATGGTAGAAAACATGAAACATTTCAATGTGCCCATGCATGCTGATTTTTACATAATGTGCCAACTGAAAGTGATGATGTAAGGATAATCTCCTGTTCTCTATGCAGAGCGACTTCTCAACCGTTGTGTCAAAAAAGGTTTAGGAGACACAGGCTTAAAGAGGCTGGGGCTGGTTTCCTGGGCTTAGACTGGAGACTAATCCTGGTCGTGAATGAGTGACATGGCACTCAGCGTGAGTCGAGAAGTCTGCATCTGTGCCTAGAAGCAGCCGTGTAGGAGGAGCTGAAAGGCCTGTAGATTCACTAGTCATTTTTTAAAAGGCCTTCAAGAAACAATACGAAAAGCCTGTCATACATTTTCACTTTGTTGTCGTCTACAGGTTGTTTTTTTTCTTTTATCGTACGTTGCTGAAAACTTTAAAACAAATCACTGTGACCAATGCCAGAAACATTTTTGTTTGACAGAACAAACTATTGTTTACTTTTTTATTATTCTTTTTATTTATTTATCTATTTGAGTTTGAGGTTTATTTTTTCTATTGTTTGAGCTTATCAAAAATGCCAGTTTGAGACTGTACTATTTGTATAAGTAAATGTTTTGAGCTGTACAGTAAAAACCTAGGAACAAGTTCAATGTGAGTGTCCAGCATGCTGAATGATTACTTGTGTGAACGTGAGCTAAAATCTCCCATGATGCATCATTCCTCACTCATTAATTGCATCTGCATCGTGACGGTGTGATGTTGTGTTTGAGAGTGACGTGTGTCTCACTTACTGTGTCCCATTAGTAGACAGCCTGTGCAGTTTTGTGAGAGTGCAGCATGTTTTTGGGGTTGCCTGTGTAAACGTCTTCAGAAAAGAGAGATGAGTGTTTGTGTGTGCGCGTGTATGCGTGTGCGCGTGTGTGCGTGGGTATAGCTGCTTTTCTGGGTGTGGGTTTGTTTGTGTGTCAGTATGTCTGCGTGTGTGTTATGAATGCATAAGAGAAAAATCTATTTAAAAAAACTTTATCAGAGGAAGTCCCTAGAGAGAAAAAAAAAAAGCGAGACTGAGTCAAAGTTTTGAATGAAGCATGGATACTCTGTACTGTTTTTTGTTTTTTAATCCTAGGAGGCTGTCCTCAGTGCCCCAGTTTGCTATTGTATGTGCTGTATCAGAATATTACTATTGAGTGTTGGCCAGCTTGTTTATATCCATCAAATAAAGGTGACTTTCTTTCTGTCTCTTTTTGTGATTTTATACTCCCGATTTCAAATCCACTGTCTTCTGTTACTAAAACAATTCAGTAAACTTTATTCAGTGCCTTTCATACATGCAGGCCAGTGTGCTTCACAGAGCAAAAGAAAAGAGGGGAAAAGATGACAGCAATGAATAAAATGTTGCAAGACTCACAAAGGTAAAAGAATAAAGTGCTCAAATATGTAGAAGTATAAATATAAAAACAACGCGGGGCACCAGATCGCACAATCTGCCAATTTCTGCTTAATGCTGCTTTAAATAAAAACCAGGCTTAACGCTTCTTATGTATACATTATGATACTGTGGCATCATGCCAAAAGGACACTACATAATATATACAGAAATCCAGATCTGTACTTGGTACGTCACTTAGTTAGTAGTAATAATACTATGTGGTTATTTTAACTACATCCTAAGTTCCATTTTGTGTGTTTAATTCCTCTTAATTTTTTCTTCTCTACACTAGAAAAAACATTTTAAAAGGCATCAAAGTGCTACATTTTTCCATTAAGTGATGTTTTATTACCTAACTGATGTAAAAAATTGTACCATTAACAGCAGCATTACTAGGACTGCAGAAATCTACTGGCTTCAAAGCATCTCATAGTATGAAAACTGATTGATGTTCATCACACATATCTACATTTAAGCAAGTCGTTAATCATCAAACTACAATTGGCAACATTGGACGTTTGTGGCTCCAAATGCCAGAACAAAATAACACCTTGGAAAAAAATTACAAAGCAAATGATTCACAATGAAGATGATTCATTTTCAGCTCATTTCAGGACATTCGTCTACATATTTCACAATATTCTCATGTCAATCATTTGTATTACAAATACTACAGGTGAATGCTCAAGATGTACCTGCTTTGTCTGACGAGCAGTGTGTGAGGCCTGGTTGAGACGTGGATCTGCCATATGAAGAGTTCGAACCTTTTTTGTGGCCGAGTTTTAACGTCCCTTCATGAAGCTGTCCAACAAGCGGTCGCCCCTGTCAGAGAGCCAGTACCCTGCCATGGCCGCCACCGCTCCCATGAAAACCGACGTGTAAACCATATCTCCCTTAGCAGCCAGCGTGGCCAGAGCGCAGAGCACCACCCCGAAGAACATCTGCTGCAGCACCTCCACCTCATCATCCTGGATATCCTCGAACAGACCTTTCTCCTGAACACCTGTGCAGAGGGACAGACATTAGAGTCTGCAGTGAGGGGGCCGTCCACGTGACTGAGATCCCTCTGTGTGTGTGTTTGTGTGTGTGTGATGAGACTCACTGGGCGGCTTCTTCTTCGTACACACGCCGTTGCTTCGTATGAATCCTTTGGCACAGTCGCAGCGGAACGAGCCCTCTGTGTTGGTGCAGATCTCATCCAGACCGTGACAGGCAAGTACTCTGTCACTACATTCATCTATATCTGAGTGAAGGAAAGACAGGCACAGGACGTACTCTCATCACAGGTGTGTCGATTATCACTGCTCCTCAGACACGTGTGATGAATGCATGGCAATAAAATACAAATAATCTCTTTGGTGCGGTTACCCAAACACTTGTGTCCCGTCAGTGTGTACCCAGAGGCACATTTCCTGCAGCGTGCTGGTCCACTACCCATACAGCCCACACAGGCTGGGTTGCAGTCTGAGGGAAGAGCGACCATTTAGTTTCTTCATTAAGAGACTGAACTGCATTCACGGGTGCTGTAAATGCTGCACATGAGAGACAAACCATCCATGAAGGCGATCCAATTAGATCAGACAGGGAGTCCTATGAGTTGGGATGTAGCAGTCCCATTGAGTAAGTCTTGCTTTTTGTTTTGGGCTGAATTTCAGCATCTCTCTGGGCTGACTGCAGTGGACTCAGATCACCTGTGTGCAGGATGGGGAGACTGACCCCTAATTAATGAGTGGAATAAACTTGGGGCGCAGCTGATCAGCATGTGACGACGCCCTTTCGTGAAGGTTCATGAGAAGTGGGGAATGGCATACATCCCTGACACACTGCAGACCTCATCTCGATAGATTGCCAGGCAGAAATCCTGGTATGTTTAGGCCCCTATTGAGATTTCTTTGCAGCCCCGTTTCGTTCTAGTTGACGGATATTGTGTTTATTCTGCAGCCAAGCTGAGTGACCACAAAAGGCGGCAGTCAACTCGGCTGCCTGCATCAGAACCGATTTATCTTAACTGAGCCACTTGAAACCAAAGCCCCTATACACCTTCAGTTTTAACATGTTATTTCATTGGGGACTTGAGAGCTTGTAAAAGCACATTTCAGTTTGATTATCCCCTGAAGAGGCATTTGTGTATTATCCAAGTAGACGACATACTGTGTTTTTCACATCATTCTAAATTACTTACCTCTGCACTCAAACGACCCTTTTGTATTGAAGCAGTATCTGTTTGCAGGACAGATACCCAGCTCAGTACCACACTCATCGATGTCTAAAACAAACACAGACTTGCATCATTAGTCTGCTCGTCTTATGCTACATGCGATGATTTCCAGACTCACACACAAAGCTCTGTATACAGTACCTAAACAGGTGTTGTTGTGGAGTGTCCATCCCACTCTGCACTCTTCACACTGGTCACTAGCTGTGCCTGAACACTTACTGCAAACATCTGGACAGCTGTTCACCACAACAGCCGACAGGTAACACAGCCAAGCAGCCTGCAGCAGGTTCCTGTGAAGCATCCTCACTCCCATCTGTTCTTTCAAGTCCAGATGATAAAGTTGTTTATCTCATCCAAAATATCACATCAGGTTTGTTTAATGAAGCTTACAAGATCGTAGGAGTTAGGAACAGACAGCTGGCTGAATAAAGCAGGCTCTATGAGGAAAGCTTTTAAAAGAAGGCTATTTCCTTGAGAAAATCTCACAAAATCGCTTAGTTTATATCCAAGCATTCCTATAGATCTTTTATGAATAAACGGTTGCAGATTATTTTGATAATCAGGGCTCAAAGATGACTCAGAAATCCCAGAAGTCCCAAAATGATTTGAAAATACATTATTTACAAGCTCTACGTGCAGTTGCTCCTGCACCCACTCGACTGTTTGATCATTTGAAATTTGCTGAAGGAAAGTTTCTGTTTCCCGAACCTTCCTTAAAAACAAGCCAATGTCACTGACTGTTACTAAAGTATAGCCTGCATGTGGACTTCATGATGAATATTGTTATATTTGCTTAAACTTTAATATCAGGATGTTTTTCTGCTATGTACTATATATGCTATATGTGCTGCTGTCTGTTTTAAAGAAAGTACTATGCTATAATTTTAGATGATTAATTACAATGATCTCACATTTTCAGCCTTGATATAAGACATCTCTGCTGCTTCAGCTTGCTGGGAACATCAACACACCAAATATTTCAACTTGTCTCAAAACAAAAATCTATTCATGATGTAAGGTTTTTTTTGTTTTTGTTTTGTTTTTGTCATTACCTCTCTAAGTGCGTCGACTTGGTCAGACCTGTATCGTCTCTGGTAAAGTTTAAACGCAGCAACACAGCTGAGACTCACTTGTCATGCTTCCAAATTCATTTGTGTTTGATTATCACAAACAAACACTCCGAGCGGGCGGCACACACGCCAGACTCAGAGCACCGCCCCACTGGGATGTGTTCTTAGCAAGCGCTCACCCGCGTCCCGGAATTGACGCTAGATTGCACCAATGACATTCCAGCCGTTCTCTTAGAGCTGTCCAATCACAACCCGAGAGCCGCCATGCACAAAAATAAGTATATTTATTTATAGACAAGTGTTGACAGACTCACAACACATGGATATGATCCGTCTGCACGGTTCTGTGTAAAGCATTGTGCAGCTTGAGTGGATAATACTTGTCATATTGTGTAATTTCTTTAACAAAAGACCTTACCCACTGATATGACAAAGCAAAAATGACTTAATCATAACAACAAAAAGTCCTGTCTCTTCAAAGTCTGATATAACTTACCCTGTCCCGTGACCACCATTGATGTCAACATTAAAAAGCACAATGGCATTGTTCTCCTGACATTTCCTTCATAATGTAGTCCTGTCCTTCTGAGACATTTACCAGCAACAAATACACTCCTCACTCCTACTTGAGTTATGTTGCAAGAGCCCAGCTGTTTAAGGGAATTACTAACCATCTCCTGTAAACCAAAAAAACAAATGGTTTGTTGCAGAAAACTTCCAACAGGGAAGTGAAGTTCACTTCACTTTGTTCTCACCTAATCCCGATTTTGGATGAACATGTCCTTCATATGCAGAAAATAACAACAACAGCGGTGGACTCAGTATGTTGAGGTGCCGGAGCCCCGTGAGGTGGGCACCAGTGCACAAGAAAGTCTTGATATATTTAGAGAAGAGAGAGGGCATTTTACCACATCTTGTCCATGCGTAGAGCACCCTTTATCATGTTCTTTCTACCATAGTGGCATCGAAGAGGGCACTTCCGCAGCATTTTCACAGTGATCGCGACCCCCGACTTCACCAGTGAACAATATCGTTCAGCATGATATCTATAGGGGCCTCAACTGCTTGTGTCTCCAGCTTTTCTCAGCAGTATGATGCCCTCCTACCTTTTCTATAGTCCCTGCTGTCCATCCATCTGAGGCACCATCTCTTCCATGATCCTTTCCCTGTCCCTCCCACAGTGAGCTCAGTCAACAGAGCTCCTGTCTGAGAGGGAAGCTGGAACAGTCGCAGCCCCTGAAGCAGCTCGGGAAGATTCCTGTCGCTGCGTGGATGGGGGTCAAATGTCGCCAGTAGAAAACGCTCTCCAGCGCGACCCTGCAGCCTGTCTGCTTCTATAAGGCACAGCGAGGCCATGAACACATCGGAGTAAGGCGACCCTGTCAGAGGGAGACCCCGGTTCTCTTGGCCCTTTGTCTTGATATCCTCTTTGTGCCTGTGAGTCCATTCCTCTGCTCTCTCCAGCGCTTTGCGGGTCACGACGAGCACGACTCTGCCACGCTGGCTGTTCAGCTCCAGCAGCTGGGAGTGCAGCCATGGCAGAGGCCCCAGAGTGCACTGCTCCTTAATGCTCCACTGGTCCACAGACACGCGGAAGCCCCGGGTACAGAGCATGGAGCCAAGCTGGCACACTGACTCCGAAACGCCACCATCCACATCCGGAGGGCTCAGCAACACCACCAGACGATTTCCACCAACTTTAGAGAGGAGAAACAAGGGGACCAATGTCAGACGGCTGGCTTGTTCCATCAAGAATGCATGAATTTTTTATGAAAGGCACAAAAACACTTACTCTCGACAAATCTGCCGTGATGGAAGCTCCACACCCATTCTATAAAAGACAAAAAGACTGAATATACCACAGGGCTGAGGGGAAAAATAATACGGGTACATTTATCATGTCAGTGTCACAAATAAATGATTCCTTAAACTGTATCTGACTAAAACAGATGCATGATTTGAATGAGTGATTCCCAGATATAGAAAAACAAGATTAGGTCTTTGAGGCAAATGAAAGGACGCTTTGAGGGGAGTGCCTGAGGAAACTGAAGTTGGACACTGCATATTTTATTGTGGGATGACAACAGTACAAATTCCAGAGCGGAGACATCACTCACTGCTCCATCTCCTTCATGCATGATAGGTTTCTCCTGGTTCATCAAATATTTAACACACATATCAGCAAAGGGTAAGTCCACCCAAAAATGAAAATACAGTCATTATCAAAGCGAAACAGTGTGGCAGCATTCTCCTGAACAGCTGAATATGGGGGTGCGGGGCTAACGTTAATGCAAAGAGAAATAAATAAATAAGACTCACTCTTCACATAGTCCTGAAGGCCACATTTTAAGAGCAGAGTCAGGCAGACCAGCAGCATGACACCAATAGCCAGGAGACTCCAGCGCCACCTGACAGCTGCAGGTAGGACAAAACAAAACACCATTCATAAAAAGTTCATGAAACTGCTGCTGAATTCTTGCAAAAACACATCATCCACCAGTTTCTTTGGTTATAAGCTTTGTCAGACTCACTGTTCTGAACACAAAATGGACCGTGTTCCAGCCCCTGTAGTTTCATCTGCGCAAATGGATAAACATAAATGAGTTATTCAGCTTCACTAACTAAATATATATAAATATTGTATGTACGATGCACAGAAGGGAAAATAATTTACCATCACACATGATGAGAGCTGAAGGTTGATGTCTTCAAACACTCCTTCTATTTTCTGAGGAAGACAAGATTGAAAAATCATGCGTCTGTCTCAGTCATTACACACTTACATTGTGCAGTCGGGCCTCACTCAAACCCACAGTGCTTTATTTTCAGTTATCAAGGAGATCCCACAGTTTTTGACGTTGCCAATGTGTTGGTCTGAGATTTAGGGAAATGTGTGTAGAATTTTGCAAAAGACATCTGTAACAAAATGACACTGTAACACGTAAATAAAAACAGAATGCAATCCTTTGTGTTTACTGACGACAGTTTTACGAAATGTTCCTGAGCCCTTGTAACTGGCCATGATACTATCGCTTGTGACTAATCAACCTGTCTACATGTGGAATGTTCCAGACAGGTGTTTGTCGGGCATTTCACAACTTTCCCAGTCTTTTGTGGCTCATGTCCCAACTTTTATGAAACATGCTGCTGGCATCAAATTCAGCAGATATCTTCAAAAATCTATTAAGTTGATGAGGCAAAAACACCAAAGAGATTGTCTTTGTACCGTTTGTTCAATGGGCAAAAGATCACATCCTGTTTTATTTGTGTTTATGGTCAGACAGTGGTATAAGAGGATTTTTAGTCAACGCACTGAAGTGGAAATCAAAGCTTGAACTTTATTATATCCAAAATTAAACAAGCTTAAAAACTACGAGGCTCTGTTTGGGGGTTTTCTTACCCACTGTCCTCTGCTGTTCTGTCTCCACGCACCCTTCAGCTGCTGTCTGAAGCCCTCCACCTCCCTGCAGCCGTGCCCTCTGTGACAGGGCCACACTTCACCGTCCAGCCTGCAGGGGGCAGACAAGTTCCACCACAGCATCGAGCCGTGGTCGTTCATGAGGCCATGGCGCACAATCACTGACACATTCTGCCACAAGTTTCTTTGGAAGAAATCTGTAATGGACAAACAGATGAGATCAGCGTTACCAGTGGTTACACATAGTTTTAGACTGAGACCAGTAGAGGAAGCTCTTACTTGTTTTTCTGAAGGGGCAGCTTTTAGAGCGTCTCTCCCACCCATCATCCTCCCATACCTACAAACACACACACACACACACTTGTCAGACATATAGTTCTGTACATGCATATTGTTGTTGACATGTGAGTCATAAGTCATCATGATGTTTGAGTGAAGGCACCTGGAAACACGTGCAGGGGGTCACAGAGTACAGCGGGATGGGCGTCGTCACAGTCACCTCCTTCAACATAATATATATATATATATATTACACACTGTAGACTCAAACATAGGAAATAGTAATGCACAAAGTATAATATATGATATAAACATGTAAACAGAGCATTGTGCATTGTGATAATACCTTCTGAACTTTCACTTAACAGTGCACTATGTAAACAAAACTCACGACTGAATGAAGTGCATGAACAAACTGACCTCAAAGGACAACACAGTTTCAAACTGTTTCACTTTGTTTACATGTGGCGGACCCTGCCACCTCTGTAGCTTCAAACAGTGTTCTGTGGACGTTATCTTCACTTGAGAACAGCTTGTTTTATTCATTTATGTATAAATAAATATGTCTGAGTTTCAATTCTCACCTCATGAATATTGTAAATATAAAAATTCTGAGTCTGACTTTTTTAAACCTACATAGTGCACCTTTATGTGCTATTTTGAATGCCTGACAATCTTGTATTGCTACTTTTACCTCAGCAAAGCATCTGAATGTTTTATATGAAAGCAAAACAACAGAAAACAGCATCAACAAAAGCAAAAAAAATTAGGTGTTAATAAATAAAACACTGACCTGACAGTTTCCATTGCCCTCATACTGCATGCACACACGCAGCAGGCTCTTGTTGCTGCTGGCAGACTGCAGTTCCAACTGATTCATCTCTTGGTTAATGACACTCGTAAGTGTGGGCACTGGAAGATCAGACAGAAAGAAGCCTGTTAAATTACCTGGAAATACAGCACAAAGACAACAAGCATGTCTATCACGTGTTGATTTTTTTTTTACCATGACACTCTTTCACACGCTCCTGCAGCACCTGGTTGCACACTGAGGAGAGATAATAAAGTGTTTGTGTCAAGCACTGTCACAATATATTGCGCACAAGCACCTAGGAGTTCAGCAGGTGCCCGAATTTTACCTTTATCCAGAGGAAAAACCCTAACTTCCTGACGAAGATGTGATTGTTTGGAAGGATAAATAGTCACATGACTGCCAAAGGTAACCCCGGCTGGCTCAGCAATCACCATGAGCAGCTAGAGAACACACACAGGGAGAGAGAGAGAGTTTGTTAGACTCTGTGACTGTGAGCAGCCTGATTTTATACTGCAGTACATGAAATCTAGTGTACCTTGGACTGGTTTTGTTGAGTAAGAGCTGTGTGATTCACAGTGAACTCCACCTTCTTGCACGTGGGCATGGTGAGTGGTGCATAGTGACACATTTTCAAAGACGCTGTTGCAACAGAGACAGAAGAAGCAGGGTGGGGCTCAGAATTCATTGAAAAGTTTTACTGTAGTAACAACAATTTTTTTTAAAAAACAGTGTTTTCTTTTTATATTTTAACAAATGATCTCTTACCTGAGAATACCGAACAAACTGTATGTTGTGGATTTTTTTCCACAGCAAACATTTCATCCAATTTATAAAGCTAAATATCTCATTGCCGCTGTGGTCTGTGGGTTACATTGTTGTTGTCCCTTTCAGGACAAGTAGAATGAGAGAAGTAGAGCAGCCACTACAAATACATCAAGCCACGGTTGATTTTTTTTCACTGTCCTGTGGGCAACTTCAGTGTTTGCTCATTCATTCTTCCCGTAATAATATCCAACATCCCACAACACGCTCCTCCCCAGCTGACTGTCTGATCTTGCATACAGTACACAATAGCTCCAGTTTGTTATTAGGCACATAATGTTACTGTAACCTTGGCAGAAAGTTTAAAGAAAGTAGCTGTTTCCTGTGGTGGATTGCCACTTAGGAGCAAGTTGAAGTTGATTTTCACGCTAGTAGTTGCCTGGATGGTAGGAAAGGATATAAAGAACAGTTGGTAGTGAAGTTGAGGCTCATAATTAGAATGGATTTAAAGCAACATTGTGAAGCTCTTTCGCCTTAAAATACCAGCTTAGAAGGCATTTTAATGTGTCCTGTAACAGGGTGAAAGGCATGTCTGGGGATGTCCCTCACTTGTTTCTGCACTATGTCTCTCACGTCTGACAAGTTGTTACAGTTGTATACAAAATATGAATTCCCACATGATGTTGCTTCAATTATTCACACCTCTTGGATTCCTCGTCTCCTCGCTGTAATCCTCCTCCTCCTCCTCGAGCCCAGAGTGCCCCTCATCCTCCATATCTTTCTCCATGTCCAGACGGATGTTGATCTCCACGTCTAACACCAGACATATTTTACATGGCGCTCCATCCTTACAGCAGAGCTTGGGAAATGCTGTCAGGCTGAGGACGTCCACGGCATCATCTGCCTCAGTAAGATCCGTCTCATAGCCCATCTTCATGGTGCATTCAGAAAGACCCTGAGTGAATGGGAAATGAAAACAAGACAGAAGTTTAATGTATGGCATCTGGATGGTACACATTTTCTGTTCAGAGGCCCATATTGTGGTGAATATAAATAGAACAGCCATTTTCTGACAAGTTGCCAATGGTTATAAACCCTCTGCTGTTTGAGAATATAACACTTTATGGGTGTAAAAGGAAATTAAAGTAGCTTCACTAGCACGGAAAGGAAATTAAAAGTGTTATCTTTCAACAGACAGTGTCCGACAGTACCTGTGAGCAAATAACCTCATCGCCACTGTATCCAGAAATCTCCACACCACAGGCTGACACAGGCAGAGTCAGTAAAACGCACCAGATGGACCATCCAGGAGGAAACATTTTCAATCTGATTTGAAGAATTTAGTCCAACAGCATTTTTCTCTAAAAATATTTTTCCAGGAGCAACATGAAAACCTTGTTCAACCAGTCCAGCGTCTTCCTCCCCATCATGACTCCAGATTGGAGATCAAGTTGAAATTGAAACTGCACACTGGCCTGGAAGGCAGTGAGTTGAGGCAAAACTGTCAGAGCATATCTGTAAGTGATAGTGGGGGAGCTTCTCCTGTGGTTGCGTCCTGAGGGAGAAGAGACATACATCAGTGCAGGTATACAGATGTTTTCTAGTGGTGACAGGTTAATATGTACATTTACACAATATTGTACTGTAAAGTTGGGGAACTTTAATATCTCATACTACTCTCCACTTCTACCCTGTTGAATTTCAGAGGGAAGAGTTGTACTTTTATCTTCGCTACATTTATAGGGCAACTTTAATTACTGGTTACTATTCAGATTTGAGTACACAATGAAGCACACATACACAAACTCACAAGCATACATATATGCAAGTGTATATATGTGTGTGTGTACAAATGTATGCATGATACCATATATACAAAATTATATATTAATCATTTTTAGGTTTAGACTGTTTGTTGGGGAAAAAAAAACCTAACCATTTTGTGTAACTGTGATGTCATTTCTCTCGTTCCATTTTTTTTTTTTTTCTGAATTTTTACAAACCAAACAATTGCTGGAGAAAATAATGGAGAAAATAAGTCAGAAAACAGTCACATGGGACATTTTCTGTATTGAGTTACTTTTAATACTTTAAGTATATTTTCCGAATTATACTTTAACAGTGAATACAATTTTCAACAGAGGACTTTAATTGTAACGGAGTATTTCACAGTGCATTGTTCTTACTTCTCCTTAAAGCGGTTAAGGATTTAAATGTTTCAGTGAGTCATCCAGATTTTTTTTAGATTTACAGCTGAACACCACATCCGCTTCTTGTGTTTCAGTCTCTTAATGAGTTTCCTTTAAATGAACCACATTTTTCATACAAACTCCTAAAGTTTTCTTGTATTGACAGACATAACAACTGGGGACTGTGAAGTCCTCAACGCATTAAACAAGTGAACAGCTAAAGTATAAGAATACATTAACCTAACATTAAAAATGACATTAACTAACACTAACAGTGTCATAGATCAGATATCTTCTAGGTCACTTACCATGATTTAGTAATCCAGCTTGAGGTGTTTCTTCTCCTAATGGATTACTGAGCTGCACACCCTGTCAGAGTTACCAAGAAGTGTTTGACTCATGTGAAAATTGAACCAGCACGTCACTGTCCTGACTCAGGAGATGCCCCTCCCCTCCCTCCCTCTCTCCGTCTCTCTCTCTCTCTCTCTCTCTGTCTGTCTGTCTCTCTGGTTGTCTGTCTCTCTCTTTCTTTCTCTCTGTCTGTCTGTTTCCCTCTCTCTTCCCCCTATCTATCTATCTGTCTGTCTGTCTGTCTGTCTGTTTCCCTGTGATTTAGTCTCACCTCTGTCCCTTGGGTGTCAAAAGCACAAAATCCTGAAACTTCCTGCTCTGAATTCCTGATTAGAGTATTATCAGCATGACCTACAGTAGAAGGGTCAAAGTCCACTTTTTAGCTTTTATTTTTTTAAATCAAAGCTCCAGTTTGAACACTGGATTACAGTGTCTTTACATGCAGAGCTGTATATCTGAACACAGCTAATACCTCACAGCTGGTTTGTTTGCTCTTGACTATTTGATAGATTTGACACAGATCCTTTTGC
Organism: Acanthopagrus latus; assembly: GCF_904848185.1. Classification (NCBI taxonomy): domain Eukaryota; kingdom Metazoa; phylum Chordata; class Actinopteri; order Spariformes; family Sparidae; genus Acanthopagrus; species Acanthopagrus latus. Next base: position 16,238,572 of record NC_051044.1, read on the forward strand.
AGTTCCAAAGTAAACAGTTCCTTGACAAGCAAGTTTATTGCTTGTGCTCGGAAGAATGCGCATACCTTTGACCAGCGCTGTGGATGTAGCTCACTGAAGGAGAACAAACTCAGACAACTGAATGAAACAGCACTCGCTGAGCAGCCCAACTGGTTTGACCACATAATATTAACTAAACACTGGGCACCCATCTACTTATCAAGAACTCTCTGGAAATGTGTTCAGCTGCAGTGGAAAAACCACAACCACCTATTGTGCTCTCCGTAAATTGATATGGGAGAGTCATTGTCACAGCAGGTGGACAGTATGTTTACTTAAGCTCTTAACTGATCTTACAGATGAAACATTCACTCTGCATTACTGCAGAAGTAAATCTTTCACTCCACAACATTTAACTGATTGCTGAAGTGTCCAGGTAACCCTGCCTTTGTTTAAACTTTCAGTAAGTTTCAGTTTCAGTTCAGGCATCACATTTCCCTTGCATATCCTTTAATCATATTTACGTGAAAGTCTTTAATTTGTCATGTTGTTGATAAGTGAAAAGGTTAAACAGAAAAGGAATTAAATCGCTGACCTTTGTTCTACGTCTGTGCGATATGATGCAAGTACAGTTGCTTTTATTTGCTGTATCTTTGGGACAAACATTGTCAGTTTTTGACGCGACTGATTCACTTCACAGCACTGGCTTTTAACATATATAAGAAACCCACTGTTAAAAGTGTGGTGAAAAGTACCCAAAAAACATATTAGTACAGTACTAGTGGTTAGGGTTAGGGTTAGTGAGCAAAATGTAAAAGTAAAGAAAATATCACTTTGGTTAAACTCACTCATACAAATAGTACTTGAGTAAAAAAAAGTAAATGTAAATTGTACATATATGTACATATATGCATATACTGGATACTGTGGGTCGATCGATTATCGGTCCAGGTGATTATCAGATATTCAGCATTTTCCTGATTATCGGAATCAGTGGTTTTTTTTTTCCTTTTTATATCTGATTGTCAATAAAATAACTTACACATGCACTGATTTGGCTCCGATGTAGTATGTAGTAATCTGAATAATGTAGAGAGCAAAAAGTACATTATCTGTCTTTATTATGTAGTGGAACAGAAATATAAAGTACTAGAAATAGAAATACTCAAGTAAAGTACAAGTAATTTGTGAGGGGGGAAAAAAATCTGAAGCCTGGCCGGTACTTCCTTATAAATATTGTGTTACATCATCAGCAGAGAGCTTTCACTTTCCCTTTAATTTCTGATGGATGAATGCAGGTTCGCAGGCTAAGCTTGATGCATTCTTCTGTATAGTCCCATGAATACTAAGATGGTTGGCAAGGTGTCACTTTGTGTTGAAAAGAAGTGGGGACATCAAGGCCCTGATGGATTACACATCTTTAATGGTATTCAACAGTGATATTAGGCATTGAAATAGAGAATACTAGTGTAACCCAGTTAAAAGCATGAGGTCATAAGTGATGTTTGTAGTATCATTCAAAAACAAAAGCATGTAAATAATGTGGTTAAAAAGGCAGGAATTCATTTAAAAGGTTATGATAACAAGGTTAAAATCAGTGTAAAATATATTAGATGTTTATTGTTTTATTTAAAAGATAATGATCTGAAAATTGTCTAAACCAGCATTTATGGGGTTAACAGCGAGTGGCCGGAGCGTCAGGTCTCAGATGTTTCTACACGGACAAGAGAGAGAGAGGACAGGCTGAGGAGTAAAATAAAGAGTGAACGTGACCCAGAGATTTTCTGAGTGAACTTGTGAGTTAGATGTGCATAAACCAGTGAGTAACTTGTGTCTTACGATTGTCTGCACGACCACCAGTGAAAAGAGTGACAAGCTGCATACTGAGAAACGGGAGAAATTTCTACACGAACTTCAGAGACTGTTTACGTTTGTGCTACGTTACTGCTAACGCTTAGACACCTGGAAGTATAGACCCGAGTCAGTTCACTACAAGTGAACGGACATGTTCTAGTGAAAGTTTGACTGGTTTATCTGCTGCTTTCGGCCTGAAGACAGAGGAGAGACCCTGGCAGAGCTTGGAGCGACCAGGACTGCGCTTGTGATTCTTCTAGCAACGTGTGAGGAGAAGAGAGAAACCAGCGGAGTCCCTGTTGAAATGCTGATCTGTGACTGAGCCTGCACCTGTGACTGTTGGAGGAAAGACGGGACAGTAACATTGACTCAGGTATCCTTTTATTTTGCTCGCTGACGAGTGAAACGGCCATTAAGTTTAGGGACCGCAATAAACACGTGCAGCGCATCAGGCCAGGGGGCCGGGCACAGATTGTGTTTAAGTAAATGTGAAGTTGGTAAATTGAGGATTTCTGAATTAATCCATTCGAGGGTTTAAAGTGCTCAAGTAGTTGTCTGTGCATTTATATATGGTACAGGGTTTACAGAGTTTTCCTTGAAAAAGAGTGAGAATTTATTTACAGTGTTTTCCTGAACAAAAGGGACATTTTGTTTTGAAGGTTTAAAAAGAGACAGTCATATTTTTAATTTTCTTGTTTCATTGGAAAATGTCATTTTCTATCAAGTAAATAATTGAGATCTATTTTTCTAAAACCTTGTGTTATGTTACTTGATTAATTACCGGGAAAGAAGTTATCATTTCATTAAGAGAGAGATATACAGACACATTTGGTTAAATATCTTTATTAAAACTATAACATAAGAAACGTGAATTCATCTGTAGGTTAAAAAACATTTCATGTGTGTACTTCTAAAAAGAAATCCAAGGTAACATTTAAAACTGAGTTAATCAGGGTTAAAGCTATTTGATAAATACTTAAAAAGAACCCAAAAGCCCTGCTCTAATCGATATGACTACTGAGGGGAGCAGTACACTGGGAACCTATTTCTATTTTTTAATCCATATTAATTTAAAAACGAACAAACATCACTGATTTGATTTTGTCCAAAAGTAAAACTGGGGGCCATATTAGAAACTACATTAGTAGTTAATGTAGCTGTATGTAAATATCCTGCAAATTAGACACACTAGGGCTTTTCTTGCTTGCTAGCTTGCAATCTCTTTTCTAGATATATGACCGACAGTGTGTTGGCATCATCACAGATAACAATATCATTTGTAATTAAAGTTTTTCTTTTTACTTATGTGATTCATACATTTTTATAATAAAGGTGTGGAATGGATGCCTATCATTATCAGCTCTTTGTATTCAGGACATTTAAAAAGGTAATTTGATGTCAAGCACGGGTGTAGAACAAACACCACTCTAACTTCTTGATCTACAGAAGGATTGATGATTTATTCCAAACAAATTAACCATCTAAAGAATCCTTTAGACAAGTAATAATCAATTACGCTCATAAGAGACAACCAAAGATCTGGGATACTTTTTATTTTTTATGTGGGTAACAGGTGGAAAGTCTTCTTTCCAAGATGAATCAGGGTTACAATTGATTCAGCATGTTTCCCCGTTAAAGATTTGTGATGGTGAAATCATCCAGGCTTCCCTGCAGGGCAGACTCAGCAGACATGAGCCAGCAGTCCAGAGTCGGGGTAGACACAATACTGAAATCATCAGCGGTGGACCTACAAGATAAAGACACAGGTGGTCTTTACTCTCTGTTTGTCAGAATAACAATGATTATATCACTCATACACTAATATTAAAGAGCAAAATGTACCTGGAGACATCAATCTCCTGGTTGTTGATCTTCAGCTTTGTTGACGAAGTTTGCTGCACCTCCTCATAAACTGTTGGCTTAAGAGCTGAACACACAACGACAAGGCAAAGATCATTAAAAACTGGTAAGGGACATCACAAAATATTTGTCTTTTTAGTGAATTATTTCTCCATCAAAAACGGATTAAGTGCATTGTTAAATCATAACAACAATACCTAAAATTCCTGTGGCGCTGGGGTCCGATGGCAGCTGTCTTAAAACCGGCCAGAGGGATTCTTTGTGACCTCTATTATGAATCAAGATGAGCAGCCGTGTGTCACCAGCTGCGATATCTATCTCCTTGTCCCGTTTTATCACTGTAACACTAGGAAAAAAAGAAGCAAATCGTTATAATTTTCTTTGGGACTCTTTTAAAGGGCCCGGCTAGCCCTCGCTTGAGGAGGCGCAAGGCTACGCCGAGCTTCATAGTATGTGAGGTCACCAGACTACGCACACCAGTAAAAGTGATTAAGGTGCAATGAAGCTGACAGGTGAGTGAGAATGATGAGGAGAGCTCTTATCGTCCAAAATTATTAGAATCATTTGTGTGGGTGTATCATGGGTATGCAGGGCCTCCAATCTATGCAGCAGTTGTAAATATCTAATCATGTTTATGTTTAACACAAAATTAATACATTCAATATCACGAATATCTTCGTAGATGTGGGTTTTTTGGGGGGGTGCCACTGAAACTGACCACCACTATGACAGAAACCAGTCTGTTCAATTGTTGCAATATCACGACAGTCCCCATAATAATATCGTTACCATTAATTTGTGAGGCCACGATGATCGTGTAGTTATAACCTGATATCCAGACAGGCTGCCCTACTCTGTACATTCCAAAAATGTGAACTCACCTTCCAGCAGTGATGAGATCCTGTCCGGTGTGGCTTGTCTGTGTCTGTCCCTCTCGTACAGTGATTCCGGTGGTTTCAACCTCAATATGCACATCAGTGGATGAGTGGATGACGATCTTTTTGAAGCCTCCATGCAGAGTTGCATCAAGCCTACCATTCACAGAAAGCCCTGGTCCAAATGAAAAACAAATACAAGCACACGTATTTAATTCCAGCACACAGATCCCTTACTGCATTGACTAAAAATAACAGTGCAACAGTGTAAACTGTTGTAAGTCTTTTATGGTGAAATATTGGATAGTTTTGCCTCTTCTGGGCTTAAAAAAGTTAATTCAGTGCAAACTGCTAACCAACAGAAAAGTGACAAGTGCACACTGCTTCTTGAGGAACAATACTGACCCCTGTTGGGATGGTGGAATAGCTTCAGCTGGGTATTTCCAGCAACATCAAAGCACAGTGGAAGAGACTGATTGTCGGGTTTTATCAAAAACCTGTGGGCTGCAGAGAAACACAGAGATACAGAGATGCACAGAAAGTCACACAGCAGAAGGAATCTCTTGAAAATAAACTGCTTTTACTCTCAACTAAATTTAACTAACTTTGATGGACTGTACCTTGTTTGGTAAAGACTGATCAAATGGTGACTTTTGTGTGCAGGTGATCAGTGAGTCTTTTTTTATGCCTCTGAATATTACATATTTGAAGTTGCAGTCTTTGCAAGTGTGAGTGAAGTCTTTTGCAGTCATCAATAAACAATACAGCTGGGGAATATCCAGAGTATAGCAATCTTTTCCACAAATGTCAACGACTAAGACCCACGATCACTGATGGAACAGATACCACGTGATACCAATGGTATTATGCTACTGGCCCACAAACATTGTTTGAAAATTATACATTCACAATCATTGTAATGTTTTTTAAGGAAAAGAGATACTTTAATATTGCACCTTTCTACAAGCTCTGTAGATGTATGTGTTCATATCGGAATAGTGCACGTCATCACTAATTGAGTCAGTCCAAGTCAACTTATTACATTTATATAGCCCAAAATCAAAAACATTGCCTCAGTGGGCTTCACAATCGGCACAGAGAAGGATCAGTACTTAGAGAACAGGCTGTTTAAAATAAAATAGTATTTACAAGAAATTAAAGCAACATTATGTAGAACTTTGAATTTTGTTCAATTTAGGTGCAACCTACAAAAAATAACAAGGTAATCTCTGTTGAAGTAAACATGTATCTAACGCTGTGATCCTACCCTCTCACTAGAGTTACATAGTGCAGAAACAAGTGACGGAGGGCCAGAGACAACATTCTCCTTGTTACAGGACACTGAACCATCAACATGATTCTGAAGCTGTAATTTAAGGTTAAAAGTTACATAATATGTCACAAAGGGAGTCGGTGTGTTCCCATCGCAAAATGTTTCAAGGACCACTTCAGTGTGCGTTGTACACTTATATATGATGCTTTTAATTTTTTAATTTTTTTTTTTTACTTATTAATTATTTTTTAAAATGTTTTTTTCACATAACAGAAGTAGACAGGTTTTATAATAAATTATACTATGAATTACATCTTTGATATACTCTGCCTTGATTTTTTTGGGTTGTCACAATGGTGGGAAGAGGACTACGTCCACGTGGAAGGTTGACTGTAAAAAAAACATTTACACACAGCCATTTTATTATAATTTACATGACAAAGCTTCAGATAGTTTTGTAATAACCTAACCTCTAAACTAACTAAATACACATCTTATTCTAATCCTCACCAGTTAAAGGGTTTCATATACACAGGCTTACTTAAACATTGATTTAAATGCTACTAAAAAAATATAACAACAATTGTTAAAAAACAAAACATTTTTTGATATTTACTTGTGCAATAGAAATAGACAGATTTTACAGAAACTATGAATGACGTCTGGGAAATATTCTCATACTCACGAGCTGTGCCATAATCTGTGAACACAAAGTCAGATATACATTTGTATTACAAAGGTTTAGGGGACATTGTATTAATTGGATATTTATACACCATAAACCCTGACACCAAATCTCAACTCCAAAATTAAGGACTAAACAGATACATTATTTTAATCGCCACCAGTTAAAGTTAACCACATGCAGGCTACACCTAGCATTACTTAAAATGCCACAAAAATCCGGCACATCCTCTTTCCTTTTTGTTTGTGTCTTAGCTTATGATATATTTTAAAAAGCCTGGAAAGATGATGCAGGGAACTGAAATGTCTGTTGACTTTTCTATTGATCTTTACAAGGACAGATTCAGGATTGTGGCAATGTTATTCCAGAGTTATTTTAGCTCAACCTGGGTGATTGGCGCAATAATGATAAAATTAAGAGGATGGATTGGTGAAGGTACCGAAAAAGAAACCTACCGTCATAATCAAAAAAATCCACCTGTGCTTGTTGAACTTGAACAGAGGTAAACAAATGTTATCATCTTGCATGTACATTTTCTGGAAAAAAATAATCTGTTACAAGTATAGATAGGAATACTTAAAATTCACAGGAGCCTCCAAAGCATCTATTAATAATGAAAAAAGTTAATGAGAAAACTATTTGAAATGTCAAAGGAGACCTTTAACTTTTCGGGATCTGGAACGGGAACGGGAATTGCCTGTAGGACCTTGAGGATGATGAAGGGTACCTTTTGATTGACAATGATGAAATTAAAATGAATTGCAGTTGTTTGTTTACTTTGAAATACTCATCATTTCTAAATTCTCTCGCCCCCGCTGAAGTGTCTCTGAAGGAGGGACCATCCTCCCTGTCCCTCTTCCTTGCTGATCAATAAAGTTTTTAGGTATAAGACACACACATTTTACTTTTGTGCATATACATTGAAAAAAAAGTTTTAGATAGAAATTGTTGTATTTTGTTAGGCATCAATTTGAGTTATTTTGAAATCATGAGAAAAGTTTTGCAAAACACTGAATTATAGTGAAGTCATATCAGACCTGTGCACATGTGTACCCAGGTCATAATTCTACTCTACTGCCTCCAGGGCTGTAGCCAGGATTTTTGAAATACGGAGGTCAACATTTGGCAGACAAATCCCCAAAACTGTCTAGTATGTGTCTTTGTATGAGTGTGTTGCTGTAATAGTAAAATAAACATAAATAAAACTATAACTGAAGTATTTGAGTGTCTGTGTGGTGTTGCTGCCTCACAAAAAACTACAACTAAGATGATCTGTAACTGCATACATTAAGTGTTTGGTATAGGCTATGGTGATTGAGTGAGAGAGAGGGAGAAGATAAAGGTGAAGATCCTGCTCAGCCTTCTTCTGTTCCTCAATGATCTAAAGAATTCATTAAATACAAATTTAGCCCATGTCCTTCAACCTCTTCATCTCTCTCACCTGTCTCATCCTCTGTTGAATTTTTTAAATGAAATGTCAAAGTATACTACTGAGTCATGATTACTATAATTTGAGCTATTATTTAATGCCATGTTTTGTCACATTACTTATCCATTTAAACATCCAAATAATATTATTGATGGATAATTCATACTCTGACTGAACATGGCATGTCCTTTCATTTTTTAGCCTAGGCTACATTTACAGTAGGTTACAGGTTAGCGTCTCTATTAGCTATCTGTTGCATCTGTAGGCTAGTTCACTAATTTTCTCATTCTCTTAGCTTAGTACATGCCCACTTTTCCTCCTCTTTGCCTGGTCATCCTTTGCCTTTCTTGCTGCAACAAATAACTTGGATCAATGCAGCCTCTTACCACTACGTTGCATCTTTGCTCTGATTCATTCAATTGCCGTTCTAAAATAGACCTGCAGTCACATCGCGACCGTGTTTACCTGCAGTTTTAATGAGTCAAATATGTGGACCTCTGTCACGCGAGACCGTGTTGATGTCATGATAATTAGGTGGGCTTTATGTTTACATTTTTACTCACAGAAATGTAAGGGGAAAAATGAAAATGAAATGAAACATAAGGAAAAAAATACAGAGGACATGACCTTGGTGTCCTCAATGGTGTCTACGGCCCTGACAGCCTCTTGTTGCCCCTGCTTCAGAAAAGAAGAAAAACTTAAAATTTAAGATAGAATTGTTAATTTGCAACTGACATTTTGGTGGGGCATCACTTGGTTGTTTTTTTGCAATGATGCAACATCTGTTTTCATGCAATTTGTTTGTGCTGTTATATTCATATTTTTAATGCTGAGATTTTGGAGCAAAAGATGTACGTGGAAGCATGAGAAGATTGCTGTGGTTTGGATTTTTGGTTTAGTTAGTTCCTGTTTTATTTTGTCAGGTTCATCTTCATGTGTCATGTTGCATTGCTTCCTGCCAATAGACTTGTTTCCCCTCTTTTATAATTGTCGTGATTAGTTTCACTTGTCCCTGATTAGCCTCCTGTGTATTTAGCCCAGAGCTTTTTTTTTTCGTCTATTCTGTTTCTGGTGTGTGCTTGTGTTCCCTGTCCTCATGTTTCTGGATTTCTGCCTGTGTTCCTTCACACTCTGGTGCGTTTATCATTTAGTTGTTGTATATCTCCTCAGTTCTCTTTTGTATTTTTCTCAGTCTATTTCTCTCAGTCTTTGTTGCATGTATTTTGCATTCTGGATATTGGATTTCGGACTATCAGCTTGTCATTAAATCTCGCTTTTCGTTGCTTAACCTGCCTGCCATGTTGTTTGGGGTCTCTTCTGCGTAAAACCCCTCCACTTTTCAAAGGTTTACACATGAGAGTTTATGATGTAGGCTCTAGCCTCTAGCACAGATATCAAACATATATACATAAAATGACAAACTATGTTTGTCATGTCATTACAGTGCATAATGTGTGCGTATATCAGACCTTTAACGGCACCTCCGGCTGAAAGAATTACAAAAAATAAAATTCACTTATTTATTTACATTAAAATACTTCTGATGTTGACACATTTGCTTGTATTGGAAAAAATGTATTGGAATTTCAGTGCTGCATGACACAGGTATTAGCAATTAATGTTCAAATCAATTGAATGATTAATATTTTTTCTTTGTCTGTTCAAAATTCAGTGCAATTCACAGACAGGGATTTTATAGTCCTTGTGAAATACAATAATCATATTGCAATCATTGCAATTACCCCCACCTGATGGCGAATAAAGACGTGCTTTACCTGAACCAAAATCTGGCCCTGCGAATAGAGAAGATGTTGAGAAGAGATGCTCCACACAACTGATTTTGCATTGTGTCTGTTTTGTGCACATTTGTCTTGCTTACGTAGGTATGCCATTGAAAACATGCGTCCACTAGTCCCTGGGCTGGAACGCATGGGTGGACTGTGTTGTCTAGTTGGAAGATCAAGAGCAGACAAATCTGACGTTGTTTCACCTTCTTTGGGTTTATGGAGCACATCTGTGGTCTCCCCCAGAGGCTTGGTGACCACCATGGATGTGAGTGGTGTCACAAAGTTGTATTTGAGAGACAGCCTCAAAGCCTCTTCTGTCACACTCTTCTTCTCAGGTCCAGATACTAGCAGCCTGTGTCACAAATTGTGTACATGTTGTTTTAAACGTGGCAGTATAGTATGGCTATGGTGGGTATACTGGTGTTTTCTTTTGATAATATTTTTGAGAGTGAGAGGGATAGAAAATCAGCTATATGCTAAGGTGGAAATTGTATTTTTAAGAATGAGACGTTGCTGAAAAACAGCCAAAGAGGAGAAGGCCAGAAGAGAAAACGTTTTATGATCAGGCAAGGATGAAGAGATGCGTTTAAAGACTCCCAAGAGATGAATGACAAGAAGGAGGATGCGAGGGTTGCTTTATTTTTTTGCTCATAAGTTGATAAGTAGAATTCGTGCTGCTGTGTTTTGCTCAATTAATGTTTGTGATATTTGTGGCAGGTAATGTTAAATTATTTATCCACACTTAAAGCTGGGATTATAACCCAAGTCACTATATCAAGTAGATCCATCAGAACACAGAAACCTGCCTGACTACATGAACACTGACTGGCCCATCGCTCTCGCACGCCAGTGGGTGATGTGTGTCAGTGGCTAATGGCAACTTCCACAAGACCTCTTCACTTTTTTTAGTCTAATACATGCTACATACATTGCTGTCGGGATTTTAGGAGCACTAAATCTGCCATCGCTACCAAAACTGCGTGTGCCCTGTGAAAACTGAAACCTTGAAAGGTGTTGCAGCCAGGGGGCTTAGAGAATAGTCAACTGATAGAGCCTCTTTATATTGAAATTGCTAAACACTGTGAGGTTTTACTTGGCTTCATTGGATTTTGAATGAAAATTTTTGGTAAGTCAAAAATTTAAAGACATCTAGGGAAAATTGTAACGAACCTATTGCTGTATGTGTCCTTTCCATTTCCATAACATTCTTATGGCTCAAAAATTAATTGATTCAATGGAAATATGAGGTTCTCATCTCTCTAAAAAATAATTTACAACAAATAAGAACAAAGAGAAAAAATGTTCGACGTTCCACTCACTCTTTTTCCAGAAGTTGTTTGACAGTGAGGTAGGCCCAAACACGTTGTATGTGATGGTCAGTCATCGTTCCGGTGGACACAGCGGTGGTGTTTGTGTCAGAGAACACCAGCCTTCTATTGCTCTGTCATGATCCAGAATAATTGTTATTTGACTGCGCACACAGACATTACAGCTGATGTTTAACGTGGAGCGACCTTTACCGAAATGGCCACAACTTGTGGGATGAAGGTTTCGATGTTGTTATCAGTAATCTGACCGGCCACCACAATCTCAGAGCCATTATAATACTGGCTGAAGTTCGTCTGGGTTAGATTGGTCCCACCGAGATAGATCATTGTCACGTCTGTCAACAGAGGAGTGGCCACCTCTTCATAGAAACCCTGTTGACATTCAGTATAGACACTGTATGAATTTTGAATCCCCCCACAGTCGACCATGATTAATTGTATTAATGAAAACATGTCACCATTGAGAAGTGTTTATAATGCAAGGAATTTAAAATACCTTAAGTTGTAAATTAGCATCAGAGTCTTCATAAATCCGACGTGCCACACCATCGTTCTGCAGCGACATCTTCTCAAGAAACTCAAAATTGACATCAAAACCAAATCCGAGACAGTAGAGTGGGAATTTGCCCTTAATACCCCCTTTAACATTTGCCTGTATTTGTCCAAGATTTGTCACCCCTGCAAAAACACAAGACACTTTGTTTACAATCAAACAACTATCCTGTGATTATTAGAAGTTACAGTGTGTACATGAACATATTTTTCACACTTGATTGTAAATAATGTTAATGTTTTATAGTATTAAATTCTCCATAATAAAGTCCCACAAGGAAGGGTTTTAGCTCGCTGACAGGATATTGGGAAAAAGACTCCAGTCAGGGTTCCAGGGTGCAATGTGCTATACAAATAAACTTGACTATAAAAATATTTTTGGCAAACACCGACTGGGTGTGGAGACAGCTGCCTTTGAACAAATATTAGCGTATAAACATATTGTCAGCGTATATTGGTTTGAGTGTGATTGCTATATTTGATTTTGTGAAGCTTCTTAAACATCAGCCTTTTGTAGCCTAATATGTTGTTGCTATTGCAAATTCTTGCTGAGTGTGCAGTGATTTAAATGATGCCCTTCAACCTCTGTTAACAATCATCAATAATATGTAAAGAAATTAAATCAAGGCTGGAGCCCTGCCAGTGACAATCAGATCATTTAAAAATAATGGACTGTTTTGTTATTCATTTCTTTCATCTGTGCACATTTGTGTGTATGTATGTCATATTGTAACCTGTGGTTGGATCTCCGTCGGTGAGAAGTATAAGGATAGAAGCTGAACCTTCTCTGGGATGTGCATTTAGCATACGTGCTCCTTCCAGCACTGCTTCGTTAATGTTAGTGGCTGAAATTGACAAATAATAAAATATTTAATTACTACTTTCCTGTTGTCAAATACTCTGTCTATTAATAACATTTTAATTAAAAAAAATCTCACCTCCTCTATCTCTAATATTCCGTGCAAATGTCTTGGCGCTTTCCAGGTTTGCTCCAGTGGCCTGAACAAGTTCTCGTTTCCAGTGAAAAAGCTGGCTATCAAAACTAATAAGACCAAAGAAGTCATCTTCTGCCAGGTCACTCAAAATATGGATTAATGCCATGCGGGTCTGGGCAAAAACAAATTAACACGTCAGAACTTTTATTGATGCGAGAAACTGATATACTCTCTGTTTCATGTGTGTTCTTAAATCATCTAGTTAAAAAAGTTGTCAAATACATCAGCAAAATAATACACTAATAAACTCACATAAGTTAAAATTCCTCCAGTACTACAGTGTCAGTCTATCACAACAGAACAAAACAAAGAAAAATCATACCTGTGCTATTTTCCTGCCGCCCATTGAGCCACTTTGATCAATCACGAAGACGACATTTTTTGGTATGCGGGGAAGATTAGATGGAGCAAAGTGATGAACAAAGTACCCAGCCGATTTCTTCAAGGGAATAAGTAGAACATTTGCTTGGTTAGAAAAGGCTGTTGAAAAGACAGCAGGAGATAAGATCTATTCTAAGTGCTATATCGTAGGCAACTGGACATGTTGTCAGTTTCTTGAATGACCTTTCACTCTCATCCATCTCTCATAAACGAATGGCACGGCACAGAAGGGCCAACTCTTTAGGTCAAAACTCTGTTGTCCACTTACATCTGAAGGAGAAAAATCGTTCCTTTGAGGACAAAAATGGAAACATTTTCACCAGAGAAGACCATCTAGAAGAATCCATCTATGTCAAACTGGAATGACCACCTTTGAAAAGAGGAGTCCCAGACAGCTTAATAACCATTCACACTTGGACTCACCTAACCCTAGCAACCCAAATGACGGCTGGTTGAGTCAATGACCCACAAGAAGCCCTAACGACCCTGAAACTCAGAGCTCACATGTGTCCTTAATGACTCTGTAAGGACACTCCCACACAGAGTTTAAAACCCTGCAACTCCCGTCCAGTTGATGAAGAAGCCTCTGAGGATGAGAGGTGAAATGTCTTCAAGAAACTGAAACAAGTCCAGTTGCCTACGATTCAGCACTTAGAATGACCATTGAACTGGATGACTGAAAACCTTCATCAGCAAGAAAAGATCTCAATTTCAATATGTTTTTCTTTTTTTCTTAGCTCTTACCGATCATTTGGGCACCATGCTAAGTCAAAAACCTTCCAACATGAACACTTGCTGTACCTTGATGTCTCCCAAAGAGGTGTCCCTGTTGACATCATAAACAATAACCAAGTCTCCATTCATTCCCTGATCGCTACAGCTGTCACATGTTTTCTGTTGGTCCTCTGTCGGGTAGAAATACACCCATGCCTGGAAACAGGATGTATCAGGTTATGAAAACGACACTGACAGAACAAGAATAGGAGTGAATTTAAAAAAAAAAAAGAAAAGAAAGGTAATTTAATGATGAAATCAGCTGAATAGTCAGCCATGACCATTTGAATCATTTCGGAAATAAAGAGTCGCGAAATGTCGAAGCGGCTGCCATCTCACATTGGGTTTACTACCTTTACTTTGAGATTATCTGATACTAACATAATAGTCAAGCCCATTCTGTGTATTAGGAAGCCAAGAAAACTCATAATTTCAACCAGTGCATGCTGTACCTCTTTCTTTGCATGTGTTTTGGTAATGGCATTGGCCAGGGCTTTGGTGCTTAGTCCTCCCTTAACCTCGATGAAATTGATCCCGGCTTCCTCATTAATGTACACATCAACCTGGCATTGAGAATGACAAAAAAATAAGTAAATAAATAAAAGAGTAAGAATTTCTGTCCATAGAGGATGCTTTTTCTGGATGTTCAGTGAATAGATACCAACAGGAAAGACTCACCTTGAAGTCTTTAACAGGCTGCATGGGTCGAGCATGGATTTGCAGCTCGTACTTGCCATGCCTGCGTTTCAACAGTTCCTCATATGTGAGCTCAAAGGTGACTTTTTTGTGTGCGGCCACAGTCACAGAGGTCTTAAACTCCTCAAGGGTTCTCCCTACAGAACTACAACAGAGATGGTAATTATCAAATTAGTGGTTCCCACCCCCATCTGTCAGGTAATGTATTGAAATTAAAACAATGCCCAAGTAATGGCCATTGTGAATATGCAACTAAAGATTATTTGAAGGATTTTACAAGTTGTGTGAAAGAAACTTACTCAAAATAATGAGTAATAATTCACTTAGGCCTACCCTGATGGTGCATATTAAATTGCTTTCTGTCATTGCTATAGGAAAAGAGGTAGGCAAACATGGTTTTGGAGCTCTAACGTGGAGCAACCTACTTTTTAGATATTGCTGTGAAAAAAAAGCAACATTTTGAGAGAGGACACACAAGGCTTTCCTCCAAAATACTGCATAAAAAAGCCTGTATACAACCCAGCAAGAAGCTGATCCATTAATCGATGTACCTGACAATCCCAGCACTTTGGCCACGGGACACTGCCTCAGTGTACTGCTGCTGAGCTTGCTCCTTAGGTTTCACAACACCATCATATTCCTGGCCGTCTATAAGCCTGGATGAAGACAAAGGAACAATCTTGAAGTTATATATGTGTCATACACTTTAATGCATAATTATATGCACATTTCTGTGAATAATCACAGATCATTTTTGTTTCACACACATCTTGAATTTACTGATGAAGGCGTTTTTGGGAATCCGGACTTGGAATTCGATTTCCTTTGACTCATTCATACGATTGGCCACACGGCTTGTGATGACAGTGGTGGCATAACGTCCGGTAACTGTGGAGTTGATGTGAAAGCTGTAGATGTCCCAGTCGTCCTGAGCAAATACAGGAGGCATATTTCACAATAAAATAAATGGCTTGGATCTCACTGGATGACATCCAGCTGAACAAAGATCAGATGATGATGAAAAACAAGGTGTTGGTGGTGGGCGGTATCAGGGAACTCTCATTGGTCTAACTAGAGAAACACCCCATGCTGGTTATTTTTTCTTAACCTTAACGTTTACAAAGCTTTAACCTTATAATTTAATGATTAACGTATGGGGACTACCTCTTTTGTGCCCATAAGAGGGTTAAGTCCCATTCCCCCTATGTGTAGATTTATTACAATGACTAAATGAGAAATACACATTCACACATCCACTTACATGTTTTTGTGATTTGAGAGGACATTGTATTGACGTCCCTGGAGTTTTACCATAAAGTAACCTTAACCCAAACCTTTAGTAAACAAAGGTCTAGACCCAAAATCAAAAGGTTCCACTAAATGTGACCTTTTCCCCACAACAGGAATATTCCAAGCGCACACAAGCATACATAAGAACAACATGGAACAACACTGAGGGTGAAGAACCAGTCGGTCCTTCAACCTGCGCATCTGATGTTTTTTCAGAGGCAAAGTTCAATCTGTTGGAGCCGATTAAAGATGCTGAGATACAAAAAACTCAAGCACCATTCTGAGACATCGTAGTTAGTTTAGTTAGCTAGTTTTGCAATAAGACAAAAAATAGATACAGATTCTTGGCAATGTGTTGCTCTGTCCTTTAAGTTTTGTGACCTCACCTTATTTGGTAGTGTGGTAACCAATGCCAGCAGCAGCCCAAAGAGGGCGATTCTCCCCACAGCTGTCTCCATGATGGCTCCCACCAGAGTGCAACCCAGGCAGCTGAATCTGTCTTTTAAACTCACACAGACAAGGACAACATTGATGTGTACATAAGTTTTTTTCTTTTTTTAAAAGGGCAAACTCTCTTTCTCTTCCCCACACGTGACAAAAACACATAAATACACCCACACACTCAAACACACTACCACCCACCCCACACGTACACACCTGTTTTACTCTACTGCCGATAACACAAAAAAATATCAGAAATTTTGTAGAACTGCAACAATTAACAAGATTCTCAGAATTCTCAGATTCTACCTGCTTAATTGTGGATATTTTCTGGTTTCAAACGCAGATCTTTGGGCTGTGGAACAATAAAACAAGACATTGGAGGACCTCATCGTGGGATTTGTGAAAACTCTGATGGACATCTTTTCACAGTTCTTTGACATTTTATGGGGCAAATATCTATTGATTAATCAAGAAGCTCATCTATAGATTAAAGCATCATTATTGATGATATACTGTTTTGTAGCAGGGAGAGTGCTGTCTCTGTCAGCCCCTGGGTGTGTAGCATCTCCCAGATGAAGCACATTTTGCTTTATGGCACTATGACACAATACCAACTATGCCTGCAAATATTTTTTTATTTAATATTTTCTTTTTTTCTGGTTTTCCCTCTGATGCTTTGATTGACAATGAAAATAATTATTGGATGCAGGCCTAAAATTTAGCTTATGTAAACATTATGTAAATACTTTTAATATGTTTTTTAGATTATTTAATGTATTTTATTCTACCTGACTTTCTTTGTGTCTGTGTGACTAACATCCTGACTTGTGTACTTAACATGCCGACTTGTTCTTTTTTTAATTGCCCCCCATGAACAAATGAAGTATTTTGAATTAAACTGAATTTAATGAATTTGCCAGAACTATCACTATATCAAAAGCTATACAGCACAGACAATATTGTTTTAATAACTTAGACAATTTGGCATTAGCCATTCAAAGTGCAATGTTATATCTTCTCCTTTTTTTATTTTGCTGTTTCTATTTTTCTGCTGTTGTTTGTTTATTTCTGTGAGGCACTTTGAGGTACTTTTTTCTGTATGAAAAGCGCCATATAAATAAAGATTGATTTGATTTGATTTGAATGTTAATGAAACACATACTTGACTAACAGTGTATGGTGTCAAGCAAAAATGAATTTATTATTTCCGTCTTCAAGTATGTACAGCTTTTGTGAAAGAGTACCCATCAGAAGAGGCCAGGAAACGGCAGGGGGAACAGGTGATACAGCAGGCAAAAGCAATCATACACCTAGCTTTCATTGCAAGCATTAAAGAGGTCAAAGACAGGAGTTACTGCGTAAAGCACAAATAAAACAGCTGCATAGGATATGATCTCAAGAATGAAAAAACTATATGTCATAATGGAAGAAGCCTTTAAGACAGTTATTCAGTTTAAAATCAAAATATTGACCCACTGTGCAAATATGGGGGAATTTAAAGGGCCACCGATTTTACACAGAAAGTTCCATTGACTCATCATAAGGAGTACCAGTAAGCCTATGAAAAGGGTTGTATAATTTATTGTGTGGCTCTGGAGAGAGCTTTCTAAAATTTGAAAAGACTGAGTTGAATCATGGGATACGTAGTTTCAGATGATTGGCCCAGATTTGAGACTAGAATTCAGGATAGGTTAACCTCTGCTGCATTATTTTGACCATTCTTTTTCAAATCTAAAAAGTTAAGAGCTAGATTACCCTTTTAAAAATCATGTTAGAATTGACCGAGCTATGAATTGGGAAACAGACTACAGAAAGTTCGAAATGTTTTGTCAAGCGCAGTCTGTAGTCAGCAATTAAGCATTTTTTCTATAATTGCTCTCTTGGTTTTGAAGTACAGTCTGATTCTTACTTCCTGACTATTTTTGCCACCGCTTTGTTTGTGCATAATACATACAAACATTAATGCATTCAACAAACTACTCTTCCGACATAATGACTTAAGAAGCTGCAAAAGAGAAGCAAGTATTGAAAGTGAAGGTATTGATTTTGAGGTCGTACTACTGAAATAACAGAAATAACCGTGATATTTGTTGGAGATCTCTGAATTAAATCAGCCATGACACATTAGCGGTATGAGCCAGATGAGGCATGAGGCCAGCATCTAATAAACATAATTTAGAAAACCTACGCATTGTACAAATAACATGTCAAACAGTTGTGGCTTCTCAATAATTCACATTCTTCATGTGCCTCTGGCATCATCACATCATCAACACTTATCAGACGACAACCAACCACGCACTAATCTCTTAAAAACCACAAAGGCAACAATATGTAAAGCTACAGATTGCATTAGTAGAGGTATGGTATGATTATGACTTCGACTCGAACGTTCGAGTCCTTCAGCCCTCCTTGTCGTATGGTTTTCTCTCCCAACAATATCCCCCTGTAAGTCACCACATCAACCTGTGCACATTCAGAATATCCGTGTATTCATGCAGGCGGTGGTGCAGGTGGCAGAGCAATCCCACAAGAAAAACGTCAGTGAACAGGATTTCTTCTTACAATCTGTGGTATTCTATGGACTGCAACATGACCAGATTATTACTACTGTTTCGTTGTGTTGTTTTGTTGCTAAATTATATATGGTTCAATCCACATTCATTATTCAAATCACATAATTTACCTCAGAAGGTGAAAGGATATATATATATATAGAGCATCTAGTGTCTGCTTCGAATCTAAATGCTTTTCTCCATAAAATTGAAACTGCAATTCAAGGCACTCTCGCAGGTGTTTTTTCCACCTGAAGATAAAGTTCAAGTTCATTCAAATCTCTTTAAGGATATTTCAAGCGCTTGTGCTGGAAGCAATTCATCGATGATGAATGAAACCTATCCTTGGACTGAGAGAGCAGAGTAAAGCAACCGGTCCTAGTGACCAGGAAGTCAAGTCTTCACAGTGACGGCATGATGGTGGCTAATAAGGTGTTGCATTAAGACACATATCTGCAGCACCAACCTATGGATTATCTAATGTTAACTGTACAAACACAGGAGCTATGTACAGACTAACAAGAATCATATATACACACGGCAGCTTATATATATATATAAGGGTGAAATGAGCAACACAAACATGAACCAGTAATATAAACACAGCATGAATGAACAGTACATTATGTACATTCAATGGATGGTAAGGTACATACATAAGCAATGACAAAAATCTGCACTTTTAAGCCTGGTCGGGCTAATTATACATACCTAATGTTCTACTAACGTTACACTGCACTCGAGGATTAAGTACTGCAATATGGACATGAGGTCATGTTGACCAAAATGAAACGAATAACAAAAAACTCAAAGATGGAGATGAGTATGTACATATGGTTAAATTCATGCTGGTTAAATATATACAGTATATGCACAAAGGATTGACTAGACCTATCATGAGATTTCTTTTTGGTAACAGAGTTGGAAGACACAACGCTACTCAGATTAGAGAGTCCTGGCTTTGGGGTCCAGCGGCTGATATGATGGAGCTGGAATGGGGCTGGGGGCGTCCTGGGCTGAGGGCGAAGCAGGAAAGGCAAAGACTCCTGAAGGAAGGGGGAAGAGAAACCCAGGCCACTGGCTAACAGAGAGAGGGAAGGACCTGGCCCTGATCGGAGTGGGAGAGTATAGCTGATGGCTGGGATGGGGCCTTGTGGTGTAGCCAGGGCTGTCAGGCCACGACAGGGGAAGACTGCAGGCCTCTGGACCTGCGGCTGTCCGTGATGACACCTGAAAGATTACATGATGGCCAAATATTAACCTCCATGACAATAGTTAACTTCCTTTTTACAATACAAACATATTTACATTACACTGATGTAATGATGTGACACTAAGCTGTAAACTTTTCAATTTTCTCAAAGTTACTGTGTCTGTATATGTGTGTGTGTGTCTTTTTTGCTTTAAAACAGTTTCATATATCAAATTCTTCTCTACATGTTGATTGTTACACTTCCAGCCTCCAGGACTGAAAAAATAAGTCAGTTTGGCTCAAACAAGTCATGTTCTCATTAATATAAACAGTTATTTCATGGATGTACTGGAGGTTTTGAGGGTTGTGATTATTTTTCTTATGTGTTTATGTGGGTGTATAGAGAAGAAGGCATTAAATCAAGCAAGAATTTTGGAGTGCAGTGTTAAATGTTGCCAGTGTTATTGTTAGACAGCAGCACCTGTAGGTCGCCGGTGGGTGTCAGTATTGCTACATGAGTAAATCTGCAGCACAAACACACACAGAAGCCTTGATTGAGCCTCTTCATTCTGTGTCCCGCTACAACACCAACATGAGTCAGTCCCCATAAACCATGATAAAATGCCAAATTTACAATAGAATTAAGCATGTATATAACAGGCACCTAGTTTATTCTCTGGATTTCCCTGTTCATGACAACTGTATGTAAGAGAGAACTTTTAGGAATCTCACTAGTTTAAATTAAGGATTAAGGTTAAAGTTGTTGTACAATTAAGTGCATGGGTCAGCTTGACCCACGCACCACCTCTTTGCCCATTTTTCGATTAGCAAGGAGCTAGGCGGAGTCAGGCACTGCCAGGATGGCAACAGCTGGAGCCACCACACTGAGCATCATAACAATGGCCTTTAGGAAAGCTATGGGTGACATCATAGAGACTATGTCCATGTTTTATTTAGTCGACAGTCAACTAAACAACTCGACAGACTATTCACTGTTAATTTCCCTGCAGTGAAATGCTAAAACATTTGTCAGCTAATCTAAAAACTGAAGTGAGAATGCAACTAAATACTGAACATTAGCAAATCATTTATTCCTGCTGACTGCTGTCTTCTGATAGGATAAATTATCTCTAATAATTGAAGGCATTATTCATTAATTCATTTTATTTTTTCAGGTTTGTGACCTTGGCACATTTTAGGCAGCTCAAGCTGTGTTCTGACTGGGAGGCTCTGCAAGCTGCAAGTTCTCCACTTCAAGCTTTATTATTAACCACTGTGGTTATATGAAATATTTCATCTCAATACACTGTCTTTTACAAACTAAACTGTAATATTGTTAAAGATTTGAATCCTTTAGATTCTTATGACCACGTTGCTTAATGAACACAAATCTGTCAAAAGAGCATGAAACTCACATCTGAAGCACTGGCCGGCGGTCCGTGGGTTCGAGGCACAGCCTGATCCCAGAGCTGCTGCCCGCTGATGCTCAGGGAGTTAGTGCGCGGCCTGTGGGTGACGATAAGAACCTCCTGCGCCCAGTCGTCCATCAGCCGCTGCAAGTCCTCAGGCAGGTTGTTTTCATTGGCACTCATGGATGTGCCAGTGTATGTGCCTGTCTTGTTGTTGCTGTTATTGGCCTGTGCTTGGGCCAGCCCCATCACTGGCTGATGAGCGGGAGGTGTTGCACCAGTAGGTGGCTGCTGTGATTGATTGAAAGCCCCTGGCCCGGCTCCAGACCCTGAGAGGACGCAGACAAACACACGCACCGTGACACCATGTTTACAGAGCTATAAATTGCCATGATTTTGTTTGAATTAATTTGTAGTGAGACATAATTCTACGTACTGTGGCCACGCTCTTTGCCGAGACACAGTCGCTTCAGCGTTGACCCTGTGAGGAAAAGAAGACTGTAAACGAATAATCACTCACATTTCATGGTAATAATGATGAGTAACAGGATGCAGTGCAAAACAAAGCCGCTGAATACTGCAACAGAAGAAAGGACCAAACTCAACCCAAGCAACCAAACAAGTAAACAAAGCTGTCAGTCCCCTGAAACAAAACATTCATTAGCAAAATCATGCAAACAGTCCATGTGAGAGCGATGTCAAAGTGCAGTGTTAGAGTGTCAGATAGGAGAGAGAGAGGTTAGGAAGAGATGAAGGAAAATGTTACAGTAGACGGGGATGCATGCCACATGCATTGCCTAGTTATGCAGGATGGATAAGTCACAGAAATGTATGTCATGAGGTGGACAACTACCGCAAGCATCAGTAGGAGACACTTGCAATGTAAGATAATGCCCATTAGTGTAAAAATGAACCTTGATTATCCAAACCTCAAACGTTAGAAATAAGGCAAATGGTCTATTAACCAGGAATGAGAAGTTAAAAAAAATGATTAGATATGACTTAAGAATAAGTTTAAAATAGAAAAACTGTGAATTTCTATTTCCAAAACCAATTTCACTCTTCAAGGGTTTGAATAAGCAATACATTTCTGTACATGCACGATAAAGGCAAGTGACAAGGATGAGGCGAGGCTAAAGGAAACCCAGCAGAGTTGCGGAATATTTTGGCAAAGACAGAAAGGAAAAAGATACCAGTGAGCTTAAAGTGGAAAAATTGAAAACACGGGGAACAAAAAAGTGAAGCTATGCCAGAAGAGAGAGGATACAAACAGATAGACAAAGACACAGGCCCACTGAGAAATCTAGCTCGCGGCTTGCTACTCGATTTATAGGTCACTCTCTCAGATGTTTGAGGGTAATTAGACCAGCCTGTAGAGGAGAATAATCACAGACGGAAGAAGACACCAGGGTAAGAAGAAAACACCACAAAAAAAAGTGTTTGTTGTTAATTCACAGGTGAATCAGAGACTATTCAGCTTAGGCTCTTTGTTGTGTGTTGCTGGTGGTCACCTTGTCCGGGTGGAGCATGGGTGCTGCGGCCGTCTCCGTGTAGTCCAGCGTAAATATTATCAGAGGACAATGAGCCCTTGAGGGAGCAGGGCTGCTGAGTCTGCACGGGCTCCGAGGTGGAGCTGGGAAGGTGGCTGGTGCATGAGCGGGCCCTGCTGTGAGTGGGGAAAGACCCTTTTGCCGGGGAGCCGTTTAGACTCACTGTGGGCTCACCTGTACCTGTAGCAGCACCTGAACACACACAAGAATCAGAATGGTACACTCTTTGCTCTTGATGTAAATAATCAACTTGTGATACTTGAGTTTTTAAGAGGCACGCACTGGATTTGCTGGAGTCACCACTTTTGGTCGTGACATTTCTAAACTGTTGGACCAGTGGGCTGAGGAGTTTGCCGGGCTTCAGTCTGTGCTTGCTGGACCTCTTCCTGCGTCCAGCGTGCGGTGCAGTGTGTGATAGACCCAGGCCAGGAGGGGGGGCTTTGCCAAGCCGGCGGTACAGCAGCTCCACTTCACCTCGCTGATTGGCCTGCAGCTCAGAGATCTCCCTCAAATGTCTGAGAGGATGGAGGCAGGAAGACACTGATCACTTCTGAGCTAAATGACAAAGTATCTTATTGTGAAGACACTAGATTAAGCGAAACCACCTGCTTTACTTACTTCTCCCTGAGTCTCTGTAGTTCCCTCTTCATGTCCGAGTCCTCCATCTCTGAGTCATTATCGCTGCTGGCATAGGCTGAGCCGTGCACACCTCCGTGCCTGCTGGGCGAGTCAGAGCTCTGCACGCTGCTGCTGCGCCCTGAGCGACGGAGGAAGGCCACTGCTCTCTTCATGAGGTCGCTTCCTCTGCGCTCAGACCGAGTGTGTGTGTGAGACGGGGTGGCCGACGTCAGCTTGGCAGGGCTGCTCTCAGCCCCCGAGTCTGAAGAGAGGAAACGAGCGTGGACCGTGACGTCCACGGGGACGGAGGGCGAGGTCAGGGCGCGAGGCACCGAGCCCCGCTTGGCCATGGATGGAGGTGTGTCCAGGTAGAAATCAGGCGGGGCAGAGTAGCGGCTGCAGCGCGTCCTCTGTGTGATGTCATCTTCTGTGCTCACCACAGAGAAGCGGCCAATGGTGGTGGAGGCGGTCATGGCCTCAGCGTGAACGTGGTCCACACTGAAGCCTGTGGGGTGTGCCGGCGAGGCGGCGCTGCTCCAGCTCCTCTGCTTCACATCTCGTCTGTTGGCCACTTCAGGAGGAACAGAGATTATCTGCCAAAAAGAGAGAACAGACCAGGGTCATACATCTGGTTATAATAGCTGTTGAACTAATCTGACGGGCATAGCACTTTCACCTCACAGGTGAGGAAAGTCTCAGTTCCGTACCTTAAATCGGCCTCTCGTTCCCGAGCAGGAAGCAGAGTGAGGAACGTGTCTTCTCGAGAGGGAAGCTGCAAAGTTTTCCACAACAATGAAACACTGTAGCACTGCAGTGATCAACTAACAGTGAAACACAAGTTTAGTTAGAAGTTAATGATGCCAGTCTTGTTAGATTGATTAGCGTCTGGTGTACATACCACACACGGCTGAGTCACTCAGTGTGCTCAAACTATCCATTCGCTCTGGAATTTGAGGCTAATAGAGGTGACAGGATGAGAGACGAACACAACAGAGACATGAGAATACAAACCATTAATCACTGTCTTGTTATTTAACTGTTGCCTAGTAAAGGCTTGCCTTAAAGGTTGAGCAATATTGACGATGATGTCAAACTAATTATTTCTCATGAAATCGAAGTGTAGCAATTTTAAAAGAGCAATACAATTTTTCTTGAAATTCCTTTTGTAACTTGAATGTTTGCAAGATTTAGAACGTGACACATACTTAATTGTAGAGTTAACATGCCAATACGGTAGTTAAATATCACATTATGTTTTTTCAACGTATGCCATAATATGGTCACTCTGCCATCATTTACAAATGGATTTAAAGGTCTTTAAATATGTAGACCTACATTAGACATAAACAAAATCTGAAACATCAACATTTTCTGATGCTAAAAAATGTTTGTCTATATCAGTAGTACGTACAAGAATAAGAAATACAGAGGCTTCTTTTTAATAAAATAATCTGAAAACAACTCTATGTGAGTCCTTCAGTTGTTCAGAAAAAGGCACCTGCAATAGAATGATAACTGGAGACGGCTGTGCAATATATCAATATTTCATCATTGTCATGAGACCACATCTGAACAAGATCTAATACGATAGTATTAGATCTTGTTCAGATTATACTGTGATGCAGCATCAGCATTGTCTTCCCCTGGTTTTAAAAGCTGCTCTACAGTAAATGATGTCATTTCCTGAACTCATGTAGATTTTTTCTCCCAGTCCTACATAAAATATTGAGAATTATATAAATTGTATTGTGAAAGAACTTAAAGATAACACAGTATTGGTCTAAAATCTAATTGCCCAGCACTACCGAACAGCTGCTAATGGGCCTTGTGCACAGATCATTTTTGCTGTTCAAAAGGTCAAGAGCAAACTTTCAGCCTGAACTGCATGTGAACGCACTGTAGCTGTAATTCGCTGTGTATGAAACATTAATGCCATCTTAAAAGTTAAAGGATAACATTTAAAACAATTCAAATTAAAATGACACTTTACTCACCAGTTGTTCTCCTCCTCTGTAGCGTCCCTCCCCCATCGGCCCCGGCGTGCTGTTCCCTGACCCTCCTGTGGCGCTGTCCGGACCCGGAGGAGACTGGATGTACTCGGTGCCGGAGCCTGGTGTCTCTGCAGCGCTGCCTGATGGATACATGGGAGCGTATTCCTGGTACAGCAAGTTTCTTAGTTTCTCATCCAGTGTTTTTATGGTGCTGTCCACAAAGCCCCCTCGACCCAGCCTTCCTTCGCCGTCTGACTCCCCGGGCCCTGCTGCATGCTGGGATGGTGCTGGGCTCTGGGGTAACGAGGGCACCTTGGTCCCTCCCACGCTGGAAAAAGGCTGGTGGAGCACCACGGGCTGCTGTGGACGCTCGCTCCGTGCTGCAGAGGCGTAGGAGACGGACAGTGGCTCTTTTGCAGAACCTTGTTCCTGCAGTGGAAGTGGAGTGAGAGGAGACCCCCCCTGTAAACTGCCCACATCCAGAGACAGGGGCATGACCAGAGGGCAGCAGGGCACCTCGTCAGCTATTGAAACCGGACACGTCATGTCGGGCATCTGCTGAGCTGCATGGATTGGGGAGACGGAGCCCAGAGGGGATCCCTGTGACTCATCCACTGGAAAAGACGTATGTGGGGACGATGGGGGCAAAGTTTGAGCTCTGGCTGGCTGAGCCTGGTGAACACTGGGCTGCACTGAGCTGCCTGCGGGCTCCACGGACAACATCGACTGAAGGGTTGGGGGAGCGGACACAGGGGGAGACAGAGTGGCTAATAGAAGAGGGTCTGTGTTGGACATTATCGGAGGGCTACAGAATCCGTACACATCATAGGTGAAGCCTCCACTTCCACCAGACATCGTGGAGGATGACCCCTCTTCTGACGGAGAAAAACATTGATTAGATGAGAGAGAATTACACTTAAAACTCAAGCTTTAAGTTCAACCTTTTTTGAAGTACTACATTGCACACAAGAGTTGTAGGATGTCTTTCATTCAGCTGCCACCAGGCAGTGCTACTGTTCTGTGAAGCTGTCAGATATTGTGCCGAAATTGCTGTGCAGGAGCAAAGTCACCTCTGGATACAGTGGGCCTCGCGGTGCCGCTGTCAGCAGGCTGGGTGGTGGCCGAACTCCCAGGTGACTGAGTAGTTGTGGCATCAGATGGAGTGTCCTGGCTGGATGTGGGCGTCTCCTCCACAGGGCAGATAATGAACCATCTCTTCCCTGTGTGAAGAACTGTTATCCCAGCGTTCAAACAATTAGCACTCCTTTTTGTTTTACAACTCAATGTGACATTTGCACAAAGGATTTCACAGGTATACAGGTGAATACGTTTCTGAGAAAGATAATTGTTTTACCATTCTGCTGATAGACAGGCTGAGGTCCTCCAGGCTGCTGACTCTGTGGAGCGAGAAACAGATGAGAGCTGAACAGTGGTGGAACACCTACTCAAGCACTCTACTTAAAGGGTAGCCAACTTTACACATTAAAGTGTGTTTGCAGGTCTTGGGGAGTACCACTGCATATGTGAAAAAAGTAGTCTCAGGGCTAGTGGCCACAAAGCGTTTTCTGGGATGCAGAAAAGTGCTGGTGGTGCGCTTGAAAAATGTCCAATGTCCATCTTGTCTCTATGACAATATGTTGATTACCACCGCTATATGATGAACACCACCACTTTCCGGTTTACCATCTGTTTGGTTTTTATTTGACATAGGGTCAAGGGTTAGGGTTAGGACATCAGAGCAAAGTGGATATATGGGTGCATGACATGATCTGTAGGAGACAAAAAATACAGTGAATATTACCTCCAAATGTGCTGACTCTGACTGTTTGTGGTAAACTGAAAGATTAAGTGTTCCTCTATGATTAGCGAAAGTTATCCTGCCCCATAAGCTAAATAACTATTTAAAATCCCCCTTGGAT
Source organism: Acanthopagrus latus (assembly GCF_904848185.1). Classification (NCBI taxonomy): domain Eukaryota; kingdom Metazoa; phylum Chordata; class Actinopteri; order Spariformes; family Sparidae; genus Acanthopagrus; species Acanthopagrus latus. The sequence goes on from NC_051044.1 coordinate 16,266,008, forward strand.
TTCCTAGCTATAAAATGCTTCATCATAAAGCTGAAAAAAGAATATGGTGCATTGCTGTAGATTAAACTACCCAGTGGTATTTAAAACACTTCAAATTACCTTAACTTTAAAAAACAAATGCAGCAGTGACATAAATCCAGAATCATCAGATGTAAAAGTAAAACACTGACTGGGACCATGTGTACTACTTATCAAAATGCGGTATTAATACTTAAGTAAAATCTTCTGAATACTCCTTCTACCGTTGGGGCTAAGACTATGCTTGCTACCTGCAACAATTTTTATTTTTCTAAGGCCATGTCCATGACTATGTCCCTGTCCATGTCTCAAGTACATCTCTTCAGACTATATTCACAGGCTATACTCTCACCTCTCCGACCTGCCCTTCAGCAATTTGGCCTTGTTGAGGACTGCAACTCAAGGTGGAGGCCCTTTCACCCTCCGTGTCCTCATTCAGCATGTCTTCAGCTTTATCCACAATGTCCTTCAGCTGGTCGATGAAGCTCTCCTTCTCCAACAGCAGGATAAAGCCATTCTCCACCTGTAGGCGCGACATTTTGAAGGTGTGAAACGATGTCATAACTAAAACCAACAGAAGACAAAAGCTTCATACTGTTAAAGGTTGAACTAACCATGTAAGTTGCAATTTCCTCCGGAGCATCTCCATCAAGATCAAACTTAAATGTCACCATTTTGTGGTTGTGAGTCTCCAGCTGGCATTCGACCATTTTATCACCAGTGTTGCAAACCTGTGGGGGGAGAGGGGTCATGCTTTACCATCAAACACATTACACTTTTTAGAAAAATTTTGCTTCAGTTGTCATAAATTACGCCACAACTCACATTGAGCATGCTCAGTTTGGGCTTGCTGGTCTTTTCTTGCCGGGAACGTGTGCGGGCAGACTTGCGGTGGTGCTTCCTCGGTTTTCCGTCTCCCTTCCCTCCACTCGCTAGGCTGTCATAGCCGTCGCTTGTTTCCTTACCGGATGCAACGTCTGAGTTGAGACTGTAACAGGAAAAGTTTGAAAGGCTTTATCAACTTCAGATAAGTGTCATGCAAAATTATGAAGACATCAGAGTGAAAAAACCTGACACACACCTGTCATAGGTGTAGCTGGGCAAAGACAGGGGCTTTTCCTGAAGCACATCCTGGAGACCAAAAAAATGTGTTAGGGGAGCTTGGTCAAGGTTTTATTTTGTACAGAATGGATCCCTGCAAAACTGTGTAACACTAATGCTAATGTTAAATGTGTAATATGTAAGAATTTCATTTTAATGCATTCAAAATTTAATTGAAATGATCAAAAGCATTTGGAGAAGTATCAATGTTGCACTTTAAGCTTTTGATCTTGAAAGGTAATTTTAGTCGCAGGTGGAAGGGCTGGTTTCAAGATGGGATGGACGTGTTTTCTGAGTAGCAATTGGATGTCACTGATGTGGGCAAAATTTCCACTTGAAAATGTGGAACCTTTGGCTTCATCCCTACCTCTACACAGGGCTCTTGTTGGAGGGTGCTGGATGCAGATGTCGACTCGATGTTTTGCTGAGTTGTGGCCAGGCTGGCACACTCAGACACTGAGACCGCTGATTGGATGCCAGCAGGCTGCAGAGCTGGAGCCGGGGCTGAAGCTGCGACAGGAGCTGGAGCGTGAGCAGGGGCTGCAGACTGAACTGAGGCTGGCAACGTGACAGGGACTGGGGCCGAGGCTAAACCTGGGACTGAGAGTTTGGGTTCGCCAACTGCAGATGATGTGTCGGAGACTGCAGATGAGCTTTTTGGTGGTTCAAAAATGTGACCTGATGCGGAAACTGGTGCTTGAACTGGAGCTGGAGCTTGCCCCGCTGTTTGAACTTGCATTGGGACTGAAGCTGGAGTGTCAGGCATGGCTGCAGCATGAGCTGATACAGGGGCCAGTGATTGTTGTTGTGCTGGGACCAGAGCTGGAGTTTGTGCTGGGGCTTGAGTTTCTACTTGGGCTGTAGCTGATACTGAGATTGAGGCTGGGGCTGGAACTGCAGGGGCTACAGATACGTCTATGCCAGCAGCGGTTGTTTCTGCCTCTCCTCCACTTCCCCAGAAAGCAGTCTGAACAGCAGGGTGGACCGCGGCCAAAAGGTGAACATCTCCCAAATTCCCCTGTGGTGCAATCGGCTGTATTTGGAAAAGAAACAGCACATTTAGGGGATGGTTCATCGGTCACTACAAATATTGTTCACCTCTAAATTCCCAAACGCATGCCCTGCATGCATTACACATACACACATACACATTGCCACCTTAACACTACAGATCTCTCATTATGACCTAACATTGAGAACTGAGTCACATATTCACCTGGACAGGCTGCTCAGCCAGTTCCTGCTCAGGGTAGGGGACAGGGTATGGGGTGGGTTGTACCTGGGAGAGAGGTAAGGGATGGGTGGAATGGAAGCTACCGAGGTTTGTCTGAGGTGTGAAATGGCCGCCCTGCTGCTGGGGCACAGCAGGGGACATGGCGAGGAGTGGAAAAGGGAGCGCCACATTGGGCACATGCTGAGGAGTGGACAGGGGGGTCTGAGGGGTTCCGAGAGTGGGTATAGAGGCATAGGCAGCATGAGGGGTCAGAGGGAGGGAGGGATGGTGGGGTGATGGTGAGTAGCGGGAGCTAGACATAGGAGGGCCAGTGCAGCTATAGGCACATGGCAGAGGACCTGTGGGGAAGGGAGGGGGCCTAGTGTCCCCTGTTTGAACAACGTGATATGGTGAGGGAAACTGGGAAAGAAAAAGGGAAAATGATAGAAAATGAACAAAGACAACCAGTGGACAGAAAGAACATTCACACAGGCCCTTTATGCATGACTCAACCCTATAACCTATATTACCTTTCGCAGGATTTTTGTACTCTACCTCAGTTTGATTTTGGTGTTTCTAACACTACCACAACGCACCTGTGTGCTGATCTGCAGGGGCAGGAGTGGGGGAGGAGCGCTGGAGACTGACTGTGGATAACTGGTCGAAATGTCAGGAGGACTCAGGTGAGATGTAGGCTGGTCAGCAGAAAACAGCTGAGGAGGGAAATCAGAACTGAATGAAACTGACAAGATATCCTACTTGGAAAAAAGGCTCCACTTTAATAAAAGTGAGCTCCAGGGCAGGTAGACATAATGAGATTTAATTATGCTGTGTGGTTTGCTGTGTAGGCACTGCAGCCAGCAGTAAGTTATAATAGACGACGGTTCTACGTGAGACTGGCCAGCAGCTGGTTGGAGGTGGCACTAAAGGCAGGAAAGACGAGTGGGAAGGAAACGCAAACCACATGACGAGCCATGCCATTCACATAAACACACACACACACACATGCATTTTTTACTCACTTCACAGAAAGAAGCCACACAGATAGCATTTTCAGACAGCTGGCGCTACTAAATTGTACATTAACTTCAATTAACTAAACATGACAGGCCCCCTGCTGGTGTTTGTTTTGTCTGTTCTGGGCTACTGTAAAAGCATGGCTGCCTTGCTCCCGTTGTAAATATAAAAGGATCCTCTTAAGGTTAAAAAAACAAGCTGATTCTTAGTTTCAGGTCAATACACACTAATGAAAAAATAATATACACATATATGATATATACCATTTATTATCATCCTACACACGCGACCTTTAACATTTGATACTGTCCCCGCTATAATTAGTAATTCTGGATGTCAAATGAGCATTAATAATTACACAGGTCTTTAGCCTTAATGATTGCGCATGCAAGCATAGCTCTCCTAGCATAGACATCTAAATTCTGCTTTTTTGTATCTCTCTAAAGTGGCTGCCAAGGCCTGCCGCAGTTAGAGGGAAGCAGTACCTGTTCCTGGCTGGGTTGGGCAGTGGGCTGCGGCTGTAGGGTGGGGGCTGCAGCTGGGAAGCTCTGTGCTGTCTGTCTGCTCTGGTGCACAATAGGGGCCGGCGTAGGTGGAGCAGAAACTGTCTGTCAGACACACATTAAAACACATAAATCACATTTATCGAACTCTGGTTTTAGGGTTAATATGAAACGATCATGCCTGTATATTTGCTTCAACAAATCAAGCATTTAGATTCAAATGGGCAGCAGTCAAAGCAGCCAGGGGGACTCCTAAGCAAGATCGTGGAGAGATCTGCAAGCTGGGGTGGATAAAAGGATTTTTTTTTTTTTTCATTAGCCAAACTGTGCGAGAACATTATTTCTTATGATAGCACGCTCAGAGTTCAGAATCTAAACCCGTAATTTAAACATAATTCACAATTTAAACTCTTGGATTAGGCGGGAGCAGACGCTAGGTGCTGGCCTGCCTTGTCTACCGTCATGGAAAGGCCAGAGGAGTGAAGCGGCTAGCAGAATCATGAAAGACACAGCAGGCTGCTGCTGTGGCAGGATTTAGCCTACATGAAACCTCATTCTCTAACCTACCAGTAGATCTGGTCTGCCTTCACTGTCATATGGCGATGACAGCAGATTCCTGTCCAGATTTGGTCTATAAAAGAACGGGACATCCAGACTCTGCCTCTTGTCTATATGCTCGGCTACAGAGGAGGTACGACCCCGAACCTCCCCGTGGCTGTGCACTGGATGATTAGCGGAGAGGCTGGGGGAACTGGTCCTCCGACTGACGATGTGCTGGAGACAGTGGTTGAGAAGAGTGAGATCTCCACCTTCGTACAAACTCCGTGGGAGTGTAACTTGTGAGGGTGGGGACAGATGTGAGGGAGAAGTCAGCAGGGTTGTTTGACTGTTTGAAGGCGGGGGCGAGGGCGAGGACAAAAGAGGAGGTAGACTGACTGTGGGAGAACTTGCCCGGTGGGGGGACGTGGGTGAGTCTGGCTCAGAGACTGGTGTAAACTGAGCGGATGCGGATAAAGAGCGTATATGTGTGTGTCCCAGAGATCCTCCTCCCTTTGTCCTGTCCCTCAGGAGGAGAGACATGCAAGCCCTGCAGTGGTGGTGGGGCTGCGGGCTGCGAGGGACACTCAGACGGTGCTCCGACGCAGGTTGTAAATTCGGGGGAAGGAGAGGTGAACTGAAATGACTTGCTGAGTCATGATGAAAGTGTCGATTTGGAGACAAGAGGGGAGACAACAAGGATGGATTCTGGGCAGAGTTAGAGGATGGGTAGTCTGCGTTCCCTTTGCTTTTTGCCGAAGCCACATCCTGTGACGGACACACACAGGCGCTCGGATTCATTGTCTTAGTGAGAGAGTGTTTCCTACAGCGCAACATCTCAACCAGGGAGGTGCTCCCACGCCTGAAACACACCGCACTCTCAGTGATGAGCAGGTTGTCAAGGCATACAAAGGGATCACTGTAGTGACGCTGAGCAGGTATCATTCCAAAAACAGAAAATGAAAATGTAGTTACTTCAGGAAAAAAAAAATGAAGGATTTAAGAAAGGCGGCCACAGAATGAAATGCTTTTAACTCACTGTTTGAGACTGATAAGGCCCCTGGTGCAGTTGTGCAACGGGTTGTTGATCGGCCCCTGGATACAGCTGACCTGTGGTTTGCTGGTAGGCCCCCTGGTGAAACTGAGTGGACGCGTGTGTGTAGTTTTCATGTGCGGCCTGTGCTGTGGGTTGCTGGTAGGGCCCCTGGTGCAGCTGAAGGTCAGCCTGCGCAGGAGGACTGTAGATCGTCTGGGCTGTGGAGATGGGCTCTGGAAGCGATTGGTAGGGGCCATTTTGCTGATTGTTCAGATCATCTAATTGCATGGTCGAGCCCACGCCGCTGTCAGCTGTAAAAACGGAGGGAGCAAAACATTATTATTCACCACGATGCCCAGCAGGAAGGACAGACAGTGGGGAAGGGCAGGGGGAGACATGGAGTAGCATCTCATTGAAATTCAAAAGCTGGGTGATGATATCCCATTGATGACTAAGAGGTGTTATTCAGGCGCTGCAGTCTCTCTCTTCTTTTTTTCCCCACAAATACCACTCGGTTTAATTTCCTGTTAATGTCTGATTGACCTCTAAGATTTATTGTCAGAGAGTTTGTATATGTGTGTGTGTATCTAACTGCACGTTCTTACATGTGGTGGTGGCTGGCACGGTGCAGATCAGGGTCTGCTGCTCCACTTCTTGATCCTCATAATCTGTCGTAGCCAATGTGGCTGCCTGTGGTACACCAGGGCCTGGCACCTGCAGCAGGTTCTGCTGCGTCTTCTTCACAGCTACCTCGCCATTTCCTGGCGATACAGTTCGTTCCCTCCGCCATTTGATGAGAGCCACGCGGTCCCGGATGGACTTCCCAACTATCTTCACATCACAGTCCAGGAAAAAACCGGATTCCACCTACAGGACAGAGGGAAGACGCTTAATGCAGCAAAGCCCTGGTTGTAATTCAATACCTTATGTAATAAATCAACAAATCTATGTTCTACTCTTCCCCTGAACCAAAAGGGAACCTTCCTCTTGATGCCATCTCATAAGTTCACATAGAGGAGCAGAGATCAACTGATCAGTTGCTCTAGTTTCAATCAATACAGTGCAGTAAATGCGTCAAGCCTTTCATCACTGACATGACCACTAACCCACTCCCAGTTACACGACACCTAATTACAGGGGATCAAGTGTAAGTTCCAAAGATGATTGCATTATTGCAAGACCTTGTTCAGACTGCCAAGCAAAATCAGTTTTTTGGTGTATCTAGGTTGATTTTCCAAAGTCTGGACGCCTAAAAACCACATAAAATGTGATTTTTGCAAATCAGATCCAAGTCATATTTGAAGGCTTGAGGAGTTTGAAAATGTCATTAAAATTGGATTTCATGGTTTCAAAAACTCTTCCACACGAAGAGCTACACCGAATAACAACAATGTCAAATCCAAAGTGATGGAAATCCATTCTGCTGAGAGCAGAGCAGACTGTAGAACAACACAGGGAGCAGCTGTCTGCGGAGATACACTGAAATAACTGTTTGTTTCAACTTTGGAGGATGCCTCTGAGATGTAGGCTCTCCATTTCTCATGCTTACCTATCACCAGCATTCAAAGTTACTGATTACCTCTGCTACTCTTCATTGTGCATCACAGTGTTATACCACAGACATTTATCACTGGCAAAATGAAATATTGTGTTCAATTCACCATTCGCTTTTTTTAAAGTTGATTGTTAGTCAGTTTAACCCTTGGATAACTGGAGATGACTGGTAAGCAACAGAACTGTTGCTACGGTTACCTGTAGCTAAAAATGCCTTATGCACCGAATCAGTGTATCAATAACAGACACCGACCCACACCAGCCAATCAGAAATAACTGTTTTCCAGGGCTATGGCCGAGTCGACCAATAAAGAAGGCTTCTTGAACATGAAGTGCAGTCAGACCAGAACCAACAAAAGCAAGATAAAAAAAAACAACAAAACACAATAAACTAAAACATAATCAGGCTGTTAACTTAAAACTATTAAAGAAAAACAAACTCTAATACTACCATGTGTTCATATTTACCATTTCCTGGGCAACGACCTCCGGCACCTCGCTCACCAAGTCAAAGGTAAACTCAATGGCACCGGTGTCCTTGTACTTCCCCTTCAGCTTTTTGGGGTCTTCAACCCACAGCTTCAGAGCAATGGATGATTTCTTCCCATCGTCCTCCTCATTGAGCTCCACCCTCACGCCTGTATCCTCTGCAAAGAATGCATGATTCAGGAGGTCCTTGATGGAGTACCTGCAGGAAATACAGAAACACCAGCTACTGATCCGCACTAAAGGTCACCATGTCAGTTAAACCTAATGATGCACAACACACACAAACTGCGCCAGAGCCAAATACTGGCATTAACGTCACACTGAAGGGAAAGACACAAAACAACACAGTAAGGATCAACCTCTGCCTCCATACAAGACTCGCCACGGGCCCTGAGATGCTACCACAGGTCACGGCCCACTTACCTCTCTTCCCATCTGTGACAGATACATTCCCCGATTATTTCCTTGATTTCTGGATCACTGACTTTACCGTAACTGGCGGGTTTCACCCCCTGCAAAACAAACCGCCAAGCATTAATACATCTCAACTCACAGTATTTAAACTGCATAACAGAGGAAGCAACTAGTGTCAAAAAGCACAAAAAGACTCGCCAAAACACATTTTCTCCCAGACACGTCAGCTCCAGGGATTAGGATGCTACTGCTGTAGAAGAGGACTTCTGAAGCACTGGAGGGTTTAGTTGACAAAGAACTGGCTAAAATGATTGATTCATTGTAGAAGTCATTTGTAAAATAACACCAAAAATGTACTGGTCAGAGCAAGACTACATAACCACTGAAAAAAAGGAAAATTCCTATTCGTATTAGTTGAACTCCTAAGAAATAAAACACACAGATTTGCAGTTTAGTTTTGCTACTGCCCTTTCAGCTAACTTAAAATGTAAAGAAATAGTCAAAAAAAAGTGCTTAGGTGGAAAAACAGCCCATTCAAAGAGGAAAATGCAAAAAACTCAGATGTGCATAATTTCCAAGTTTATTGATTTAATAACTGATATAAACTACATATTACTGGATTTGAAATGTTATTGCTACATGATGCGTCACTCAACTGACGGCTGGCATGTATGCCCTATGGCGGGCTTAGACAGACAGACAGACAGACAGACAGACAGACAGACAGACAGATAGATAGATAGCTTTATTAATCCCCGAAGGAGAATTGGGTTTTCGGGAAAGCTCGCATCTGCTCAAAAGACCTCTCAGTGAAACAGCTGCCATCTCAGGATTTAGCTGGTGTAGGGGCATAATGGCATGAAAAAGCATCCAAGAAAGCCGGTAATTTTTTGCAGGGATTATTGTGTCTTGGACTAACCACTAAAATGGATCGAGACATTTTTGTAGGAGTTCGATCAACTACTGAAACACCCAGACGCTTTTAGTGGTGAGCTGGCAGAACTTTGTGCGTGCTAGTTTGTTTGTTGATTGCACCTTCATGAGTTTGCTTTCTAAGACATAAATACTGGTTAGTCTCTCTTCTATTAAAAACATGGTAGTGAAAACAATCATAAGATGCAACCTACGCACCAGTCTCCCAGAACCACATACTAATAGTAACAACTGACTGTCTTTGTGGAAAACAATAAACCCTGCTTTTAAAAAATAAAATAAGTATCTTATAGTCACAACATTGAGAATTAAGAAGAAAGGTGCAGTAAATAAAAAAAAAAATAAAAAAATCACTGTTCTGAAATAGCTGTAATAGCAGAGTTCAACAGCTTTGAACACGAACTCACGCTGGTGACTTTGCGGTAGATCTGTGCGGCGTTTTGACACTCAGAGTAGGGGTATTCTGAGGTGGCCATCTCCAGCATACACATCCCAAAGGCGTACACATCCACGGCCTCATCGTAGTGCTCCTCATACATCTCTGGGGCCATGAACTCTGGAGTGCCTGGAGGATTAATGCAAGAGAGGGAGATGAGCTTCATCTTTCATCGTTTCATCCTGTTTCAGGGGGATCAATGCCAGTGTCAAGGACTGAAATCCAACACAGCTGCTTAATTACAATTCCAAGAATCATCCCATCACTCAAATGACAGACGAGAGAGAGTTAGTTGAAAATTAAAAAAAAACAACCAAAGACGAATGTTTTGAGGCAAGAATATGCTGAATCTGTAACAAAATACGTGTGATATGATTGTTAAGTGTTAAACTGTTTGAGAAAATCTTGGCCAAAATTGTGAACTTTCAATAAGATCCAACACTGTTTCCTGTGAAACGAAACACTTGTCATGGTTGATTGATGTCTGTATGATTTAGGGTTTAAAGGTTCAATATGTAAGAATTTTGGTTGAAAAACATCAGAAATTCACTTAAAATAATAACAGAACTGAAAGAAATAACAGTCTTGATGTAATGACGTCCATGTTTTGTATTGCAGAGATATTACTGAAGCTAGCAGGCTAACCAGCTAGCCCCAGCACGTACCGGTCCGAAGCCCCGGTGCTAGCGGAGCATGTATCAGCAACAAGTTTTGCCTTAAAAGGTAAGTTGTCAGTGTTGTGCTCACAGCTTGTTTCCGCTACCCCCGTGTGCCCAGAAGATCCATTATCGCAGGATCGAAATAAATATTTGTGTTAGTCACAGTTCAATGAAAAAACAGAATCTTGCCAACTGGCCGATGACTAACCGATGACACTTTTAGCAAACGAGGCCCTCTTCAGTGTTGCCAGGCCCAGGTCTCCTATCTTCACAGAGCCTGTAGGACCGGTGATGAAGATGTTGTCACACTTGAGGTCTCGGTGGATGATTGGAGGAGTCCTCGTGTGGAGGAAGTGGAGGCCTTTGAGGATCTGCCTGCACCAGCTCCGGAGGACTTTTGGCTTCATCACCTTGAAACGCTTCAGATACCTGTGGGAGCATGAACACGTCACGACAGAGATGTTCCAGTCAACAGCAGGTAAAGACGTTTGCTTTTAAGAAGGCAAACTGAAATATCGAGGTCCGTCCCCGCTAGTCACTGTGTCGATAAAACTGTGTTTTGGAGTTGTAAATTGTTATCGCAGTTGCAAACACACGGCTATTATAAATCTCTGACTATTCCGTTCTCAAACTAATCTCCTCGTATCGACTGCCTGACAACTCTGTTTGTCCGTACTGTATGTTGGATTCATTTTTTAAGGTTTGAGCAAGAAAACAAGCACAAATCCTAGTTATTGATTTTATTTTTTTAAAAACCTTTACAGCATCTTGGTGATCCAGCAGCTCTTACGGTCTTGCATTAGATTTACTGTAATGGTCAGTCAGTTGGTATGAAACTTGATACCCATGATTCAGACTGTCTAATGCTCATTACTGTAAGGTTGAAGCAGCCTTAAGAGACTAATATTTGTGTCTTATGATGAGCGATTTAAAGACAAGTAACAGGCTGAAACGGACACGGTTGAGCATACAAAGACATCTCAAACATGCCAATACAGACAATCGATTAATAAAGAAAATGCGATGCTTCTGTGTCTCAGGTGGACTCTTACGTTTTGAGTGTCCCTGAGGTCATTAGCTCTGTCACCAGAACGATGCACTTCTTCCCTTTTACCGGTGACTCCCAGAAGTCATAAAACCGCACGATGTTTGGGTGCTGGAGAGCCTTTAACATCTCGGCCTCCTCTTTGAACCTCTGCCTCTCAGCTTTCGATAGTTTCCGTTCCTTGGGGGAAATGGAGAAAGACAATTCATTTTCAAAAAATGAGAAATGATGGATTCAGAGTTCGCCCACACAATTTTGCTTTCAGTATTCTGAGGCCTTATCAGAGGAGAAGCTCCAGTCGCGGTCAATTTGTTCAAGTGTAACAAGTTTGAGGGGAGGTGGAGGAGGCACGAGGGGCTGAATCATCATCGTTTCTACGTGTTTCTTTCCAATATTAAAGGATCGTTCCACCTATTTTGCACATCAAAGTGTATTTAAAGGTCTCGGGAATAACTACAGCAAATGTGCAGTACAAAGCCTTGTGTGACTCCGAAGGAAGATGCATATTATCTGATAAGCTGCCTCCAGTCATGTCACTCAGTAGTTAAATTGCAATGTGAGTAATGTTGGCAAGTGGGTGGAATAAAAAACGTGATATCTCTAGTTTGGATGTATTGATTTTGATAATTTGTTTTTGTGTTTTGTTTTTTTTTACTGTCCTTTATGAGTCCTACAGTGTTATAAGAGTATGTTGCTAGACCATGGGCTTTTCACAACCTGGCGTCTACACAATGCAACTCAGCCACTGAGTGACCTCACTGGAGTCAATTTATCAGATTACATGCAACTTCCTCTGGAGCACAAAAGGCTTTATACTGCCTTTTTCCAGGCATATGCAGAAGTGCTCCCAATGCCCTGTAAACACACTTTAATCTGAAGAATAAGTGGAGTTACACATTAAGTTGAAATGGAGAAAAAAAAATGCATTTCATCCTCCTTTAAATAGTCAGGTGTAGCTTCAGGAGAGGCACTCTGCTAGAACTGCCTGTGGCTCATGTTTAAAGTGAACACAACTTTGGTATTTTCAGTGGGTAAACATGGGGGTCCGAAGCAGTTACGCTGTACTTCATCACTGTGTATAGAACACACAGTGCTAATACATCCCACAACTGTGAGTGGAATCCTGACGACATGCTCAGAGAAAACCTTGTTTGTGGTGTTGTGCTACAGAGACAGACACATCTGTCATCACAGATAAACAAAAGATCAAATTGCATTTTCAATCATCAAATGTACAGTGTGCTGCTGCTGGTAATAAATCGAACCAAAAAGAACATTAAGAGTTTATGACGGCGAGCTGGAGATAAGTTGTTTTACAACACGAGGCACAAAACATCTAGAACACCTTGCTTGCAGTTTCTGTGTACAAGTCTTCAGTTCTCAAATCTTACCTCTTTGGGTGCACAAGCTGGAGTGAATCCGTGCACACTGGATCAATATTTTGGGCCCTGCCTTCCCCGAACTGTTGTATAAATAGTAAAACAGCTGACAGCTAACAATCCTCTACATTTCTGCTTCTCTCCAGTCAGCATGGCAGACAGACTGATGGCTTCAGCCGCACCACACGCTACATGACCTCCAGATTTTCCCCTCCGCGGTCTTGATGTACACATTTTAACGACGGCGATGAGGGTGCATTTAAAGTTTGAAGAGAACACAATAACCTCCTGTACATCTCTTGGCATTGATTATTGACTGATGCTGGGGAATCACATTTCATTCACAGACCATAGTGACCTATGCTGTCTGCAGCCTAATGCGTCTTAGATTACGAGCAGCATTGGGAGGGATTCACCTCCTGCTTTAGCTAGCACCATCACGCTAATTCTTAATGAGAACAAGTACTGTTCGAGTCATCTCTCTGTCCATGTTTTTCAATTTTGGATGAAAATGTACACACAGGTTATTAATGATGCTTCGCAGAGAGAGGATCTGAGCAGGGTGTGGCACAACACAGGGTGATTTACTGAGACCACATTTTGCACAATAAAAACAGTGAGAAATCACATTAGCCAGCTGATATTTTTATCCCACGGAGCATGGAGCGGTGAGGACACAGCACAGCAATCAATTTAAATCCAGAACCATCGTTTTGCTGTGCATCCAATACTACACATCTCGCACGCTGTCCTTAGCTGAACCCTCCCGCTCCCTCTCTCCTCGCTCTGTCTTGGTGCAGAGGGCTGCATCAGCAGGATCCACTCTCCAGACACATCTGTGTGGTTCCACCACAGGGGTATATGTTTAGCTTTCATTTTCTAAGCAATCAAACAGGCCAAATAATAGAGTACAACAGCGAGACCCACATCTCAAAGTGCTTTCTCGCTAAACTGTGATGCATAATTAGTTCATTTTCGGGTAAACAACTCGCTCAGCAGATGTTTGACCGCCGTTTAGCGGATGAATAAATAACAAGACGAGCTGCCTGGTTTGCTCGATATCCGGGCACCAGCTCGTCTTCTTCAAATCTGATTTCTGAATCTTTCTGTGAGCGTTCATGTTTTCTGCTGTCTCACGCTGTCTCTGATCCCCAAACACACACACACACAGTGTACAAGCAGCAAAGGCACACGATTTGAGTTACAGTGGCTTTTGTGAGCGAGGAGCAGAGGCTCTGAAGGGCAAGGCCTCATCTCCAGGGACAGAATGGTTGAATCATCACTAAGAACCTGCTCAGACGCAAATACAGACACACACACACACACACACACACACACACACACACACACTCACTAACACACCAACACACACACACTCTGTATATATACTTGATGTAGAGCTCATCAGGCATGATACATGCTTTTCCACGTTACATCACAAATGATGTACTCTTCCTCTTCAAACTTTAGTTAATAATGTAAAAGAGTTTAAAAATACCAGTGAAATACTGAACAAAAAACCTTGACATCCCTTATGAGGAAAGCTAAAAATGAATGTGTGGCTCCTGAGTTGAAATTCCATCCATCCATCCATCATCTGTACATATTCTATGTACGCCGCTTAATCCTCTGCAGGGTCGCGGGGGGGCTGGAGCCTATGAGTTGAAACTGAAGTTACTTAAGCAGAAAACTGAAGCTGAAACACTGGATGTAACCAGGAGACAGTTCATTACCGTGTGCGCAATCAATTGAGGGCTCACTTTGTTAATTCCTACAAGGATTGATTATAGTTTAACATCCAAATGATTCTCGTTACATATATATTGTGGCGCTAACAGTGACAAAACACAAAAAAGTTTCCTTGCCTCCCAGATCAGACCTACGTACGGTGGTTTTAAACATTGTCAGAAGCAGATTGAGCCGGGCTGCCATTCTTATTACTTATTCCCTCGGGCCTGACGGGGTGAACCTGGATTCTGCAAGAGTGGGCGGACAAAAAAAGCATCAGCCCTGTTCGCTGTTGAAGCTGCCACTAAATCTATAAAGCCATGCTGCAGGGCTCTGTCTCAAAGTCACAGACTTTTTTTTTTTATTATGATAATTGAATGCTATTAAAATGATATTGAGGTGCTGACTCAGCCTGAACCTGCTCAGCCTCTGGTAAACCGCAATATACATGTAGCAGCCAGTGCACTGACTCAAACAATACAACAACAAAGCAGATAATCAAAGTGCAGTAAAATCTATTTCACGGGGAAACAGGGCATGAAAATAAAACACTGTTTTTAATCTAATACTCTGTTTCTACTCTTGAAAGGTGCAATATATAAGAATTGGTCGCCTGTCAAATTTATACTACAAGCAAATTGGGTGGAAGTATATCGCCAGAGTAACCGCCAACGGCTGCTTACTGTAGCTGCATTAGTTAGCTCAGTTAGCAGTGCAGCTAGCGGTCTGGACGAGGAGGATGGGAAGTGGCTCGTGTTTAATGCTCATCGCCAGGATGACCGGGGTTAGCTTGTTAGCATGCTAACTTGAGTAGATATCTCTGCAACACAAATCACAGGCGCCATCACATCATAACTGTTATTTCTTCATGTTCTGTGAATATTTTATATCATATAGTTATTAATATCATTTTTACGTTTTCAACTAAAATTTGTACACAATGCACCTGTAGTACAGTACACAGGCCCCTCCACATTTACATAAGAAAAGAACTTATATTACAAATTCTTCCAACAATACCAATTGTAAAGCTACAGAAAAGATCTATCTGTTAAAATAGTTATATCAGTAAATTAAAAAATGCATGTATCACTATTCAGGTTATTCCATCCAAAAACCAGGTGTCTATGCCCCGGTCATACTGGAGAGCTCTGTTTAAAGGTATTCATTTGCTCTGGACCGTCTGCAGTAGCTTAGCACATTTTGAGCCCCGAAAGGGCAGCCACTGTCTGCCTACAGGATAATCTGTATATCACATGAGAGCATCTAAACTGCTCATTAGATTACCACATACACAGATTAGTGACACAGTAAGATCTCACTGCTGTAGAGCTGTGCGTTTACATAAGCCGCATGCTAAAATTCTGACTAATTACAGCGTCTGAAATTCATCCTCTGACACCGAGTGGTGTTCAGGAGCAGGGACAGAACGACTTCAGTTATCACTCAGACACAAACTAAATAACGGCACTATTAAAGCTGAGATTTAGGAGAGGGAAGGATGGAATGAGTGCTGAGAATAGTTAAAAAGCTACAGTCTTCACTCGGCCATGTGACAAAAATCTGAATGATGCTCTTTCTCTCAGGTTGGCAGTGAGAAAAAGAATATTTAAATGGCAGCTCATTGACTAATATACGTTGGAAAATGGAATGTGGGCGATTGAGATTATTAAAACAAGAAAACAAGTGAATCAAATACACCCTGCTCCTCCTGAATGTGGCTGAACCTGGAACAAAGAGGGGTAGAATAAAGGCGACAAATAATCATAATAATACACAGAATAATCTGACAATAATCCATATTCACGGGAGGTTTTAAAATGCTGCGGATCCCTGTGACCTGAGAGACCCTGGCCTGAGAGAAAGATATGATCTGGTACTTGGATGGCACGTTCAGGGTAGACAGCTCATTGTTTCAAAGTGTGAAGTGAATGTGTAATTAAACTAGTCTCCTCCAAGATGCTGGAGTTTTGAACACTACGCTCAGAGCTTCAGACCCCAGATGTAGGCCTGTGACTGGCAGACTGAAGTTGGACTTGAATGATCGCTGATTCTGAACCCACCTGGAGTTCACACCAGGCCACCTCGACCCAGGTGTCGGTGTCCAGACCTTTGTAGACGGTCTTGAAGGACCCTCTCCCCAGCTCAATGTCAAACTTGAGGAAGCGGCCCCCGGGTGAGGTGGACACAGCCTTCATCCCGGGCTCCTCTTCGTTCTCGTCACTTCCTGCTTTACCTGTGACGTCCGAGGGCGCGACCTCTGCCTTGGGCTCGGTCTCGCCCCTGTCCCCCTTGTCCTCATCGACGCTCACGCTGTCTGTGGCGCTGTCCTTCAGCCCCACCTGGCTCTCTGTGCTCGAGGTCTCCCCGAGGCCCAGCCGGGGAACTTGCAGAGCCCGGGTCCGGTTCCGATCAACGATGCTCCGCAGGTCAATGGTCAGCACCGGGGTGCTGTTGACACACTCCGGCGTGTCCGGCTGCTGCTCCTCGGAGTCGGACACCCACAGGCTCCGCCGGATGAACCTCTGGCGGATCAGCCCCTGGTAGTCTGTGGACGGGTACGCGCTGGGGTCACTCGCTCCTCGCAGGGCTGCGTTTTGGATGTTAACATTGTGGTCCGTCCCGTTCTCATACACAGGCCGACGGGCATTTGCGTTAATGTCCGAGTCTAAATTGGGTGCTGAGGAAAAGGTGGACCCCAGCGGCGGATCTTTTCTTGAATCTTCCGCCGAATCCATCCCCGCTAACTTGTCAGACACTCAGCGGCGACATGGTGTGGGGATGATGACGCGCATGCTGCTCTCCCTCCCGGTGGTGTTGGAGGAGGAGGAGGAGGTGGTGGTGGTGGTGGGAGAGTTTGCTGCCTACCTGCAACACTCGCATGCAGTGACGCAGTTCGCCAGCTCAGGATGGATGGCCTCCCGCCTCGGATCTGTTAAGGACTCAGAGCGTCCCCGCAAAAAATGTCCAGCTCGGAGGATGCGCGCATTTTGCTCCTGGCCACCACCTCTCACCGCCCCGGGTCCAACTCGCTGCAATACAACGCAGAGCTATTCAAGTCAAGCCTGATGTCATTGCCAGTTCAACCTATGAGCTCACGGAAAACACTTTCCTCCACATTGCATAAGGTTCCCCCCGCTGCGGCGCATGCTATTAAGATGTGATCCGTTCCGCAGATCAAATCACTGGCCTCCAGTGGACGGGCCGGGATGTTGAGGCTGTGCCGCGCACTAATCCCCCCCAAAGACACATCACGGGACGAGCAAGTGCGCAGCTGTCATCCCCTGGAAACACTCGGCGGCTCGGGCTCGGGATGATGCAAGTAGAAGCGCAGGTGTTCCGGGCGGAAATCGGGATAAGTTCCGAGAAGTGTGACCTCAGCTCCTCTGCATTGCTCCTCTAACTACCTGCGCGCACTTTGTTTTCTCTCCTCACCGGTGCTGTGGAGCGGGAGCCGGGTGGACAGACGCGCTTATCAGATTATACCCACTGCGGCACACTTTCCCCCTCAGGTCGGTCGGAGGAGAGCGGCCGGCTCTCGGCGCATCATGTCGTCCAGCTGATGCTGCCGGGTTCTCTCATTAAATGCAAATCTCTCTCTCAGGTTTGAGGGGGAGAAAAAAAAAAAAAAGTCGAGTATTTGACGGCGCAACCCACGCCCCTAGCAACAACACGTATCCAATAAGTCCGCACGCTTTTAGGCGGCACCCTCAGCCTCCCCCGGTACAGGCTGTGTGGGCCACACCGCTGCGTGACGTGCCCAGCCTCCAATGGGAGGATGCCTGTCACAGCCTACCAACCAAATGGGACGCTGCGAGGAATTATGGGCCACCGGATAACACGCACAGGAGCCCGTCTTAATATTATACCTATTCATAGGAGGCGGTGCAGGGAGGCTGAGGACAGAGACTCGGTGTTTGTTAAGACTACAGTGCTTTGACTTAATGCAGTCAGTTTTAATCACTTCTGTATTATTCCACAATTATATTATTATTTGTGGACTGGCCTGTAGTATCATTTTATAGGTTTTTATAGGTATAGGTGGTTTCTTGAGCGACTTGCTCTGTTAAAGTAAATAAATTCAACTTTTCAAACGCTACCCTTCAATTCTTTTCATTTATTTTATTATTGAAACATTTGTATTACAAGCGAAATAAATAAAAGTAAGTATATTGATAAAAGGGGCTCATCAAAAATTCAAACTCGGAATTTTTACAATATGAATGTGGTAATAAAAAAAAATCTGAAAGCTGTTTATAAGGTCTCCAGAACAGTGTTTGAAGTTGGAAATATGGCAGATATAAGTAAAACAGTATGATATTATCTTTTCCTTTACGGTCAGTCTGATTATTCAGTTTCTTCAGCTATGAAAACAGATCTTTTTTAAAAAAAAAGTAAATGAAGAGCTTTCTCTTCTTTCACTTTCTTCCTCTGACCTGCACCTTTAACCAAAACTGCTGAATTTTGGAACTAATAATCAACTGGACCAATGAACAGTTTACATTTACTTGTGCTTATGATACTTAACTATATAAAAAATGTTAAAGCTTTGAAAGCATCATGTAGAAATCTGCATTTTGTGTGATTTGGCGCCCCTCAAAGTTTCTAAGTGTAACATCACTGTTGTATATACAAATCCCAGGTCTGTAGGTGTTGATGCTGACTGCAAACACAACTCATTACATCATAACAATGTTTTGTGTTAAAAACAAACAGTATGTTGAAGTAAACAACATGTATGTAACGTTGTGATCCTATACCTTGTCACCGAATAGTGCACAAATAAGTGATAGCTGAGACAGAGACACCATTCACCGTGTTACCAGATACTGTACCATCAACATGATTCTGAAGCTGTTATTTTATGGTCAGAAAGTTAAAAACACATGTTGCTTTTGATATAAACAGGACCATGAAGAGTTCATACACTATTTCATTGATGTATTGGAAAATACTAGTGCAGAGAAGTGCAGAGATTATCTACAATACATCTCAGCAGAGGAGTTTCTAATAAATCCCAATTTATTTTACAGAATGATCTGAACTGTGTGCTGAGTTTACTGAGTCATTGTTACAAATTGCTACAATGTAGACTTATATGTTTTTAAATAGTTTTTCCCATTCCCATTGTACAACTTTGTGCCACCTTTACATGTGTAGTTTAAATACATAAAGTAAATACATGGAATTAATAATATGTTGTTTTTTTTCCACAAAGGACAGAGGTGGAGTTTAGGTGGCCATTCTTTCTCTGTTTTAGGTTTGACACATATACCTTTCTTTTTTATCGTTTTATCGTATCTCATCTGAATTGGTTTGTTTTACACTGTGGGACCATAACATTTGAAGTGAGGGAAACAAGACACAAAGGACAAGTCAGTTTCACACTTTAGGCTTCGAAGGTATTCTTTTTTGCCGCAAGGATCAACTGAAAGGGGAAGCTTAAATTTTTATGGGGTCAACGTCGAGGAACAAATGTGCCCAGATCACCAGGGAAACGGAGGAGATAATAGGAACCAGTTGGTGTGTGTGGCCAGGCTTTACAGAGGATGTGAAGCCATGAATGTGTGACAATTGGTGTCCGGCGATCCTATTCACTGGGTGGACCCCATGTGTTTAATTGGACTAGACCTTTTCAATGACCATGCAGCTGCTTTCTCCCTTTGTCATCTTTGCTTAAAATAATCTTTAAAAGGTTTTAGTAAACTCATACAGGCTTTCTCTCTAATGTGTCACATATTGTAAAATAATTTGCAGCTGTTTCAAGTTAAAAATGTTAAAGTTAAATATGCAAGTTAACCTTGGTTGAAGTACTTCAGTCTTCTTTTTTTGTGAAACCAAATTATGTTCAATACCCTTGAATGTTGAGTTCAATCAGCAACTGTTCAGTCGCACTGATAAGCACTGATTGCTTTTTAAATTTCTCGGTTTCAAGAGTCAGCTCTGCAGTTATTACAAAGCTGAAGCCATTCCTGCTGGGGCTACTTTATTGTAGCGTTGGTACGAGGTTGGTGTGTTAAATTAATCCCAGCAAATTGCTGTGACTGCAAGTGAAAGGGGTAGACTGAATTCAATATTAACCTTAATTGTGGTTTCCATTGTTTTCATTAGTGTGAAAACAGCTACGAGTTATCTTAATAGATACACATCAACTTTCCATCGTGGTTTCTTCAAAATATGAAAAAAGGAAATGTCTTAGGAGAGTTTCAACTCTCGGACAATATATGCAGGGAAGTCTGTATATATATATATATATATATATATATATATATATATATATATATATATATATATAGATATATATATATATACGTATTTTGTCAGAAACCTCCACTTTTAATGACATGATTGAAATTCATCCAAGTTTAATTTCAAATCATAAGACTTGTGTTCGAATTCTAGTGGTCTGAAAATAAAAACTAGAATAAGTTTAATTAGTTTGAAATAAATTAAAACTTGTATATTTATGTAAAATGAATGAGAAAACAGTGGTCGATTTGACTAAATTCATGCATGATACATGATTCTACAGTATTTAATCAGATTAATTTGGGCGGTATCATTATATAATCTCTAAAGAACCCTGTGCTTTAGTGTAGAGAGGAGGATGATAATCACGCCAGAATTCACAAGAATTGATCTTGTGACATTTATCATGTTGTAATCAGTTTTGTTTATTTCCTTTGTCAGGCTGAATTCAGTTTCTTTTGGAGCCACTAAAGGCTGGATTAAACAAAACAAAGGACCTCAAGAGTCAGACTATCTACGTGCCAGTTTATTCCCTTTAATGACATGCACTACCAAAGCACACATAATTACGGGCCCTAATGGGGTCACGTAGAACGTTAACATATAAGATCAGCTGTTCAAATAAATATGTAGCTCCCAGAGAATTTGAAACCATTTTATTTATTTATTTTGTTTAAACTAGTACCCGTCTACTTGCACTGTTTGTGGGATACATGAACTTCACCAGCCTTTCAATCCACATGAAGTAGTGACAGCATTTTCATTGTTGGGCAAATGTTAATTTTTGGGCTTAAGCTTACATTTAAAAATAAATAAATAAAAAGATGTGTCCAAAAATGCAACCCTACTTTTAAAACGCAGGGTGGCAGTAAAGGGTCGCGCTGCCTGCCCGGTCTGTCTGTCAATGAGAAACTCTGCGGATAAAGTCCAAATGAGAGGACCTGACCGCACGCCACGGCTCTTGTAGCTGACACACTTAATGGTTTCAGTTCACACATGGGAATAACCACGTAACTACTGTCGCTGAGAGAATTTCCTTCCCTGCTCTCACTTCCCCTGTCTTTGTGAGGGCAGCCGCCCTCATGTCGGAGGGGCGGTATCCTGGAGCTCGCCCCCTACTGTCGTCAGCACAAGCTTTATAAACAGTTCGTGCCAGCCTGCACCATAGACTTTGTGTTGAACCCGGCTCCACGAATGACCGACACGCCCGGGATACAACGCGGTTATTAATAAACATGGCTACGGAAAGATTTGAAATGAACGGTGATGCTGACCGAAACGGCGACACTGAGGTACGTAAACGCAACACCGGGCGACCGTTACAAAGACTAACGTTAAAAACCCGCTCCTTCTTTCATCAGTGTTGTTAAACACCGGCAATAAATGTCCTCGTCGGGCTCACTGGAGGATGAAGCCTCATAGAAACATCCCCGAAGTACAACGAGGTAGTGTTTTCCCACAGGGCTGTCTGTGTCTTCATCCATCTCTCTCATCCATTCAGACATCTCGTGTTGTTTGGACGTTAGCATCCCAATCAAGTGTCGTGTGTCGGGGCTTCGTGAAGCTAATGTGAGCGGTAAGCGGCTGAGCTGCGGATTAGTTGGCTCTCGTTTCAGGGCTAACTAGAGGGTTGTGGAACCAGTTCACAAAGTTATATCTGTATTTGTGTTGTTTAGTCTACTTCCGTCCCTCTGCGGTAGCCACGAAAGGCTCAGGGTCACAGAATGTGTGGCTGCGGGTTAACAGTCATGTCTCTGTTCAGGAATCCAGGTGTTTAAACTCAGTCACTGACCCAGACCTTCAGTTCAGGGACAGTGGTCATTATAGGATAGACAGTAGTCATTAGAGTTTTAAAGAGTCAACAATCAAATGTTATATTACACATGTTACCAGTAAGTTATTGTGCTTAGAAACAAGCGTGCTCGTAAATTGTTAAATACACAGTTAGGCAGAATGTGTCACCTTATAGATCCATGAAACAAGATACAGGATGCAGGTGGTATGCAGTGTTGCCAGATCATGCGAGAGAAACAAGCAAGGCAGGGCTATGAAAACAAGACCAAAACAAGCGACTTCTCTGGTCGTGATTTAAAAAAAAAAAAAAAGAAAAAAAGAAAAGAAAAAGAGATTATTACACCTTGCATACACATATAAATATCACCCTGAATCCAGAAATGTTTTGCGTTGTCTCATTGGATTTCTTTTTGTTTTTATATGTTATGATCCTTTTTTGTTTTAGTTCCAGGACTTCAAAACGATATGACATACAATACAGTAGGAATAGGATCGAGGAAGAACAAGCAACTTTACAGAAAAAACAAGCCCAAAGTCGCTTATAATAAGCAGACTTGGCAACTGTGGTGGCATGTAACGATTTCTGTCTGACTAAAAATTAATTAAAGTGAAGACACTGAGTCACATTTTTCTTTTAAATCCTCCTAATCTTTTATCTACCTTCAGTTTTACGAAAATGATCATTGGAATTTTGTAAGCATCACTACTCAAACCCTTTCTTGTATTCATTTATTTATTCATTTATTTATTTAATTATTGAAAGCTTATTATCAGTAATTTTTTATAATAGGGAATGATAATCTACTCTAATCATCTAATCTAATCTAATAAACATCCCTGGTAAAGGCACACGTGAATGAATAGGACAGTGATGCAGAGTGTGTCACCTCATACATAAATGAAGCAGAATACAGTTGGTAGGTAAGGCTATCTGTCTGACTAAATTGTTAATTAAAGCGAAGACACTGAGTCACCTTTTAAACCCCAAATATTTTTTTCCATCTACTTGCAGTTTTTGGAAAAGGATCATTGGAATTTTGGAAGCATAACATATTTTTTCATTATTGACAGCTTATTATCAGTAATTTCTCATAGTGGGAAACAAGCATCCCTGTTAAAGGCATACCTAAATAAATATGACAGTGATGCAGAGTGTGCATAAATAAATGAAGCAGTTGGTATGTAAGGTTTTCTGTCTGACACAAATGTTGTTAATTGAAGCGAATAGTGGTGAAGACATTGAATCAAATTTACTTGTAAAAAAAACAAATCTCTTTCATGATGTTTCAGTGCATTTTAAAGTCCCACAAACCGCGACACTTCCAACCTAAGTTCTCTAAGACGAGGCAAAATTTCCCCCAGACACCAAAACGCAATGGAAACAATGAAAAAGTTCCTTGAAGGCATTTCAAACAGAAAACGCAGCTGCACCGCTACAAGAAGTGCACATGAGAGATGTAATATGTGACAGCGCTCACACTCCTCTGTTGGGCCACCACATGAGCGCCCTTTTCCTCTGAGGCTTGACAGGTTTTCAGGGAGCTCATTTTACACAGAGTGATCATGTGGCTGCGGTTAACAATCAGGTCTCTGTTTGAGAATCCAGGTTGGTATTCTAAGTCAGTGACTCAAATCAGGTTGAGGTTTTAACCAGCTGGGTCAAAACTGTACTTGTTATAAAGAGGTCACGTTCAGAATTGCAAATGCAAGTTTAAATCGCCTTTAACTTCAACAATACATCTTTGCACTGAAATAGAAATGTCTGTCCTAAAGATTTAAGCTTACAACATCCTAAGTAGTGTAATATAACAAGTACATTCTGTGTTGATTTTATTAAGTGGTTTCAAGTCATAATGTCTGTCACGTTTTCCACAATTAGAGACACAATATGAAGCAATATCTGGAGTAAAATGTTAAAAAAAAAAACAAGTAGACGTTTGTTAAATATTTGTAAGTATTTCCAACAATGTTCAAACCCAGAGAAATACGCAAGTTTACTCAAAGTAAGGGTGTGTTCCATTTGGTCGCCCTCACTACTTCTGTTACCTGCCATTACCTCATCTGTGAACATTTAGCTGGTCACATCAGACAGATGTGGTGTTTGCTTAGTGGTGTAAACATCAACAGTGAACCTACTTCATTCATGTTTATTTGCATTACTCATTCAGTGTTTATCTGCCCCAAACAGCCGGTTTACTTTACTGTACACTTAGTTGTGAGCCAGCGAAAGCAACGACACGCACTGGAGTTGTGTGTGTGTTCAATTCAGGACGACTCTCAGTTTATTAAGGGGAAGGTACATTTCCCCTGCAGCTCCAGTTTTCAGTTTACAGCACATAAACACCCAGATTCGATGGTCAGCTCCATAGAGCGCTGCTGCAGTCAGATTGATAAACAGGAGTGACTCATCGATAGCGGCCATCCAAATGTGCATGATCGTTCTTTCTCATCTCGATTGGGGTTACTATTCTGGGTTGAAACCCATCCTCCATCTAACTTGGCCTTCCCTTGAGCATTTTTTGTGTAACCCTAGCTCACAAACAAACAAAGGTATGATATCAGTACATGCCATAATGTATGGCAGCTATGTAACTCAACAGTCATGTGTACGTGTTTATTAATTCCTATTATTAGTGAAATATTTATGCACATTTAGTCAGGCAGTTTTCAAACTTTGTCTGTCACACCCCCCTTCAGAAGCCAACAAAAAGTTAAAGCTCCTCACCCCCAAATCTTTATAAATCATTCACAACAACTGAAGAAGCAATGGAAAAAAAAAAAATCCAAGATGAATCTTAGTGAAACAGGTTGTGTATTATATCCAAACCAATTCAAAGGTTAATTGGTCAATTGACAAAATAAATCTACTATTTAAAACTATTTTAACAGTTGATGATAATCAAGGCACTTCAAACAACATATCAAAACGATTACGGAATTAATTTACAGCATTTATTTAAGTGGCTAAATCATTAAAAGGGCAATCACTAAATGAGCTGACTTGATTGGACAAATAGGTCTTCATCAGGGCTCGGATGAAGCTTTTTAATAATTCATTCCTCATTTAGATTTTTTTTTTTCGTTTACAGTGCCTGGATGCCCTCTGGTTTTTGGATCCCTATATTTTCCTGGTTTTTGACACAATCTTTGTTTACGCAGTGTTACACAGAAAGACATATTCTTTTCTTGGTTTGTTGTAATTGTTTAAGTTATTTTGTTGGATTTTTTAAACGAACCCTCATGTCAATTTAAATATATCTTTCACATTGTGATTGTGAGTTGGACAAAACAAATGGGGGATGTCATCCTGGGCTCTGGGAAGTTGTGTTCTTAATTTCAATAGAACAAGCCCTATAAGCCTAGGTCTTAGGAAAATTAACATTTTCACTTATCAAACATATTTTTTTATTATTAAGCATATTATCATTCATTTCTTATTCTTGAAAAAAAAAGTATGTCCACTTAATAAATTAATCAGACAGTGTACAGTAGGTATGTAAGACTTTCTGTCTGACAAAAAACCTTGTCAGTTAAAGTGAATAGTGGTACAAACATTGAGTCATATATTGAGTCTTTTAAAACCGCAATATCTTTTATGTGTCAGTGAGTTTTGTGAGAGTGACAGCTAATGTGACGGCACTCACATTTCCACACACCCGTTTTCCTCTGAGGTTGGCAGATTTGCTGAACCTCAGGGTGCTGATGGTTCAAACTTTGGGCAAAAGGGCGGCTTTTGTTGGACCGCTACACTGCACTCCACCCAGATGAGACCCTGAGTATTGAGCTAAACATGTGAAGAGAAACAGGGTCTCGAGAGTGACCACGGTTTCCTGTTGTGAGGTTTTTACAACATGCTTTTAAGTTAACCCTTCATAGTCATTTCACTTATTAGACTGTTCCAAAAACAGGAAGGAAACTGATTCTGCAACAGGACTTTTCAGGGTTCCTCTGACTTTCCACAACATTGCATTTGTCATATTTAGTTTATTTTCTTTACAAAATGATAGAATAAAATATATTAAGTAATAATCCAATAATAAAACCTGAGCTTGTTCAAGCCTTTTCAGATAACTTTCACAAAGTTTTTGTGATCTTTGTCACTTGTTCCACAGCGTCTCACTTCTTCCACAATATTTCGGGGGAGGCTACCAAGAGTTCCTGCGTTTCAGATGTGTAACCTGGTTTTTCTGTCAGGTCGACTGGGTCACTACCCGGATATGGTTGGAATGTGGCTTGACAGACGATGTCTGACCTCTGGACTGAAACCAATCCAGTGTCCTTGCTCAGTCGGAGAAGTTCCTGTTTGAAATCACCCATTGGACACTTTCACTTCCATTATATGGGTCTTAGTTTTGGATTAAGTTGATCTGAAATTCAAAAAACCCCTTTAGAGGCTGCAAAAGAAAATCCCCACCTATCTGCATGTTTCCCAAAAGGGTGAAAAACAGGTCACATGTTTATCGGAAATCCAGTATGATGGCAGCAGTGTTAAAATAACTTTTAAATCACAAGGACAAGATCACGGCTGCTTTTGCAAAGTGGAAATGGTCATAATGTAAATTTATGTGAGGGAGGTTAAGAGACAGAGAGGAAGTACTTATGTCTGGGTTTGTGTTTGTGCTCAGGTCCCGCTGCGAGGTCGCACGAGGAGGCAACCAGACAGACCGCTGAACATGAACCATTATGCCAACAAGAAGAGTGCAGCGGAGAGCATGCTGGATGTGGCTCTACTGATGGCCAATGCCTCACAGCTGAAGGCCGTGATGGAGCAAGGACCCGACTTCACCTTCTACGTGCCCCTCATTACTCTAATCAGCATCTCCCTCATCCTGCAGATCATAGTGGGGGTTCTGCTCATCTTCATAGGTAAGTTTAGAGTTTCCCTGTGGTGAGGCCTGTAACTGGCCGAACAGTATTTACAAATGACAAGATTTACAGTAACACTAAAACATATGTAATAATGATCATATTATGTGACCTCAACTTTACCCAGAGTAGCTAAATGTGACAACTAAACAATATTAACCTTGTTCATGTTACATAAAGACAACTGCATGCAAACCTCCCACACAGCATGATGTGTGACGCTGAAATAATACTGTGTTCCAGTCAACGTTGAAGGTCTGTGGTCTGTGTTTTTGACAAGTATACACGTAGTTGCATCCTCAACAGTGCAGCATCCCTGCATACATAAACAAAATAGAGCGGGGAAACCCACGTAATGGAACACACATGATACACTGTATTTTATATCTAAATATTCCAATATCCTAACCCCTCCCCATTGGTGCTGCCATTGGTGTGTGATGTCAGATAAATGCTCGGGGTAGATGGATGTGCCCCGAGTTCACAAGTAGGAATTCCAACTTCAAGTGGCTTTCCATTGTAGCTTTCTGGTATGAGGTTGGAAAATGTCCAAGTTCCTTTTTGTCTGGAACACAGCATCACACACACACACACATAGCTACATATGCAGTGGTGGAAATGAGTAATAATACTCCACCACAAGTAAAAGTCTTGTGAGTATTATCAGCAAAATGTACTTAAAGTATCGAAAGTAAAAGAAGTCAGTGCTGTAAAATGCTTCCTGCCAGTTTTTACTGCTGCCTGAATGTGTTTATTGTATTTTACCTCTGCAAATGTTTATGTTTGAGCTAAAAACTACTTTATATACTGTTTGGTAGTTTAATCTACAGCAATGGAGAATTTTCTTAAGACTGTCATATGTCCTGTGAGAACATCAACTTTTTATGAGTTCAGAAGAAAGGCCTGGTTTTTAGCTCGATGACGATGCACTTTCCAGCTAATCCAAGAGAGTTCTTAAATTCAGTTTATTTAACTTCAGGAAATGAGGAAAATTGACTGGATAGATATTAAAAAAATATATAATCTGGTGAATAGTAGTGGAGTAAAAAGTATAATATTTGCCTCTGAGGTGTAGTGGAGTAGAAGTTGGAATTGAAATACTCAAGTGAAGAACAAGTTCAATGTCACATTTTGGGAACTCAAGAGACAACTGCCTTTACATTCTCCATTTTCCTCTACAACTGTAAATCCTGTCCATACATTGAAAAATGCACAAACTATTTGCACATGCAGTTTTTTTCCCCCCTTGCTTTACAACCACAAGCCTGGAAATCATTTATGCACATGGTCGCACAAGCACAAAATCTCCTTCACGCTTATTCAAGCACATAAATCTTAGAGCCACACTCTTGTCTTTATAAAATGCTGATGACTCATGCATCGGACTGAACCATGCAGTACAACGCTTGTCTTCCCATACGTTGGTATGCTCCCTCCCCCTCTATGGACTGTATCCTTATCTCATCCTCACAGAGAAAGCTATTGTGAGCTGAGTTTAGGGAGCTTCAGCAAGAAGGAACGCCTCTGCTGTCAGCTGTGTCTAGTTTTAAAGAGTCTTAGGAGATTCTGTGTATAACTGGATGACAAGGTGAAAAATATGGACTTCCCCTCCATCTGGAAAAGTGTTCCCTTTTCGAGGGCATATATCGTCATAATAGAGGAAGAAGCCAATGATTCACCTGCGGGCACTGCTGTCAGAAGCTGTTAGTTTAAATCCTAGTGCTCAGTCATAGTGAAGTAATGATTACGTCCCTGCTAAGCTGACAGGAAAGTCTGTGCTGCCCCCTTGTGGGGAAAATAGGTCATTCCTGCTGACTAATGTCCTCATGTTTTGATTCCTCTTTTGACAGTCAAATGGAACCTGAATGATGAGAGCATGCACTACAAGCTGAACATCCTGGAGAACCTCGCCACAGCCTTTGTTTTCATCATTGTTGTGGTGAACGTCTTCATCACAGCGTTTGGTGTCCAGCGGCCCCCTCCAAGTTCTTGATCGCCTCTTACATGACTCTGTAAAGATGGACCTCTGCATTATTTGTGCAAATGGAAAAGACAGTTATTTATTCACCAAGCTAAATGGCATGAAGGTGTACTGCCATTCTGTAATTCAACCTCGGGAGCTGGTCACTTGACACCCTGAGGATCCGGTGACATTGTGTGTGTGTGTGTGTGTGTGTGTGTGGGTTGGTGTGAGTGGGGGTTAGAGAGTTTCACTTCTCTAACCATGTCTATGGACAAATGTGTGGTCCGTTTTAATTTCATGTGATAATTCACCAGTTTGTTATCTCTTTTAATGTTCAGGTTACTGAAGCAATCAGCTTGTTGCCTTTACTTTTGAAACAAACTTATCAGGAGCAATATGCTGTATCTCAGTCACAACCAATGTGAATGTTTCAAAGACATTCTGCTGTTTTGTTTTGTTTTTTAAGTTGGTCAGTACCAGTCTAAGCCTTATGCCTACATCTGTAGATAAAAAAGAAAAAATTGAAGTAACAGCATAACCCAAACGAGTGACGAGGCATTACATGATTTAAAAGCTTTATTATGGAGGGATATGTTCTGTCGACAGTGTTATAAACAGCAACCAATTTATGAAGTGGATCCTTTGTTTATTTGGGTGCTATGAAAAGTGTAGTGTGTAAAACTGATTCATTCATATTGTTACTATTTAATGTCTACAAATGTATCTCAATAGCACGTTATTTTTAAGCTTTTTTATAACTTTTTTTTTTTTAAAGACCAAAACTTTTTCACACCTTTTATGATCTCGGATGATCCACTGTGAGCTTTATAAATAAAACAACAAAAGCAATAAGATGTGTTTATTGTCCTGTTTATTCTCAACACAAGTCTTTTTGTTTTATTGTTAAAAAAAAAAAAAAAAAAGACAAGTCTCAATTATACAAATTGTGGCACTGATACATTTGAGGCATTAAGTACACAACACAGTACACAGTGAGTTTGACACACTGTCAGGCACTGGACCTTAATGAGTGCACAATAAATCCCAAATCAAATCCTCTAAAGCTGCACTGCATAGTTTTGGAGAAGAATTTCTTTATCAAAAGACAGATCTTTATTGACAGATTTTTGCATACCTAAATAAAAAACTAAGTGAACAGACTCTTAATTTCCATGACTTAATAATCAAACTGACCTTAAAGCACAACATGATTTCAAACTGTTGTTAGTTGGCGGACCCTGCCACTTTTCTAGCTTCAAACGGTGTTCTAGGGACGTTCCTCTAAGAACAGCTTGTACATTCAATCATGGAGATTGTATTTTTTTCCCCATTAAAATTGTGAATATTAAAACTATGAGTTTGAACATCTTCTCAAAAACTACTTAGTGCCCCTTCAAGAATAACATTACAAACGTGTAAAACACAAGTAATGACAAAAAAAATCATGCAAGTTGTAGAAATGTTTCTAGGTGTTTGTGATAATGGCTTCTGATATCCTGAGGTTTGACCATCCCACAATTAAGAAATACAGTTAAACAGAGCACCATCATGATAGTTACTGTCATGTTCTCTGTTGTACATTGTTTACAAACAGCCTGAGAAATACTATAAAAATGTATCTGCTTGTCATTGTGGGTTAAATTCAGTTACTGTCGGACACTGTATTTAAAATATTAGAAACAGACTTTGCAGTATACTGTCAGCGAAAAGGCACAGTTAGAACAAACACATTCCCACACGGTAGGGTTACAACAGTTATCAACAGCCGAAAGTGGGATTTATAAATCTTTACATGTATTTTAACTCTCACAAACTCGTCTTCTACTCACTGTGAGACGAGCAGCGGACATAGCAGGAAAAGTTAAATTTTCCGTCCTGCCCAGCCCAGCGGAAACAAAGACTTGGGAAAAGATTCAGCTTGCTTCCGGTCTCAAAGCAAGCTCGTTGTTGAGAACAGCTGATGTAGTTTGAGATTAGTACGTATGAAGTTGAGCCATATGGGGCATCGTTTTAAAAAAGTGTAAATGTAACAGACGAAGAGAAAAAAAAATCTGGTTAGAGATGCCACGAAGTAGGTGGCAATGCCTTAACCGTATGTGTGTTGATGGCCACAAGGGCCAATTCCATCCTTGTCAAGGGGAGTGCTAACCTTCTCTCCTTTCATACAACACATCTAAAGAGACGGAAAACGTCACAATATATATACCGAGATACGCATGACAGTTTGACTTGTGGTGCAATTTCCGGGTTTCCAAGTGTTGTTTCCATTTCAACAGCTCTTATATGTTTCACTTCCACGTATGTACTCGCTGTTATGTTTCGCGTTATTATTAAGGTTCGAAACCTGATAATTGTTTGTTGTTGATTTAGTTGTAGCTCTCTACCCATGATGCCCTGCGCTGGTAGAGCGGGATATCATTGGCAGAGGCGGTCATGTGAGGCAGCGCTCTTCAAGAATTCATCTAAAATGGTTTTACACTAACTCCGCTCCATATTATACCTCGATAATACATTTCAAATATACATTTTCTCTCAGTGGTAGCTGCTGAGTGTCGGGGAGCTCTTATGGAACCAGCACAAACCACACCGACTGTGTGTAGCGATGTAAGTCCACCTTTTGACCACAAGAGGGCGCTGAAGTTCAACCAAGAGCTTGGCTTCGTGGACAAGTTTCTTTCTTGCATTAGCTCTACATCTCTACTTAAAGGGAAACCCTTTAAGTAGAGATGAAATTTAAATGTACGCCCATCCTATACAAATAAGAATGCACCTCAAAATGTTACCATTTAGTGTAAAATGCCTTATTTTGTCATTAATGCAATGCATGTTTCCATTTTAACTGATTTGTAAAAGGGGCTTTTTCCCACATTTGTAGACTGTAGCAAGAACATCATGTTTTTGATTTAACTGTAATCATCCCTCTCGTGTATTCAGTCCCTTTTAACCCACTTAAATAGGTACAACAACAACAACAATATATGAGGAAATAAGAGCAAAGTGTCAAAAGTAGCTCTGAATTTGCCCCATCTCACTAATTTTAGATCCCAAGCTAAATATTATATACACAATTGTGAAACAAAATTAGTATTCAGCTCTTGAAAAGATATGCTGTGCTGTGCTTTGGTGCAAGTAGCATGAAGAAGAGCATCACTGGTGAAGCATTTGGAGTCACCCTTCACTTCATGAGGCTTTCTTCAGTGTACCATATGAGGACCTCCTGAGCTTTTCTTTTCAAACCCAGAGCGGCCATCCCGAGGGCCCGGCTGCCTCCTGACAATTTGGACTCTGCAGAACAAAGGAAGCTTAATAGCAACTCCGATAAACAGAATTAAGTGTATATATATATATATATATACATAGATATAGATATATAGATAGATAGATAGATAGATAGATAGATCTATATATATCTATATATATATATATATATATATATATATATATATATATATATATATATAGATATAGATATATATATAGATATAGATATAGATATAGATATACAGATAGATAGATAGATATAGATATATAGATAGATATATATAGATATAGATATATATCTATATATATATATATATATAGCTATATATATTATATTATATTATATTATATTATATTATATTATATTATATTATATTATATTATATTATATATACACACACACACATGTTAGTTCATGAATTGTACTGACAATATCACAATTTCAATGTCAGGTGCGGTTTTAACATTTATAATGTACTTACCACTGTAGTAATAGAGGAAAGCCATTCCAACTGCAACACTGAAACAGCCCAGAAAGAACAGGGGACCTGGAAAAACGACATAAATCTAAGTCATTATCTGGTGTGTTTGTCAGTGCTAAATAATTACCTGACACACTTCTAGCCTGACAACAGTTTAAATCACACAAACCATTACTTATTTAGTGATTATTAAAAATGTTTTCTGATTTTGCCACATGTAGAAATAGCATTTTAACAGTTTAAGCATTGTCAATAAATTCTTTTACAAAAACATGTTACCTCTGTCGTTCAGAATATACCTCTGCTGGACATGTGGATAGTTGAGTGGATTTGAGTAATCTGCAAACGGGACAGATACATTTCAGTGTGGGTAATCAAATATCTAAATATCATCATCAGGAATGGCTCACTCACAATATGAAGAAACAGATTTGAGTTTCGGGGGACGAACCTCTGAGGCGGAGCCGTGTGGGTAGGCTGTAGTACACCTCCTCTACATGCAGGTGAAGAGCTCTGTAAAACTCCCTGCATGCTTCCTCTCCTTTCCCCTGCAGGTGTGTCAGTAGCTCACCCAGTCGAACACCAGTGGGCACGTCCAACTTTCGGAACTGGATAACAATAACAAAGTTTTTTTTGTTGTTGTTTTTAACCTTTGTCATGTTATTGACATCATTTCTTCTATAGATTTTTTCTAACCACAGCTGCTGTTCAGTGCCAGAAGAGCTGCATGCACCTTTTTATTTGACCACATAAAATCCAGATCACAAATCTATGTGTATGTGTGAAATATCAAGATTCCATCAGGCTTATATATCTGTAATTTTAAATGCAGTGATATAACACAGTTAAATGAGTACAAAACTCTGAATGTACACTTTGTAGTTTGGGGGAAAAAATCTAACTCAATATGTACAATATTAATAAGGTAATAACACAAATCCGGAAAAAATTACAAGATATATTTCCATACAAACAAGCCGTGCTCGAGGGGAATAAGGTCTAAGCTAAAAGAGTGTCTACATAGAAGGTCCCTGCCTACAAAAATAAAAACAAAACAATTTAACATTTGATTAAGATTTTTCCTCTTCTTCATAGGGGCACCTTTTAGTTTTATGGTATTTGCTTGTCTGATTTCCTTAAGCATTTTCATTCTGTCTTTCCAATTCAGGTGGAAATATTGAGATACTGTATGTGTTACTCCATAACACTCCTCTCCCTGTAAATGACCTTTCAGGTTAAGATCTTGCATAGGAAACCTACTGTAACAGCAGGCATTATAAGGCCACGTAAGATAAGACTATATGATGCTGACAGGGGTTATACGTGTGCCACTTTGAGCATGAGGACATACTTTGGTGGCCTCCTTGTCTGTGAGGATCTGTGGGTAGATCCTGTTGAGCTGAAGGATGACTTTGTCCACCAGGTCCGTGTCCAACCTCCGCTCAGCTCTGAGGAAGGCGCTGTCCTCTATCAGCTGCTCACGAAAACTGTCTGTCAATGGAAACAGAGAGGAGAGGTGTTCTTTACCAAGTACATCAGCAGGACCCTAGCATAGCACCCACTGACGGGGAAGGGGGAGTCAGTTTGCATATCCATACAGGCTACTGACAGTCTTTGCTCGTAGATGTGGCAGGGGAGGAGTATGAGCGCATGAAGGACCGGGAGTGAAGCGAAAAAACACTTTATTCAACTTGAATGTTGGCCGCCATTTCAAAAACAAGGCTCTTTCTGGTCTCAGACGGGTTAAGAAAGTTTTCAGAGCGCTCAACAGGACGCAGAATGAGACGTTACATTGTCACTGGCAACGCGAGGCAACTTTTCAGCTTGATAATAAGACAGTGGTCATGTTTGTGATTTGGACCAGACGGGAAGACACTAAAAGAAACCAAACGAAAGGGTTACTCGGTGGTAAAAATGAAGGTTATTTCTAGTTAAAGAAAGACACAAACCTCCCATTGTGGAGTCCGCTCTGTCCTTTGTTTGGACACGCCCTCTTGCGTCACCTCGCCGGGAGGGAGGGGCTTACGTCAACGTCTTCTAAAAAGGAGAAACACGCTTTCCTTTTTACCGGAAATGGAAAAGAATGTAGCGAAGGCTGAGATAGGCTGTTTGTTTGATGTTGACCCTTATGAATTAAAGTCATATACTGTAATATATGTTGTGCAGAAATGGGTATTGTTTTTAACAAGGGTCGAAGCTATTATAATTATAGTTTAATGTCAAAATTCATGTTTAATTGCAAATATCAGAATGGAAATGACCAAGTTCTGAATTTTAAGCATAATTTGATCTCTCTATGGATCCTTTAAGACAAGTATATTACTGTAGAATAAACAACTGCCATTTCTGTTTGTTTGTTTGTTTTTATCACTTATTTATGTATTCCATGTAATGTGGAATTTTTCAGAGAGAAAGAATATACAGAGCCACAACACTAAAACCACTGACAGCAAGTGAACAACATCGCGTTGCAACACAATGTTGACATACATCACCCACCTCAACTTTGTTGCAGACCAAGTGCATCCTCTCACAGTACCCTCTGATGGCAGTGACCCTCCCAAGCAGGACAAAGAGCCCTTTTACTGCAAAAACTGCTCACAAATGACCCAAAGGATGCGAAAAGTGTGTCAAGATCTCAACCAAGCCTCCGAATTCCCTAGCTATAGATCTGATCGAGCATCTGTGGGATGCCTGGACCCATGGATGTTGTCACTACAGGGGTGTTGATTCCTCAATGGGGTGTATGAAGTCTGATCCATACTTTATCCTCCACAGTTTGTAATTGTTCCAGGACATCCCATGGATGGTCAACATGATTAGAGTTTTGGGGAATTTTTCAAAATACTATGAAATTTTTGAGTTTCTCTACTGTGAAAGAACACAAGCTCATTGTCAAAATTACTGTGCGATAGTAGCTAACTCATGTTCAAATGAAAAAGAACAATGACTACAAAATTGTGAAAGTTAGATTTATTTCATCACCAGCCATAACTGTTAGCACAGACAGCAGCCCACAGTCATGAATCTTGCTAGTGTTTTGCCACAAGTTCAGTCTTGTCGACACCCACTTAAGCTCCCTTTATAAAACAAAAAGGATGATGACATCCTGCAGTCTGAACAGTGTCAAATAAATACAATTGCAGTTATAGTAAAAACATATAAAATCAATTAGGACCAAGTATGTGAGCAACAATGTGTAAAATATTTTCACAT
Organism: Acanthopagrus latus; assembly: GCF_904848185.1. Classification (NCBI taxonomy): domain Eukaryota; kingdom Metazoa; phylum Chordata; class Actinopteri; order Spariformes; family Sparidae; genus Acanthopagrus; species Acanthopagrus latus. The sequence goes on from NC_051044.1 coordinate 16,301,901, forward strand.
AGCATAGACATTTAGCTTTTTTCCTTGTCATGTTTGCAAATTGCACTTGTATACACAAAACACACAAAGCAGGCTTACTGTTTGCAGACAATGGACTCAAAGGTTTACAAATAGTATTAAAACAATGACATTTTAAAAAATCTCTCCTTCATGAATAAAGTTTATGAATACTATTAACATCTGACCTTAACTTAGACATCTTTAAATAAGCTTGGCATTAATACTTTTCTTTAGTCACAACGCATACTTTTCATTTGTAACAGCTCTGCCATGTGTACAAAGGAGGAGCCAAATTATACAAAATCTAGGTAACGCCCTGAATATGAAGCTCCATATTTGCAGGATTATATAGTGAAAATAAACAGGCTGTCAAAAAGGCACCTCTAAATCTAAGGCCAAAAGAAAAAGAAAAAGGAAAAAACAAGGCAGAAAAAGGGATTTCCTCTTCTTTGTTTGATTTCAAGCAGTTGGTTGAAAGGTCTGGTTATAAAAGAATTACAGAAAGAATAATCTATGATTTTGTTGCTATGAAATAAATACAGATAAAACATGTTGGAATCACTTGAAATGTCGTCATGAATCTGTCAGATAAACATGCACATCCAGTAAAAACATTGTGCGACACTTGAAACAATTAGTATGATTTTAGAAAGAAAGGGGAATCACCTAAGTGCTCAGTCAGGGTAACATAGGCAATGAGTAATCGGCACAACACCCATCTTGATTCTTCCTCTTTTTCAGTAATGATAGTGGTGCATATTGTTGGAAGACTGAAGGGACTGCAGTGGGCAGCTGATGCGATGAGTCATTCTTTATGCAGTCAAAGTGTTTCTTTTTTTCACATAAGTGTTTTGGCACTATAAAGCATACTGTTGGATTTGTTCTTGTGTTAACGATAATGTGATCCGGACCGTGATTAGAAAGTGAAGGAACCAGGAGCACAGGTGACTGTGTCACACACACTGACGGACCTCCTTAAGGACACTTGGCATCATAGATTTACTGCAAATGGAAAAAGATAAAACAGGAATATCACATTTAATCGATTGTTGATTGAATTTCAATTTCCACTTCATTAGTGAGATGGAGTTTATCAATTAAGTTAATTAAAAGTCAGCAGAAAGGAAAGTTAGAGGCTTGCAGGGAGGATTGAGGAGTGTTATGCATGCAGGCTTCAGTGAGTCACTCAAGACAGTTTCCCTTCAAAGAGTTCAAGAATTTTGAAGTTTGAAGGGCGAGGTATAATGTTTAGAGAAAGGAAAATGAAGGACAGAAAGAAAAAGCTTCTTACTTTTAGAAGAAAAACATTATTTATTGTAGGAACAAACTAAAAATATTCATGCAGACAATTGTTTGTTGTTTTTCTTTTCAACCTACTTGAAATTCACACTTATACACTTTTTTGTTATCAATTTCTCACAAGTAAAACCGTCACACTTTGAACTGAGATCACATAGAGATGAATTTTTGACAACATTTCTGCTAGAAAACATTTCTACCATAACTGTTGGGACCGAGGTTTAGATTTGTACATCTAAAAATGTTGTCAGATTTTGGTTTTAACACATCATAAAATTCTAAAAATACATTCAAACAGTATATAACACAAAAATAGTGACCTCTTGTGGCAAACTCTTCTGAAAGGCAGCAACTGCTTAACCCTTATCACCTCATGCTTTCTTCATTATGTGTAGCACGATCCTCACTGAAACCTCAACCACCAAAAAGATTCACCGGCACCCGAACATATCGCAGAACTCAAACACTGACGAAGGCTTGGTACTTTCCATGATCAATCATACCTGCGTATAGCGAATTTGAGGGATGCAGTCTGGAATCAAATAGCAGTTGAATTAAAATTAGCACGTAGGTTTCCAGTTTCATGTCGTTCTCGGGTCAAATGAGGATATAAATATCTTATGGAGAACAAGACTTAAGCTCCATGCTTGGGAGATTTATGCTTTCCCTGTGCCAGCTGAATAGATTCTATATATTAATTTTATTCTGAAAACAATAATCTACTATAGCCTGAAGAAGTAATATTGGTGTGATATAAAAATTTCATTAGATGTACGATGGCTACAAAAACAGAGAGCATAGTGTTAGACAAAATGAGAGCATGCAAAGCCTTAGAGAGATGCAAATTCTGCAAAAGTAGATATAAAAGTTTTAAAAGGCCACAAAAACCCTTGCAGAAGAACCGAGGTCCTCTGCTGAGGCTTTGTAGCTCAGAGGTGGTTCTGCAGTACAGCGTCCGACTTACATGATGGTTGGAAGCGGCTCCCTTGCCCTTTGTTTTCCCCTTGCCTCCCGCCGCTGTGGCAGTTTTGCGACGCGCCTGCTCGTGGTCAAACTCCAGGTCCTCCAGGCGCTGCGTTAAGGCCAGCTTCTGCTGGATGGCCATACGCAAGAGAGAATTCAGGGTCTTCTTCTCATCCTCAGCAGCAGCCAGCTGCCTCTGCATGTCGTCCAGCTGGGTCACATACTCGTCACACCTGAGAGAAAGCGAGGAAAAGGAAGACACGAGAGATACACATTATTTCCAGCAGGTGGAGCAATGAGCCTTTGAAGTGCTGCTGCTGTCACATGTTTTCTCCATTCCCCAGGCAGCATTTTCCAGATGGCAGGATGAGTTCTCTGCTAGCCAACTCGCGTAAGTATTACATCAGACTGTTCCCACAATGCTTTGTGTCTTTCTCGCAGACATATAGAGACACTCATGCAAAATAGCCATGCAGAATATGCATGGAAACTTTGAAAATTCTTTCCATTACAAGAAAAATATGATGAAATAAGGCAGAATTGACAGGATATATAGAAATATATGTTTTATATAAATCATTTTTGTTTCCTCTTCATACAGTCATACATTATGGTGTGAGCACATGAGTCACATGATGGTTCATTTAATGTTTGTCAGGAAACACAGGTAAAACGCAGATTCTGTAAAATCATACCTTGTAGCAAACATGGCTCGAAGAGAGGAGAACGTAGCAGCATCCTCTTTCAGAGCCTTTAGTTCATTGCGGAGCTTCATCATAGTCTCAGTCACCATGCCCTTCTCACTGTCGTACTTACTCTTCAGGTTGGCCAGAGCAACCTCAGCCGTCTAAAGGGAAGAAGATCTCATTATAATCATCTATGTCATGCATTTCAGGTCTAACCTCAGAGGTTATTTCAAGCTAAAGCCTTTTCTGTGAGACAGTTTGGGAAACAATGAACATCCTTCCTCAGAGAAACATACACAGCAGGCATGCATACACACACTTATAGCCACACTGAGTGGTGTCCTGACCTGTTTGTTGGCCTTGAGCACAGCTCTGAGAGTGGCTATCTGCTCCCTTTTGGTGCTCAGCAGGGACTTCAGTTTGAGGATCTCTTCCATGCAAGCCTCTTTGTCTTTGTCTGCCACTGTGCTCAGCTCCAGGTTTGCGAGTCTCTGACGCGACAGGTCTGTGGTGCGGTCCACTGCCTGCTGCAGGTGGCAGATCTGGTCCCTGATGATAGCTACGAGGTTATAGATGTTCATGGGTTCTGGCCGATGCTCTGGAGCAGGAGTGCTGCTTGAGTTAGACTTTTTCATTTCAGTCTCACTGATCAGACCGTTAGTGAGAAGCACTGAAGACTGGTGCTCCTTCCCTTCTTGCCCTCTTCTCACTATGGCCTTGCCTTGCTTGTAGTAGTCGAGCATGACGCGATTAGGAGTCTCATTGTTGCACATACACACGTGGTTGTAGAGATTGGCCAGCTCTTCACTGAAAGCTATGAGCTCATCCTGGGCCACATTGAGGCTGCCGAGTGATTCTCCTGCAGTCTCGCTGACCACACGGAGCTCCTTCTCCAGGCGGGCCACTTCTGCTTTATCTGCCTGGCTTATCTTCTCCAGGGACGCCAACTTGGACCTCAACTCGTGGACGTCGCTATCCAGCCGTGCTCGCTCATCTTCATACTGGGTTCGGCACTCATCGTACTTTGCCCTCAGAGTCTTCAGCTCCTGCCTCAGCTCCCCAGCTTCAGACACGGCCACAGTGTATTTACACTGCAGGATCTCCGGTCCATTGATGTCCAGCTCATAGTAGTCTCCGTCGTCATGGCTGTCCCGGTCTTTTTCACTGTCGAGGGCAGACTGGCGCTCCTTACTGGCCTGAAGTTTCCTCATTGCGCTGAGGTTCTCGGTCAGCCTGTTGACAGTCTCCTTTTGCTCAGACACAGTGCCATAGGCCTGCTCCAGATGTTTCTGGCTCTCCTGGAGAGAGTTGATCAAGGTCACCTTCTCCCGCTCCACCTAACATACAAAAGTTCAAATGCATGAGCAATTGATACAGCCAAAGATGATCAACTGTGCGGACCTTATGCAGTAACATTTTGAACAAACAACATGTTTTGACATTGGCAAAATTCATCGAACAACTTCAGAGCCAGACTTAAACTTTAAGCTAAATTATGGTGTGGTAAAAACATGCCAGCTGGCAGAGAGCATCTCATGGTCTTCATACCTGCACAAGCTGTTGTTTCAGTTTCTGGATCTCGGAGATGTTGAGCTCACTCAGCAGGTCGTCCACCAGGCTGGGAGCAGGCTTGAAAGCCTCTCCTCTCTTGTTTTCATCACCTTCGCCCATTTTGATCAAGCCGTTTTCAAAGCCTCTGATCAGATCATCGTTGTCAGGCTCGTTGGCGGCGGAAAGATCGTCGTGGTGTTTTAGGTTGTCGATGGAGATGCTGAAAGAGCTGTTGTACACAGAGCCACCAATGGTCATATAGTGGGAGAGCTCCTTGCGCAAGGTGGCCTTTTGCTCACGCTCTGTTTTAATCGTTTCCAGCGCCTCTGTCAGCTGTCGCTCGGCAATTTCTCTCAGACGCATGGCTTCCTCCAGCTGGCTGTGTAGGCACTGGGAGTCCTCCTCCAGACGGCGGATCTCATGCTTTAGACCTTCATATTCCACCTAAGCAGATGGCAAAAATATAAATAAGGATGCCAATATTCCTCAAATGATATGTGTCCACTGTCATTTCTCTATTAGGCCTAAAATCTCTGTAAAATCACTGCAAATTAAAAAAAAAAAAAAACTTAAGAAAACTGTTTTAGACTCCTGTTTGAAATTAAAGGACATTTCAAGTCTTTGGAAGGTGACAAGTTTTTAATTTTTTATCTTGTACCTTTCTTACAGGAACCAATGTGTCGTTGTATTAGAACGAAATACATTACATGTACCTTGTTTGAGGCTATTTTTCAGGATTGTGATGTGTAACACAATGAGTGTCAAGGTCCGTCTTCTTCAGCTCACCTGGTTCTGTCTCAGTACAGACGCTTGTTTCTGAAGAGAGATGTTCTCCTCCTCCAGCTCGCTGTAGTCCTGCAGCAGACGAGCCTCCCGCACCTTGTACTCTCTGATGTCATCACGCAGCTGACCACGCTGCAGCTCTGCCAGCTCTGAACTCTGAAATAAAAATCTGAGTTTATCATCATAGTCAGAAAAGAAAAACACCCAGGCTGTGCGAACTACATCCTTACAAGTGTTCAGCCACTGTGAGAGAAATGAGGATCAGGGTGTCAGCGTGTTTCAAATACCACAGGGTCAAGACTTTGGCAGGCAAATCTAATGACGGAAGGAGTACATGGTCCACTTACCACTCCATGCTACAGAGACAGGGGCCTGGCGGAGGACATCCTTTGTGTCACTCACAGCGGACCATTACATCATCTTTCCTGCTGGTTCCACTGCAGTCCTGCTAACTGACCCTCCCCCAACTACAAGCACAAACTTAGACTCTCTCGCAACTCACCACTAGTGGTGGTGGTCTTTGCTCCATGTCTCAGTCAAAACTTCCATAAACTTTACCTCTTTCATCCTATTTACAATTGTAACTGAGGCTCAGCACAAGCCCTGTGAACATGACTGAACATAAAACAAACAGAAACTCCTCATTTGATTTAGAGAAAGACATTTAAAGTTTCCACAGCTTTACCACATGAAAGGCAACTATTAAAAAAACACACATAACTCAACACAGATGTAAACAGTGGGTCTGTTTGTGAACTAGGTCCGGTTAACATATCACACAAAAAAGATCTAGCCTATAAGATCTACTTGTCATTGATATATACTGGCTTTATAGGTAATGCTGTGTAATAATCATATAATGAAATGATCACCTCTCGCAGCTCCAGAGAGATGGCTGACAGGCGCTCATTTTCAGCCTGTATACCGCTGAAGGAGACTTTGGCCTGTCGGAGCTCATTCTGCAACTCAAGGATCTTCTGCTGGTACAGAGCCTCCTTACTGGCCGACTCAAGGATCAGTGACTCTTCCCTGCTTTCCCCATCTGCAGCCACCTTTTTGTGGGTTGAGTAAGCTTGTCCGAATGCCTGGGGAAACACAGTAAGAACAAACATCAGGGGCAAAATCATGACCAAGGACTAATAAAGATGCACACAGAACCACAAGTATGAGCAAAACAACCACTGGTGATAAGATAAGGCTTTGCTTATCTAAACATTTTCTTTCAAATACCTGGGGGGCTGTCATTCGCTGCATTCATTGTAGTCATTTGTTCCTCAGGAGACCTTTAAGTCACAAGTGCTGTGTCACCCTTATATCATGATGTAACTCCATGGCATCAAGCTTGGAAAAAGATTGTTTCAAGCTCTGACTGGCTTTGAACTACATCAGTCATCTTCATTTGACAAGCTGGAGACAACTGGAGGCTGCTGTCTGCCAATCCACATTCAGAGACTACAAAAAAAACACTTTCATTTAGTTGGATCTGTCTTGGAAATCTGACTCCAGACTACCACAGCAGCTTCAGTGGAATAATAGATTGGTTGACTGAAAGAACTTCCTACATGGAAGGATCTGTGGCTTTTCTTTGTAATTCATGACAGTACTAAGAAGTCACTTTCTGAAGTCTTTCTGAAGGATATTTCTACTGGCCTTTTCTGTGCTAAGCTAACCGAATCTCACCTCCCCATTGAACTGTTCCTCTCTATCCATTTCTGTCTCATTATGTCTTTTATGTTCAGCCTCTGTCTTACAACACCTGCTGTGTGTGATGCGCACTGAAAAATTGAAATCAGTCTTGTGCAGCATGCGACAAGGCATAAATAAATATAATCAATAATTCCCTTAAAATGTATTAAAACTAAAGTATCGAGCCTGTTTTGAGAATGGTGTAGAAAGTACAGATATTTGTGTTAAAATGTCGAGAGTAAGGGTAAAAAGTTCAGAAAAATTAATACTTCGACTAAATCGACTTTAGTACGGAACAACTATTTGTTCTTTGTGACTTCCCACCTCTGCAGACATGTATGTGAGTTTTGCCATGACTGCCCTTTTCTTGATACAGTAATTCAATCAGAGTGACAGTCACGAGCCCCGAACAAACCTCAACAAAATAACTTGATAATATTTTCACATTCACAGCATTCAAATCACGAGTTAAGCATCACTTCATCACAAGTTCTGCAAATTTAAATCTCTGTAAAACTCTTCCGTTTCCTTATACCCAAACTTAACCTTGCTTTAACAGCTGACATACAGTGTTTGTCTGTGATATGCAGTTTGAAGGCAAGAACTCCCTAACATCTCAAAAAAGGAACAAAAGTCATGATAATTTACCAAAAATCTGTCAAATAAAGCTGAAATTCTTCTTTAATTCTTATAAAAGATAATCCTACATTGCGACAGTGAGTTCTTTAAACAATTGGCATTTAATCACTCTGGATTACAGTTTCAAAACAAGACTACAATGTATTGCAAAATAAAAAATAACAACTGTCATCTACTGACATTTTGGAATATTCAGTAATGTCAGACCACAGCAACCACAGCAAAACTCCAGAAGATGCAGGGGGAACTGACGACACAAATGCCTCAACTTTCAGGTCCTACAAAAATCTTTCCATAGCAGAGAGGTGGGTGTAATGACGGTGGCTATGATTGTGTTTAGGCTAAAGTTAAGCTGACAGCACTGACAATGTAAGGACAACACATTAATAGTTCATAGGAGGAACAGGCTGATGTCAGATTCTCACAGTCAACTGACTTGAAAGCTTTTAGACGTCCACCCAACACACACACACACACACTGAGCTGAACTGGTGATGTAACAACTCCTGTCCAAGAAAGTCCTGAAAGCCACCACAGAGCTGTAGGTCTCCACTGGCATCTGACCCCGCCTCTTTTTCCTCAGTAGTTTTCAGTCAGACCAATTTGTATGTATAACAAGCGGCGGTCAGTCGTGAGGGGAATTGATCTATAGCTTAATAAGCACAGCGGGCGCTGATGGATGGATCCTTTTCCTACATCAGCCTCCGTGACATACTCGACTAAAGAGAGAAGCAGCGCTCAGAATCATGAGATACCGAGAGGGTGACTCCAACAATGAGTCAAACAATGAGTCAAACAATGAGTGGACTGTGACCTATGTTGTGAATTAAGCAATGTGGACGAAAATCACCATCAACACACAACTAAGAATAAGTCAGCGAAAGACCCACGTCAGCTCCTCATTTAAACTGGACACGTAATTGATTGATTCAATGTGAGAATCGGATGGTTTTCTTTGTCATACATGATAGTAATCTGACTATATTCAAGATTTAGACTGTTAAACAAGCAATCTGAATACATGACCTTGGGTGGTGGGAAATAACAGGCAGCTTTCTCTATTTTGTGACATTTCATAGATACAAAGATTTCTCGATTAATTGAAATATTAACAACTAGTGAAAATTGGACCCAATCAGTAATAAGTTGTGACACCTAGAAATAAACAAAGGATTTATCTCAGCTAAGAAAGACTTATTACTCATCTTTACTCAGAGCAGTGATCTGCACAAGATATTACACTTTTATGGCCTTCTAGCTACCAGAAATACCACACAGTGAAGTATCCGAATACACTAAATTATTAAGAGTGAGCGGACTATAACTGCTGAATGCTGACGTCAATGTGGAAGTGGTCTTAAGACACAGTTCCTCTAAAAGGTTTATAAACTAGATGCTTGAAAACTCCGTCTAAACTGAACAGAAGGGAAAAACCCAAGTTCTCTCTGGAGACAGTCAACATTTCCCGCAAGTTCGGCTCTCAGTTGCTAATATAACTTCTTCTTTTGTCTTTTGCTGGGGCAGTTTTAAAAATCACTGCTTTCTGAGGAAGATATAAAGACCAGATGCATGAAACTGTACATTTGAGCTGTGTTCACTTAACTGACATATGTCTTGGCCTCAGTTTTGACCATGTTCTTCCTCATCCACCAATATAGAATTTTTTGTCTTGAATAACTGTCACAGATAGCAGCAAATGGTACACCCAAACTTCAAACCATCCCTTCAGAAATCAATGGGCGATGTCTCAGATTACTATATTAAAAAAAAACAAAGGGAAGGACACAACATTTGTTTAAGTGAGAATTAAATTACTCCACAGGTGTCAGGCTCATAATGGAGGTGAGGAGAGATTCCTTGACAACAGCTTGGCTTAAAGTCATAACATCTTAATGCTGAAATGTGCTGGGTAAAGTGAGTCTTGGGCAGCTGAATTCATTAATGATGACAGATGAAAACCTCCTTGCCTTGTGAACTCAGGTCTAAGGAATTCACAGGCCAATTAGGACATCAGGATAGGAGTTGTGAAAATACATTTTAAAAGGCAATGCTTTGGCAATGATGCAGCAACCATCCTTTGTCTGAGGTCACCCCTCTGTAGTCCCACTACTTAATGTCCCATCCACGACACTATCTGCTTGTTACATGTCACAAGTAAGTGCCTATGAACACTGAATGATCTGACCTTACAAGGTAACGAGCAACAAAAGTTTAGGGGTCGACCGCTGTGGCTTTTTCAGTGTAGACGCTAATACTTAAATCAAGACCGCGAACCAATATTTGGGACTGAATATTCATTTACAGTCTTTGTGCCAAACATTATATATATATATATATATATATATATATATATATATATATATATATATATATATATATATATATATATATATATAATGGAATAAACAGTTACAGTACAAGTACAGCTCTTATATATTATCAATTAACAAACTACATTAGTTAATAGTGACTTTGCACATTCAGATTATTCAATGTTTACAGGCTACTAATTCAGATTATTAATCAGATATCGTTGGAGGTGGCACATTGTGTAAGAGCATATTGCACATTTGAAAATTGGTTCATCTTAACAGCTATCTGTCAGAAAAAATGCAGATACAGACAATAAAAATAAAACATTTAGACGAGTGGAAGTACAGACTAACAGAAAATGCAGTCCTTAACTGAATAGTACTTAGTTAGATTCCATCACTGGTCATTCTCAATTTTCCCTCCATGGCTTTCATTTTTGCTGCTTATGTATATCGGCTCCACATATTGATTAACGATCACTTTGACAACTAGTTATCAGTATGGGGCTTGAAAAGACAATACTGCTAGATCCTTACTCAGGATCCACTTATGCATGAAACCCTGAACTGCAAAACACGTCTGAAACACAATTCTTTTCCCAAACAGCCTGATCCTTCCAGCTACTTTTAGACCCAATAAACTCACACCAGGTTGGCCACATAGGCATGTAAATATGATACACTCCTGCAGCAGCAGACGTCTAATTTGAAGGCCGTAATTACACAGCAAGAGGAGCAAGTACTGGCAAGAAGTGGCCGAAAAGAAATATCGATGTTTATCAATGTTTATCCTCAAAATACCAGGAAAGCATTCAGCCGGGATGTTTATGTCATGCTTGGAAAACAGTCGACAGCGCTCTGTCATAACCCTTACAGACAGGATCCAGTTAATCAATATACACTTTGTGGCACTTCAAAAGTTATATCTGAGACCTCAAAGCAGCCTGGATCGTGATTGACAGCTTACATAATGTAATGATGGTTCTGATTAACTGACTGTTTGTTTGTGTCTGAGTGTTTACCGCCGCTGCCCAGAATTAGTATCTCTTAGCGGGCGGCTAATAGGGTATTTTCTCCATGGCGGGTGTCCACATTCAGACACAGGCACCAGTTCGTGTTTTAAGGTGTCTGTCTGCGTGGCTATGACCCGACGTTACCTCCTTCAGCTGATCCAGCTCATGTCGGACCGTCTCGTACTCCGTCTCCAAGTCATCGAATCGCTGCTTGAGCTGCTGTTTCTCCTCCAGCACCGCCAGCCCGTACTCCGCCGCCTGGATCTTCTCGTGGGTCGTTTCTCGGAGCTCCCGGGTAAGACGCTCGACCTCGGCTCGGAGCCACTGCGGCCCGGCCTCTGTCACCAGCACCGCTTCGGCATATTCCTGCTCCTCCGTGGACATCTTGGTGAGCCTCGCCGACTCCCAACTGTAACGGGACCCAGCCCTGGCTAACAGGAGCAGCAGAGAAAACCACCGAGACCGCAAAATCACTGCCTTCTTTGTTTGAACCGCATTGTCAGGACTTAAATGGCGTTTAGTTCATTGTGCCTTCTCCCGCCACAGACTTCGACAGTGCTCAGCCTAGGCGACACTTTTATCATTCTCGAGGAGTTTCTTGAGCCTCTTCGTGAAGCTGGCGGAGGAAAACTTGAGTTGAGATCATCGATTGGAAAAAAAAGCTGCTCCTGAACGGCATTCAAATCTGTGTAAGTGGGGAGGGAAATGTAGTTTTAAGTTGAGCGCGAGCATCCCAACGTTGGCGTCCCTCAGCGGCCACGTTGACTTCAAGGACCAGAATGCACTGCGCAAGTTCAGCTCGGATTCGGCAACCTCCTGCAGATGTCGATACAACACTGCCATCTAGAGGCGTTGTAGCGAACTACAACTGTATCAACTGTGCTTAAACTATTAAATACACAATTTGTTTATGGCTGCAAATACAATAATTTAAATGATTAATAATGAATCATGTTCTGACTGGCTAAATCATTTTGCATGTAAAAAGAAATAAATAAAAACTCCCCATCAGAAACTACCAGAGCCTGATTTTATCCGACAAACAAACCCCCAAAATATTTAGTTTTAAATGATTCAAAATGCCGAAAAAGCAGGGTGGGGTCATCAAATATTTGATATTCTTCTCTAATGTAACAACTTATATGATTCATCAATATCCAAACATTTGCAGATTAATTGACTGTCACAACACTAATTGATTAACTGTCTAATTGTATCACCTCTGCTCAGAATTTAGATGTAAACGCTGCTCCCAAAATGATTGACTTTTATTTCTGAATGCATAGACTTAGACAGCAAATCTATTAAAGTCAGTTATTTGTGTGGGGTTTTGTTGTTCAGGCCTCAGGACATACTGTGAACCACATGAATGTGAAAGCAAAACAGTCTTATGTGGGACTTCCCTCTCTGTCACATTACTTGGCAGAGTGGTTTATCTGGTTATGGCAGCTGAGGGGATGTTTGATCGTTCAGTTGTTGCTGCACCTGCCAGAAGACTTCATCTGAAGTTGAACCTTCAGTAAATGGTGGGTACACCTGCATTCCTGACTGTCAAGGTCTTCCACATGTGGTAATGTTAATACATTCTGTTAGTATACTATATTCTGTACATATACATTATTTAATCAAATAAGTATATATTGTCTGGGTTCACTCTCTTCTACCGTCTTTGTCTTCTTTCAGTTTCCCTCTCTCTTGCTTTCTCTCTTTGTGTTTATCCACTCAAGGTGTTTGAATTGATTTCTCTTTACATGCAGATCATGATTACATTTGCTCTTTCAGGAATATGGCCGGACAGTTGCTGACGCTTACAAACACTGTATGTAATGTTTAGTCTACATTAAAAGTGTAGGGTTATTGCACACCCCAAAACAAATTCATATGTATTTAGAAGCTATTTCTTGACTTTAATGTAGTGTTCTGAACATTTTCAGACAAATATTACCACTTTTATTCAATCTGCTTTGGTCTTGGATGGGCAGCAGCGCTTTATAGACCCTATCGTTGTAAGTACAGTAATTTTGACATTTCCAATTTTTATTATTTACCATCAAACCCACCTTTTATTTTATTTCAGTTTCAATTTTAAAACATGTACTCTGTGAGTCTTGATGTCCTTGTTGCATCTCCAGCACTCACAGTTCCAGTAGTTCTTGCTGTGTTCTTCACCACTCTGTTTGAGGTTCTGGGCATAATATCTGGTAAGATGAACTTTGTTTTAAACTCTCCCCAGGTATTTTAAAGCACATTAACCAGAACATTATATTACCAGAGGATGTTCCCTTTTTAGAATGCTGTACATGATATTTTAGATGAGAACTTAATTATATGTTTTGTTGCTCAACAATGTTCACGGTGTCTGCTTCCTGTCAGACCTGCCGGCCCATACACGGAGATGTAAAGGCCGTCCATATGACATAAGAGGTACACACACACACACACACACACACACACACACACACACACACACACACACACACACACACTTTTTTTTTTTTTTTTTTTTTTTAACTCTGAGCATATCAAAAATAACAATGAAACATGTATTTATCACTAACAAGTGTTGTTTTTAATAATTGGTTGATTAATATCCAATTGCATGTGCATTATTTATAGCTGATCAATAATGGAGTGAGCAATAATATTGCTGGAAAGATGCAGCAACCATCAATACATATAGTTTAAATGATTAAACAATGACCTTGAAAGCTTGTTATAAATTAGAACCCCCATTCAGACCTGCTCTTCATAAAGACTATAATGTTCCTTTAACTGTGTTTAGATGTTTGCTGGGGATTTGGTTTTGCTCTTTTTGTGGCCATCCTGAACCTCAGATCATACCACGGTAAAGCTACATGACTTATACAGCACATGTTACATGCCTGTGGAAAATTGTGTTTCTGTAACGTCATGATGTGCTTTATTCCAGTCTACACGATGTCTTATGGATGTGGAATCATTGTGTTTGCTCTAAGAGGAGCAAAACGGAAATACAGCTCTCTATGGTGAGTAGGATTACAAAAAAAACCCAACCCTTTTTAAGTTTTTCACAGTGTTCAGATAGATTGGCAACTTTTGTAGCTTTATTGCAGTCTCTATTCAGTGCCTTCTAATGTCTTTTAAAAGTGACAAGATGGTATTTGTATGATCTGAGAGTGTTTTTTGTCTCTTTTGGTCAGGGAGCTGAGAGAAAGACAACACCCCTGGTAGTAGAGAGAGTGTACAACCACATTGTCAATGTAAATCAGTCCAGAGTACAAAGTGTTTGGTGGAATGAACTTTGGATTCAAGGATGTTGAATTCTACCGGGAAGTGATGCAAACAGGCTCATTTACTGTGGTTGTCTGTCATAATTGTAAATTAATAATTTACTTATAAAACACATGAAGCAGATATGTGCAGTATAAACTGTTATCTTGTCAATTATCATGGTTTTCTATGTTTATATTAATCTTTTAATTAATGTATGTATATGTAAATTCTCCAAACGTGAATAAGCAAAAGTGTGTGTGTGTGTGTGTGTGTGTGTGTGTGTGTGTGTGTGTGTGTGTGTGTGTGTGTGTGTGTGTGTGTGTGTGCGTGTGTGTGCGTGTGTGCTCTCACGGGTGCGTGTGTGTGTGTGAGCATGCGTATGTGAACTGCTTTGGAAAATCAGGGGAAAGGAACAAACCACTGGAAATGCTCAAAGTCAAATGCAGAGGGCTTTATTACATGAAAGTATGGTACATAGAAAATTTCAAGTAACAAAGAAAGTGTTTGTTCTTGGGTCCATAAGTCAGATGTAACTCTACCTTCATCGTCACAATCAGCCACATTCTCCGTTCTCCAGCACTTGAGGGGCCCTCAGCCCCTCCAGCGTATGTTAAAAAAAGGAAGGTGATGCCACTGAACACATAATGATTATCATCACACTGCTGGTATGGTCCAGTTGTACAGCACAAATGAACACTGAGGTGTCTAAGTTGATGGTAACTTTAAAGTTGATCATGGAAAAAAGAAATGTGCTGAAGAGATGAAATTAAACAGTTTAAATTGTCTGAGGATGTGATTCGTTGTTTTGAGTGACTGCTCTTTATGACCTACGTACATTTGTTTGATTTTTTTTTTCTCCACTACCGTCTACAAACAACAACTCAATTAGCTTCTTTCTGACAATGTTGTCATGAGAAACACTTAGTTTAAAACTACGCCCCACCCAGTTTACTGAGAGCTACATCAGAACAATATAAAAACATTTCCTTAGATTGAAGTTAATCAAAAAGCTTTTTTTTTTTAAAAAAACACACCAGAGCATCACATAGTACTCATGTTGAACATGTAATAATGTATGGTTTGGTATCGTGAGCATCCACCACTGACAAAGTTTGTTATTTTGCAGACAGTACTTTGAGTTTAGATATGAGGATATGTATCTGTCCTTGTGTGTGATGTGATGGACGCATGAAAGAGAGGTAAACTACTTGAGAGCGTACAGCACAAAATCACATTACTTCGGTACACACTTAGGGGGCATTCACAGTGAAGGACTTTAAAGAGCTGGGTGTCGTGTGAATCAAAAACATATCTGTTTATTGTCATCTGCAGGGGTGTGATACGGGTGGGTGGGGCGAGGAGAAAGTTACTTGGCATTGGTAGAGCTGCTGAGCATTTTGCGGACAGCTTGGGCGATGGCATCACGGTCGATGCCGTAGATCTTGAGCAGCTCTTGAGGTTTGCCACTGCGAGGGACATGGGACACAGCCAGGCGGTGCAGATTGAAGCCAGACTCGTTGACCATAGCTGAGGACACTGCCTCGCCGAGGCCGCCTGTGGAACGACAATTCATAACATGAATAACATCTCTTATTGTAAGTAAACGAATCAACATCACACTTGAAAATCTCCTGTAGAAGTAGAAGGTCCGGCTTTCAAAATCCATCCCAAGCAAAGTATTCAAGTATGATCAAAATGTTCTCCAAACATTTGAAATAAAATGAGTCATTGTTTTTTTTTTTTTAATATGATTCATTTCGAATGCTGTTACTGTTGCATCACTGTTTCTCTAGCCTTTTACTGCTGTTGGGCTCATTTTAACGAGTTTTCTGTACTGTTGGATAATTTAATCCACAACAGTGAATAATATTCTATAAAATCATCATATGTTTGTAACATCTCTGTACTGTGATAACCATGTATTTCTGTATACAGTGCCACTTTTCAGCCTTGTGATGATGTGTTTTCAACCCAATCCTAGAAGGTTTTGATAATATTCATTTATCTTAAGTAAGGGCAACAGTTAATTCTCCAGTTCATAAGAAAAAAATGGCTAACTATAACATTCAGGCAAATGCGATGGAGTAAAAAGTACAATATTTGCCTTGGAGCTTGACAGCAACAATTTGTTGGCTGTGTACAGGGTTGGGGGGGGGGTTACTTTAAGAATGTATTCTGATACAACTGATTACCTGTTAAAAAAGGTAGTCATTAACATAATCCAAGAATCACAAAACTGATTTAATGTAATTGTGCAGACTAGTGTTTCATTTTGATTTTTTTAAGATTTGAAATCCTGTTGGTAAATCCCCATTTTATTTGAGATATCTTAAATCTATTTAACGGTACATATTCTTTCTATAATTTTACCGGATATAGTTACCTTTTTTGGATAAAAATATGCATAATTACATTATCCTGTTCCATGTATTCTGTTACTCCCCAAGCTTGGCTGCTTAACGACATAATTTAATCACATGCATTATACATGTACACAAAATAGAGAGGAAAAGACATCATCATCTAAACATTTCCCCTTGAACTCTATATCTTCTTAATCCAGATGTAAATGCACGAGATATCCTAACATCAGACTGATTACAGTTGCTAAACATCCTTTGTCTAGTCGAGTCCGTGCCATCATCCATCCCCTCTCTCTTAACAGGCACAGGGCATGGCTGTCTGTGCTATTTAGGTCACAGAGAGCCCCATGGGCACATGCTCAGTTAAAGAAATCCGACAGCACTCTGCCTCTCTGCCTCTCACACTTACCAAATGCACCACAATACTAATACCTTGCATGCAATGAGGGGACACAGCAGTCAGCCTCCCTTCACGGCCAATAAGCAAATGCCACCACATCACCTCTCTGTAGCTGAACCAATGGACGCGTGCCACCACAGCACACTCAACGATGTGGACCAATGGCAGAGCCCGGCCGTGTTACGCTGAGAAGCGTGTTGCTGCTAGGTGGGTAGTGGTCATACAATATGCAGGAACTGAACAGTTTTATAGAGCCTACCTTCATAGTAGTGGTCTTCCACAGTGATGATTCGTCCCCTAGTGGCGCGTGAGTGGTCAATGATGGTTTTGGCATCCAGTGGTTTGATTGTGAAGGGGTCAATGACCCTGACGGAGATCCGCTCTGGAAATTCAGGCAATTTAATTGAATAATACAACACACACAAAAAAATCGCTGCAACTGTGACACGCAGTGTCACTAAGATAAGGATGGCTTTATGAATCCTGTGTCTTATAACTAGTGATTTAATCAATAAAACGTATGAAGTATCACAGTGAAAATCACAATTTGCTCTGCTGTAAGTGAGGGTATTTCTCCATGAAAAGCAATTATTGTCAAAGTTTGCAAAGCAGTGAAAAAGATGAAGCAGTATGTGGGAAGTCTAAAAAGATTAAAGGTCCCATATTATGGTTATTCACAGGTTCTCCTCCTGAAAGTCCAATCAGCCCTGATTGGTCCGCTCTGAGAGGCCTGAGCAAGTATTGCCCTCTGTGTTTCTGCATCAGATCTGCTTGTTTTTGGAACCATGTCCAAGCTGGAGGTGTGGCTGACTTATAACTGTGACATCACAACCTTAAAGAAGTCTTGATGGCTTGTTAAAAGGTTTCTGAATGCAGGTAGTGTGCATTTCTTCATGGACCAAGCACCTATATCTGTCTTATGATTTAAAAAAAAAAACGTGGATGCCTATGTCATAGGTAACTGGACTTATTTCAGTTTCTTGAAGACGTTTAACTTCTCACTCTTCTCTCTTCTTCAGTTCTTACTAACTGCAGGGTGCGTGCAGGCCTGGTTGCAAAGCTTGCACCTCCCCACCTGTTAGTTAGAACTGAAGATACATCAACACATGCTGAGCTTGTTTACTGCAATATGGGCCCTTTAATAAGAATCACATCTGAGGATGGGTGATACAAGACATTTCATCTCAGGAGATTTAACATGCAATTTATTTATCAGATATAATATTCTGTTGTTCTTTTGCTCAGAAGTGGCATTTAATGTCCCGTACCTTTCTTTAAATGTTCAGCTGCAGCCAGGGCCTCGTGCAAAGTCACTCCAGCTGCCACCAAAGTCACCTGGTCCTCTTTGCTCTGGTACACCACCTGGCAAATGGAAAGGTATTTTCTTCTGCATCATTCCAATCACTGTCAACAGTGTTTTCTGTTTATCTTATTTCCCTTTCAGTCCTAACAGATACGCAAGCAGACAGACGCCTCACCTTTGCCTGTCCAACATGAAAGTCCTCGTTGCTGTTATAGATGATGGCGCTGTCTTGGCGGCTGGTTCGGATGTAGCAAACGCCCTTTACAAAGGGACACATGGCAATTAGCAGACAGCGAATAGGGTGTTTTTGGTAATATGTAAATGTTCCACAGATATTGCACTTACCTTTGTGGTTGCAGCCAGTTCCACGGCCTTCTCTGTAGACACACCGTCACTGGGATAGAAAATGGTCGCTGTGGGAAGAGCTCTGAACATAGCCACGTCCTCTAGACCCATCAGAGAGGGGCCTTCCTCTCCTGTAATGTATGTACATTTATAGTTGATTTATTGCAACCAACATTCAGAAAATCCTCAAAATATATTGACAGGTCAGGTGAGCTGATACATGCAGATCCAGAGAGCCAGACTTTGCATGCAGTGTACCTGCACTAACAGAGGGACACCTGGTTCCCTGCTGACAGCTTCCAGGGCAGACAGGAAGGGAGAAAAGGGGAGGATTGAGCACTAGCTGCAAGGCCGAAGAGGGTAAACGGTAGGGAAAACAGGATTAGAGGGAAAGAGAAAGGATTGAAACAACTGCACACACAAAACCACACATAATTCTTATACATATTCATACCAATAAGGAATACAGTGGATGTGGTCTGAGAAAGTGTTGTGAAATGTCTGGCTTCAGTGAGGAGGGAGTAAAGGTGGATTTTGTGAAGGTGTGGGCGGGTAAGGTGTGTGAAAGGGGTTGTGGCGGGCTCATTAGCAGCAGTCGACTAACCGGTGGACAAGCCGCAGTGGGAGCCACACAGATTGATGTTGCTTTCAGAGATGGCTGCCATGCGTAGCTGGTCGTAGGCGCGGGTGAAAAAGGAAGCAAGAGTGCTGGCAAACACAACGTTCCTCTCACGGGCAGCGCATCCCATGGCAACACTGACCTGTGAAAGGAATGTATCTTAATTTAACACAGGAGCACAAGAGATATAACATATAAACACAGGTCACACGTGCTGGATCCCAAAAAGATCACCCAGAGGGTGAAATTCCGGTGGCACCAAAACATATTTCATAAAATATACAGACTCTTTGAACCAAATTCCACAGTAAGTAGAGAGTCAGTGAGGAGCAATTTCTTCGAAGCTTTGCAGCTTATTTTCCCATATGGGTGGAATCAGTGGCATACCTCCTCTTACAAATAATTTCCTTTGTCCTGTCTCCACAGTTCTCCCCCAATCCAACAACGCCTTCCCTTTGCCTCGTGAAAAGCAGCAACGAAACATCCATGAAAGTGCAGTTGTGATGTTAGATAAATTCTTAAAGACGTAATCAAAGAAGACTAATGACTTCTTTAAAGGCTGCACTTCACCCAGTTTCATCCAAAGTGTCCAGTAGAATTTCATTTATCTGTGTTTACAGCAAATGAGGGTTTGATTTTATTGTGTTTATTCAGAAAGCAATAGTTGATTAAATCTAATTTCTATAAGACACAAAAATGTCGTCATTCAACTTTTGACTTCCTTTACGCATTCAGCCAGATGGTCCCACCCACTGCGCTGATTAATATTTTACTTCTGAATACACTTGTCATCATCACTCATCATCACACACATGCCTGACCTACATTGGAGTTGGCTGCTGCTGGAACAGCGCAAGCAGGGAATTAATGTCTGATCGCCTCGCTGCCATTTACTAATCTAAGATCGGATAAAATAATATCGGGCAGCATCCTTCTTGGATGGATGCTGCCCGCATACTGGTGTCAGCAGCAGCCACACTGGACATAAGTGGGCCAATGGGTCATGTCTTTGCCCGTCCTTACATTATGTATAGATAGTCATGAATAATTAAGTGACACAGGCTCAGATGCACAGCTGTGAGATGAAGATGCACTCATGTCAAGTCGGAGCTGCGAAAGAGCAATTTACTCAGCAAAATCTCATTAAAGAGAGAGAGGGAGGTTTTGTTTGTGTTTTTCCAAAAAGTATTAGAGTATTAGATCAAAATCTCATAAAGCAAATGTAGATGTCTTTGTTAACAAAGATAATAATCTACAGAGTCATGAGGGGTCATACCATGTTCTGCTGAGCGATGTAGCACTCCACGAAGCGGTTGGGATGCTCATTCTTGAAGATCTCTGAGTAGGTGAGGTTGTTGGTGTCTCCATCAAGGGCCACAACACGTTCATTGTAGCGGCCTAACTTGGCCAACGCCATGCCATATGCCTTCCGTGTGGCAATCTTTAAAGAAAGATAAAACGTGAATCATCTTTAAACATAACTGAGTTATTTCCCTCTGCTCGTGTGCAGGTGACAAACCTTTTCTCCAGCCTTGTAGCTGGGCGCGCTTGGCATCCTGATGTTCCGCAGGCTGACCGGCGGTGCGTCCTCGATGGGAGCAGAAGGGTACAGGTGCTTGCTGCTGTTCATGATGCGGCTCTGCAGGTCCTTCATCACCATGTCGGCCATGTCTTTGGGCAGAGGTTTGGCATGCCACCCCAACTTATCCTCTGCGGCTGAAACCACATACACATGGCATCACATTGGTGGAGAGTGTGACATTTGTGCTGGTGGAGGTTATCTTTATTGTTACACAAGGACCACTCAGATGACTCAGGGCAGAAATGTTTATGGCAGAGGCAATGTTGTAAAGTGTTATTCATGTTAAGTGAAAAACAATCACTCTCTCCCAGAAGTTATAGCAACAGGCAGCCAACAGGCAGCCAAATAAAATATAATAGATATAGATGAGGAGCAGGACAGACGCAGACACACTGTTACCTGGAATGCCTTTGCCCTTGATGGTCTTAGCAATGATGGCGGTGGGTTGATGGCGTGGCTGGCTCAGAGCTTTGCAAAGCTCCTCCACACTGTGTCCATCCACAATGATGGCATGCCAACTGTACACACACACACACACGCACACATCAAAGGCAGACGTTAAAACACACTCAGTATGATAGATAGGAAGATGGCACGGACACACACAAGACAGAATTCACTAAAGGTAATAGTTGTGGATAGACAGAGCTCTGAGATTTCTGCACTGTTACCCGAAAGCTTCGCAGCGTTTTTGATATTTCTCCACATGATGCTGCAGGGGTGCAGGGTCACTCTGGCCCAGACGGTTGACGTCCATGATGGCCACCAGGTTGTCCAGCTGGTAGTAGG
Organism: Acanthopagrus latus; assembly: GCF_904848185.1. Taxonomy (NCBI): domain Eukaryota; kingdom Metazoa; phylum Chordata; class Actinopteri; order Spariformes; family Sparidae; genus Acanthopagrus; species Acanthopagrus latus. The sequence goes on from NC_051044.1 coordinate 16,323,486, forward strand.
AGGCGAATGACATGGCCTCCCAGACAGCACCCTCTGACATCTCACCATCCCCCACCAGGCAGTACACACGATAGCTGAGGTGGAAAACAGGGTGAGACGTGGGCGAGGGCGGGGTGTTCAAGAAGCAGGCAAATCTCACGTAAATTTCCTCTGACACATTTCCAGTCAGATTGATTCTCTTTTCCATTATCTGACAGTTGGCTCGGTAACCAGCTGTGACATGATAAAAGCTTCCCAAGGCCCCCGAAGGCGTGGCTGCTGAGATTCACACCTGCCTCCGAAACAAGTCTCCCATAAGAATCCCACAGAGCCAATTGAAATAGGACAAATTACCATCTGACTATTCCAAACATATAGACAATAAACACTATTGTACAGGTCAAATATTACCTATTTCATCTTTATTGGTGTTTCATTTAATGCCCCCCCCCCCTTTACAAAGGAAATAAAATCAGTTTATGATAATAGGTTAGAGCAATCAACTAAAACACAAATGCATGGTTGAGAGCACAATGCATAAGCTTGATTCTGAGATTAGATCTGCTTGGATGGTAAAAATAAGTGAGATATGACTGCTGGGCCTGTGATTATTAGAGCAGAAGAATTGTGAGAGCAGAGCATGTAGCCGCAGCACACACCCACAGAATCCAGAAAACCCTTATCGCTGAAGTACGATTCCAACCTTAAAATTCAAAATGCAGACCTAAAATTACAATGTTTGTTCTATCAACACACTGTAATGTTATGAATGTTAGTATTTTATGTCAAATTAATCTGAGTCAGGGCAAATCATTTAGAATGCGTACATGTATACTAAAATAGTCAGTCTACAGAGACAGTGTTCTGCCTCTGTGTGTATCCACATGTATGGCAGATTACCTGGACTTGTCAAAGTATTTCCCAGTGTAAGCCATTCCACAGGCCACACCAAGACCCTGGCCCAAGGAGCCGGTGGCTATATCCACAAACTGCTGCTTCTGAAATGCACGTAACACACACAAAGTGTTACCACAACATTCAGTGCACCGGTTGTGCTGCATTAGATGATGGCCAGTGTGTGAGTACATGTGGTAGCTTACAGGGGTTGGGTGACCCTCCAGGGTGGAGTCAACGTGGCACAAGCTGAGCAGCTCGCTCTCCTTAAGGAAGCCTGCTTCAACCCACATGGAATACAGGGCCGGAGCAGCATGACCCTGAAGGAAGAGAGAGAACATCAACAGATCAGTGTTATAAACTAGTATTTCAAGGAAACCAAATTCTGAGCTGCGTTTAGACACAACCAAAAGTATAGAAATAACCGGTAGGTTAGACCAGCAGGACTGAGTGATCGTCACCTTGGACAGGATGAAGCGGTCATTGTTGAAGTTGCGTGGGTCATCGTAGCGGTACTTCATGGTGTGGAAGAACAGCACCGACATGATTTCTGCCACACTGCAGCATGATGTGGGATGACTGCACAACAGAGGAGAAGCTGCGGTTACCCTCATGTCAGCCACACACGTGCACACACACTGCTTCAATTTAAACAGATTTATAATTAACAGCAGGTTACTAAAATACCATTTTGTCTATTATTACAGGTGTAAGTTGATGCTACTGTCTCAAAATGCTATTCTGTTCTTGCAGAGGTGTAGCTGTAGATGCAGCCCAGGTAATCAAGTTGTGAAATCATCCAGGGATGTGAATTATGATAACTGAAAATAGTGCACATACACTCTTATGAGAAGAATAAAAAACAAGAATGTTGATTTTTTTTTAACATATATATTTATAGTTAGATGTCACATCGCCTTAACAGAAAACCCAAGATGGCTCAAAGTTAGACAAGTTTCTATGTTAGAAAAATGCAGTGTCTGTGGTGCTAATAGAGCACGCTGCATGCAAAGGCCCTGAACAGAACCAGTTTTAAATACAATCATACTATTAAAATTAGACAGTTGTAACTGGTGTAATCGTGTTGCTCTGCTTGATTGGCTAGCCAACTCGCCGTGACTTAAACCCCATAAGAATCTATGACAGACACCAGACCAACAATACAGATGAGCTGAAGGCAGCTATCAAAGCAACTGGGGCTTCCCTGATACATCGCAAGTACAACAGGCTGATCGCCTCCATGCTACGACCACACTGATGCAGTAATTCCTGCAAAAGGAGTCCCAACCAAGTACTGAGTGCATGAATGAACCTATTTTTCAGAAAGTCGACATTTCTGTATTATAAATCCTATTGTTGATGGTGGTATGTAACATTTATGTAATGATATTTTAAGATACTAGAGATAATAGCTTTTCATAAGCTGGAAGGCGTAACCATCAAATCAACACAAAACAAGACTTGAAATATTTCACTTTATGTGTAATAAGTCTTGAATATATGAAAGTTTTACTTTTTGAATTCAATGATATTCTAATTGTTTTAGATGCACCTGTAATCTTCTTGATTCTTTTAATTTAGATAGACAATTCTGGGCTCCGTTAGCTATTCAAACTGAACATTCTGGGGAAAGTCACCATTCTTCCACCGATTTCTGTCTAAAGAGACATTTCTTTAATATTATTTATAGTATGATATTGCACACTGAATGATGCAGGAACAATCTATATTTAAGGTATAATGCAGACATGATACAAGGGATCTTCATCACTTGCAAGTCTTACAGAACCATGTCTGCAACATGCAATCCCTCACTAAGCATTGCACATGGAAGGCGGTCTATTGTGCCTGATACTGCACAGTGGCACACTGTGTGTTCAAAGTCAGAAATCAAATACAATATTCATCCTGCAAAGATACAAACGTAAACATCATATTTTGAAATAGCCTAAATGCATCAAAGAACTATACATTTTTTGTCATTCTCCAGAAAATGAAAATCTGATCACTTGAAAAAAAAAAAAAAATTCAATTTCAATGTTAGCTGTGATTAAAATGTTTTAACTGCACTCAAATCAAAAGGATAAAAACAGATGCATTTAATTTTTCTGCAAAATAGTGTGTATTTTATATTCCATAAATGTTATATAATGCAGAATAAAGCCTGTTGCGTAATCTCGATATTTTCATTTCATCTTTTTTTTTTTTTAATCAAGGAGAAATCCAGAGCCCAACTTATCAAATAACTGTGGATGTTGAAATGATTCAGTCAGTGGACTAGACGAGGAGAACAAAGGCAGGACATGATGTTCCTTTGGCCCTTCACATGTCTGAGTGTGTGTGTGTGTGTGTGTGTGTGTGTGTGTGTGTGTGTGCGTGTGTGTGTGTGTCTGACTGTGGTCATCTATGCATGCTGCAAAGCAATTTTAAATTTGCAATATGTTTTGCACCATTTTGTATTTTTGCATTGTGCCTTGCATTAACAGCTGTAAAGGTGATGTGTGAGAGCCAGTGGAGGCGACTCACCCGCTGCCCGCTGCAGTTGTTGCCTTGATGGAGTTGATTCGGAGGCGGTTGGCGATGTTCCTCAGTGCCTGCACTGTCTGCTGGTCAGGTTTGTGGTAATCCTCCATGAAGGCAAAATGTCAAGTTCCTCAGCACCAGAAAAAAAGTGGACCGGGTAAGAACTGTTTGTTGAGTTTTGTGTGTTTTGAATGTGTGTGTGTGAGAGAGAGAGTGAGGCTTGCCAGAGAGCAGCACCTGTATGTGTGTGTGTGAGTGATGGAGGCAGAGAGAAAGAGAGAGAGAATGGAGGAGAAGTTGCATTTATCCTATGAGGCGTGCGGACACATAGATGCACAAGGACACGCACACACACAAACACACACACACACACACACACACACACACACACACACACACACACACACACACACACACACACCCCACACACACACACACAGAGGAGGGGGAAGAGGAGGAGGAATCCAGTGACGTGAGCTGGGTGTTGCTGTTAAAATCCAACAGCAGTCATTTCATTGGCTACTGCGTGACTGGGATGGTGGAGGTGTGTCACAGATACAAATGTGCAATAGAATGTGTGTGTGTGTGTGTGTGTGTGTGTGTGTGTGTGTGTGTGTGTGTGTGTGTGTGTGTGTGTGTGTGTGTGTGTGTGTGTGTGTGTCTGTAAGGCGGGGCTGGATGATTCGGGGGAGGAGGGGAGACATTTGATGCATCTCACCCTGATTCACTTTGGCTTTTCTGTCTAAACAGATACTTCAGAGCTTGATGGTTGATTGTTCTTTGTTATTTACTCACACTCACAAAGGCCCCGCTCTTATTGCTAAAACTCATTTTTGAAAAGGCCCGCAATTTTTTTTTGCTGGAAATTTATTAGGAAATAAAGATGATGAATGAATGATGAACAGAGAGTTAAAAATTAATAGAACAAAAAAGAGAAATATGAACAAAGATAGAGGGGAAAGAAAATTTGAAAACAAGAAAAAAGAAAACAATAAAAAAAACACAGCAAACTAATAACACAAAAGTGTGCAAGATAATACGAAGTGTCAAAGTGAGTAAATGTTAAAATCAGTGCCAAATTGAATAACGATAAAAAAAATTACAAGATAAGATAAAGATACATTCAGGAAAACAAATAAACAATAATAGATTCTAAAAAAATCAAAAAATCAAAAAAAAAATCTTAAAAAACAAGAATCGGTGGTAGATAGGCAGTGCTATTGAGAATTAATATATACATATGATTTGTATCAAATCAGCAGCCATCAAAACGAGAATGAGACAGTATGAGACAGAGAGGGGGAGGGGTGGTAGTGTCCTTTAAAATCTACATCTCAAACTGTTGATACGGACAAAATCTTACCACCTGCTTCTCATCTCATCTGTTTTCTTCTGTCTCACATCATCATGATGACACTGTGGTCTTTAGCCTAGAAAGTCTCTGCAGCAGCCGACCTCAAGGGCCAACGAACAGACGTGCCTGGACCTCACCACCGAGAGCGCCTTCCTCTAAATTACCTGGAGGGTAAAACAGCTATTTCCTCTCCTTGAAACTGAAAATGACCTATTTACATGAGTTTAACCTTACAGATAAGCACAACCTCATACAGAGTACATGTTTACCCTTCTCTAGTATTTATCATAATATTTGAATTATGTTGTGAGAAATCAAATGTGAAGGAGCCTAAATATCAAATTCTCACTCACAGTGTAGTTGAGAAAACCAGTTCCTCATAAAAATGTCAAATACGTGTTGCTTGCATATTGGTGTCTGATTTGCAGCGCCAAACATACATGCGCACACAATTTTTGGCGGGGTTATCATCATGGAGAGAGTCAGCCTGCCATCTAGAGGATTATCCTCGCTGGCACGTTTGACCTGTTTCCACTTGTCCCCCCCTGCATCCAACATGTGATGTTGCAGAGAATCAATCAAATATGAAGCGGATGAAAACTGTCTTTGACCTTTAAGTAATGTTTCATTTTTTTTATTCCCTGAAGACACAAAGTACAAATTGTCCATTTTATGTAGAAACAGGATTACACTTGTTTCATTCCACAACTGCTGATGTGGTACAGTCCAGAATCTTCCACTGGACGTAGGGGGAGTATCAAAATCATTGTACAATGTCATCCTTCTCAGGGAGCAGTGAGCAGATTTAAGTGAACACATCACACTCTGCCTGTGTCTTTTAGGCCTTTTCCCCCATTTTATTTTATCAGAGCTGTAACAGATTGATGGAACATTAGTGTCTTGACTAGAAAGGTCACAGTCAATCAGTGAGGTATTACATGGAAATATCAGAAACACATTACACTGCATGTGCGGTAGGGACATGTTTCTTTACTCCATTTTGGACATCCTTTCATTCCAGGCCAGTTGTATTCCTTACATTAAACACCAGAGGACACTGTCTCCCAATAAATGTTGTGTGACAATCTCTATAAATGATGGTTTATCACAGGATAGTTCCGTCCACCTTATTCTCCAACAACTGAAGTAAAATCATTACAACTTTGACATGTATATTTACTGGAGATTCATTTTTTTTCTTCTTTTAATTCAGTCATTATTTATGAAATCAACACATTTGCATGTGTGAGGTCAAACGTATTTCAGACCATCACTTCATGGAATGAGACCAACTGGATAGATGTGAAGTTTTTGGCAACAGTGTGATCGGACAACAACAAATTTAAGTGTCAGCTGAACTCATGTGATCCTGACACGTGCTCTCTGACTGTCATTGCTGCGAATCATCGTCCTCTCCCGTCCCTCATTCATTCTCCTCTGCACCTCTCCAGCCATGTGATCCTCTCGCTGGATCCCTGCCCTTTGCTGTAGCTGGGAGGTCACGTCCCAGCACCTCGGCGCTCACAGCCATGGTGATGCCATCTCTTGAGAACCCCCACTGCTCTCCTGGTTCCACCGACATTGTCCTTCTCCCAGTTTCCAGCAACTCCTCTGGGCTCCTGGGTCCTGTCAGAAAAGCTTTTCTTCACAGAGCCCCACAGGTGCCAGCCAATGGCAGCCTGGGAAGCAGATGCCACGTGATGGTGCGCAGCCAATGTCACACACCCACAACTGCACACTTCCTGGAGGGAAAGTACATTCAGAGAGCATGAATGTTTCTATTTTTAATCTCTCTGGCAGAAAAAGAGGAGCAAAGCAACCACTTTTGAAACAATGCCTTAATATAACACAGATCCTGCATGCAGCTCTTCCAACACAATGCAGAACGAAGGTAAACATAAACCTTCTCAGCATCGCCAGGCTTTAACGGTTAACAGCATTTTAATCCATGCATGCAGGCCTCCTCACGTATTCCTATGCACAGATGAAAGTCAGGAATATTCACACAGTCATATGCATCGAATCTTACACACACACCCATGAATCTTTGCTTTAATGCCAGTCGCTCCTTCAGGCTGGAGCCTCTTCCACTCTGCTCTTATCACTCCATTTCCTTAAATCGCTCTGCAGTCACCATGATGACATACTGCTTGCCCTTCTATCTGAGAGCTGTCTGTCACCCGGAGGCCCCACCCTCTGATGGTGCACGAGATAAGAGCATAAGACTTATGATTCAGTTATCAGTGGGAATTCAGTCATAAAGATGTTCACAGGTGGACTGGTTGATGATCCTGGGATGGGCGGTTGGGGCTGGGATGAAGGGAAGTCAACTGACTGAGATGTCAAGACATGGCCAAGGCATGGAGTTGAAAATCAGTGAGCTAATCGAAGCAAAGTGGACTCGGGAAGCATTTAAAGATGAGGGATGTACAGATTCAGATGGAGTGCCTTGGATAAGCAGAGAGAGTGGATGAAGAGACAACAAGGAGAGAGAGGAAGATTCAGAGAGAAGAGGAGAGTGTGCGAGCAGGGGTTAAGGCCGAGCGTGTGTTGTGGGCTCAGCAGTGAAGTTGACGATGCACTGGGAGAACAGCTGCGCTGCAGGGCTTTCAGGCTCCATCACTACTGCTCTCCTTCAAGCAGCTCCACCAACACACTCCCTCTCGCACAGATACACACAAATACACACACAGCCCTCATAAACATGCAAAAGCACTGATTGCTGCATCCGTGCTCTGCATCAGTGCCTTCAACCCAGGTTTTATATGCCTGGTCAGGCAGGGAAATCAGACATCAAGTCCCACGTGCTAATATTCAAAACCCGTTTCCCATACCCTCATTACCACTATATGATTAAAAAGATTTCAGATATACACAGTGCAGATAAAGACATGCGACTGAGATTAAATGGAAGCAGCACTGGGAAGAAAATAGCAGTTTTGCGGCTTATAAGCACTCGCATAGATTTATTGCAATCTGATTTAGAGCTGCAGAAAGAGAAGAAGAGCGACTGTTGGACAGTGGGCCTGAGGGATAAAGGACGTAGAGTAAAAAGCTAAGTGCATTCACAGAGAGAAAGGAAAGACATAACAGCTGTTCACTGTAAATTGCATGTGTAAACTGAACACATTTTATTGAGTCAACACACCCTAATCCCTTCAGAGGTTAACAAAACACAGCATATAAACAAGACCTTCATTGCAGCAGAGTTAAGAGCCAAAGACCTGCTCTGTGGAGTCGAGATGACTTGTCTGATTTCTTAATGCATGATTTACAGGCACCTCAATAGAGACATTTGGACAGAATTACACAGACATTAAGATTCTACTGTTTGTTTATCTTGTGCTTTGAAATCAAGAAAAGTCTTCCCATGGAGTGATTGAAAGTGAGTCACCACGTCTTGATGCTAATTTCGGTTGGGAGAGTTTGGTAGTGCAGAGAGTGGAGAAGCAGATCAAATCGAAGGTGGGGGCAGACTGCTGTACTGAGCCAAATGGCATCAGTGGTCCCTGGGGGCCGCTGCGTCTGTGTTTTTACTCTATTTTCAGTGAAAATGAACTGCATTGCGCTTTCCTACCGGGGACCAGAGACTGGGTCGTGTGTGTTCGAAGGGGCGAAGAGACGCAGTTTGAACACAAACGCACACGGATACATGAACATCAGCAGCTCCAGGTGAATGAACACTGAAACATGTAACTGCTATTTCCACCATAGTACCATACAGGGATCATTGTGGGGAAATCATGAGTGCAAAGGAAACCAGGTCAAGAGCAACTGGAGAAAAGGGTGAAAAAAAAGAGAAAAAAGGAGAGACTTTTTTTAAGGGTGAGTCTGGAAAACAAAAAAGTCTGCTTCCTAATAAAGTATTTTTGATAATGTATACACATATGCTTATACTATGTTTAACTCAGTCAACCTCAAAGGTCCTGGATGGGAAAGCTGTTGCTAGAGATTTCTGCCCATTGTTCCGAAAACCCCAATAGTCCAAAATTGCCCCATTGGATGGAAAAGCCAATTTGTTCGACAACCCGTTATCCTGAAAACAAAAGGCTCTGAAGGCCTCTCAATCCAAAAATACACACTCCCCCTGGAGTTTTTTGCCCTCAATATCTCACTGTTAAGGTTTGTTGTTTGATGTAAGGCCAGAAACAAAGCCTATTAAAAATATGATATCTAACGTTTCTGCAATAACATGCCTTAAAACATCTGGACATCTGTTATGTATTTTGTCAAGTTGCGAGCTCACATAACATTGTAACATTGCATTTCGTTTGGTCAACCGATGCTTTTAACTTCCTGGAGAAAATCTGAGAGTGAGGAAGGAAGTTAGCGAACGTGACTAAACATAACGTGAATAAAACTTTAAAACATTCCATCATCTGTCAACATTTCTATCTGGGTCACGTAACTAGATTTTCATTAGCAATGTCGTTTGATGATTACAACAACAACTCCCATGATCCCACACTACTTACATCTTTTGTTTTGTCTTGATTGAGAGACCATTGTAGCAGAAAATACATGCTGTGCTTGTAAAGGGCAGCTCCCATCCAGTTCACTACTGTGGCAGTCAGTTAATTAACAGCTACAGAGACAGAGAGTTTATTTTCAGAGCAATTGGAAATGTTTCAGTTACTTATTTTCTATTGGAAATACTGGGTGGTCTGAACAATGGCATGGCACCCCAGCTCAGCTTAGCTTAACGTAAAGACTGGAGAAACAACAAACCTGGATACTTGCAAAAAGGGAAAAACTCTACTCTCAACTCTAAAGCTCACTTAATGGCATCCAACACGTGCCACTACATATCACATATAGGGACACAAATAAACCTGTTACACACATAAGATTTAGCGTGTTAACTAAAGCTATACAGGCTAGTGGTTTCCCCTGTTTTCAGTGCTTATGCTAAGTTAGGCTGATCGCCTGCTGTCTCCATTTTCACATTTACCACTACCATATTTAAGTCTTGCGCTCAAAAACTGTGATTGTGTCATTTCTGAGGATTATCTTTATTCACCCACCATCAAATTTCTTAAAGGTGACATATGATGTACATTTTCAGGTTCATAACTTTATTTTGGGTTTCCACTAAAATATGTTTACATGTTATACTGTTCAAAAAACACACCGTTTTTTTCATTCTGTCCAGGTCTACAGCAATGTATTCCCCCTCTGTCTAAAACACTCTGTTTAAGCCCCTGTCTCTTTAAGGCCCCTCCCTTCCCCACACAGAGTCTGCACTGATTGGTCAGCTCACACACATCTGAGCCAGCTCCACTTTCAACAACAGAGCAGCTGTGCTAAATCAATTTTTAGTGTGCCACTAGGAATAAACTAGCCACTAGGAATAAAGTATGCAAACGTGTGACATGGTGACATTGTGTGATGTCATAAAGTCACAGAATTAAAGAAGGGACTGCTGACGATCGTTTCAGGACCAGTGTTTTCTCTGGGAGAGAGGAGTTTCTGTTGGTGCGGACTTGAACTAACTGGAGGAACAGGAACATAAGAAGTCTCCTTTAACCAAAAAGTACAAATTCATATTTAAGGTATAAATTGGCAAAAATGTTGAAAAATTCAGTCAAACCATTTTCAACCAAATGACACACAAAGCCGCCCAATACTCTGTAACATATGGGCATACAGACACACACACCCACACCCACACACACACCCACACACACACACACACAGGTGAATAATTCAAGATGATTCAAGGAGAAACCATTATCCTGGGCAGACAGGTAAGTTGATACGGAGAGCCTCCTCCTCCTCCTCCTCCTCCTCCTCCTCCTCGCCGTGTCGTTCTCCACCTCTCACCAAACACGGCTGCCGTTCACTCACTGACCAGCCCGCCAGGGAGGAAGATGAGTGTTCTCTGCTCCTTGTTGTCAGCTGGGACATGTAGGTGAAGCAGAGGCCTTGGCTCAGCTGTTCTACTTTGGCAGGTAGGATTTTCATTTCTACAACACTGACAATTATGGCTCAGTAGAACTGAACTATGGCCATTTGAGCCGGCTGCAACTAAAACATCAGTTTCTGTTTCTTGCTGAGTTTGTGGATATTAATGAAAGCCATGTGCAGTGAAAGGAAAAGCCTCTTGGATAAAACCATCAATTATCATACTTAAATGACATGCTGTTTCATCAGCTCTGGTGTTACTAAAGAGGCTTAATCACATAACAATCGACTGAAAATAAAAACCAGTTAAGAGTTTTCGAAGGGTCTTCAGTGGGTCAAAGCTATCATATGGCCATTAGTTTTTCATAAGGGTGGGATTAATGTGCAACAGTATATGCGTGATGGACGTACGAGTGCCACTGTATTTACCACGCTGCCCTTTTACTTACAAATAAGCAGCTTGCGTTGAAACAATCCTAATAGTGTTGACTTACAAGGTCATGCCTTTTACACAGCTGACCTCAGAAGGTAATAAACTGTTCTGATATTTTTTTCTTTCACAGAATTACATATCTTCACAGTAAAGGCACTGACAGTGTGTTTCTGTGCAGTACTGTATGGAAAGTACTCTCTATAAATTAATAGAGATATAGTAAACGGACTGAAAGGCCAAAAGCTGCTATGACACAAAATTATTTTAGAGTTTCAAATTAATTCGGTACGTCTTTTTAGATAAAGTATAAAAGTAGACGTGTAGTGTTGTATTCATTTACTACATGTAGAATAATCCAGAATCTGCTTGCTCATAGAGACCAGCTGTAACAGGAGAGAAGTGTGTGTGTTACAACTAGATCAGGCCGGGTGGTGTTGACTTACTTTCTCATCACGAACACACGCACTGGAGGCAAACGGGAAATGTAGTTCAAAAGGGAGCAACTTGAAGGAGGGCAACATATTGTCAGAGGAAACGACACATTTTCATTGACCTCGGCAGGACAGTCACGAACATCATTACAGCGATGATTTGTAATTGGGTGAAGACACATCATTTATGTGACAGGCAGACCTTCATTATATCCATCTTATGGGTCGGGGACACAGAATGGATGTGTGACAGCTATATGGATGTTTTTATTATGACAATGGACTAAATGATAATGTGAAAATAATGTGAAAAAGGTGCAGCTCATGGTGATTAAACTACAGAGGAATATCACACAAGAAGTGCTTTTCACACTGTGCTTAGTCCAGGCCTAAGGGAGCTGTCAGCCCCGGGCTAGCCCTAGGGTCTGCTGACCTAGAGCAGGGCTAACCTGAACTTAGTGCGGTTATCCCCAAAAGATCAAATAATCCTGGGGCTAAGAGGTGCCAGTGTGAAACGGGGCTAAAGATAAAAGCAGTAAGAAAAACACTCTAAAATGTTCAGATTAGCTTCAAAGCGCTTGTTAATAACCCAGGGCTGCAGTGTGAATCGTTCAGCCCTGGGCTTAGGTTAACCCTCAGTTAATTATCTGTGTGTGAAGAGGGGCTAAGAATATGAAGTGTGAAAAGCCCTAAATCTGCAGCCTCCCTTTGATATATGGAGCTCTACAGTGTATTTCAACTCTTTGTTTAACTCTCATCACCACAACTTTAAGGAACTTAGGGAAAAATTACCAAAATGCGTCTTCCTATTTGAAACACCTGTATGCTGTGCTGTTATAAACTAGAGCTTTATTAACTCCATTATTTGGGGGCACTTATGCATCCTTTTATTCTCGTCAATGGATAGATGGTTCAGGCTAATACAACTGTCAGCTCCTGTCCTATGTAAACCAATGATCTACATATAGATTCAGGACAGCAACGCCTGGACCCGTTTGGGATTTTCATCCAATTGTGAAGCCTGTCTGTGAGAGAAATGGGAAAAGAGAAGGGATAGCTCTTTAACTCTGTTGCTGTAGTTCCCCGATTTCAATCATTTAGTGCAGTTTCTCCTTATTTTTCATCTCCGCCTCCTTCTCAGTTACATTTTCAACTTTTTACCAGACATATTCAGACAACATCAGAGGCCTGTTAACTGTGTTTTGTATTGATACATCCATTGTACTGTCCTTGGTGCTCAAGTCAGAGACAAGATTGTAATTGCCCAGCTTTTGCTTTAGGGTTAGGGACAGGGTTTATTTGGGTGAGCGTTGGGGCTTTCCCTCCTGGTTAAAGTTCAAAAGCCAGCTGGCAGCACTCATCACACTGTCTCCAGAGCAAAGTGCAACAGGTTTCTCTCACTCTGTGTGTAGTGCGAGTGCAGTGATAAACAGGAGACCTGGTGTGTTTGGGAGCTGAGGGATTACATATGGCTTTCATCAGGGAGTGTAAATTGCTGAGGCTCCACTCTGCTCACTGCCAGCAAGGGCTGACCCCCGGAATCTCCCAGTGCTGTCATTTGAGAGAAAGCATGCTCGCCTACATATCCTCCTAAGGTGACTGGGCAATTTTGTGATACGTGATATGCTTTCTCACATCTGGAGATCATGATTGTCAAGCCAGGGTATCTCTGCAGCACTACAGTAGTTCCTAATAAAGCTGTTTCTTTCACATATTTTTCACCAAATTTGCATCCTCTTCGATTTGGATATTGCAATCGAGCATGTTGTGATTTCAATAATGTCATGATTAACTGCACAGGAGAACATAAAGAGTGTTATTGCTGGGCTGCTAGACTTTATTTTATCTTTGCTGTCTTGGATTTCAGCCATATTTGCAACCACATTATAAGGCAAGAATAATCTATTGACAACTTACAGCTGCATATTTGCAGTTTAAAGCAGTTTAAAGCCCATTATTAGTGATCTGTTAATAAGTATACACACAGCTAAATAGCTTTGCAGCATTCTCCAAAGCACCTGAATTTGATGGGAAAAAAAAAACCCCCAAAAAACAAACAAACAAAAAAAGGTATATTTTGCTATATCTGGTGTAAATAAAGTCTTGAAAGAACCTTATTTATACCCCTCACTGCGTGGTCAAGCTCCTGCATCCACCGAAAAGACTTTTAGCTTAGCAGCTACCATGAGGGATTTCAGCTATAAAGATAGAGTTAATAACGTATTTTCGATTCAATTGTGATCCTTTTTGATCTGGATGAGCTGTATGGAGCCATTTTTGTAGCCTTTTTTAAAATTCTTTTTTAAAGAAATTCTGTGAAGCTCCAGAAATGTTTTGATGACTATATAACATGACTATCTGCATGAAGATGGCAACTGAATTTTCACTTCTGAGTGAACTTTTCCTTTAAGGTGCAATTTATATTTAATTAGTTACTGAGCATGTGTTTCACCATTTCCCATCTTTAGTGGCCTAAATAAAACCAAACAGGCTCACTGGTTCCAGTTTCCTCACCAGTCATCTCATGACCTTCACGTGATTAATGGATGCAGCATGTGACACCCTGTTTTGAAGGTGTCACCTTCTGTTGGAGCGGGTTAACATTGAGGACATGGCACCTGGTATTTGATGTGAGCAGGCTCCTGTGCAGCAGCAGCAGCAGCAGCAGGAGGGGAGTCTGGGCCAGGAGGAGGAGAGCTTGCTCTCTGATGTGCACTCGTTTCACTGTTCACTGGCGCCGTGACGATAAGCAGGCAGCGGACGAGGATGCTCTGTTGTCTGGTGCGCACTCTCCTGTCTCCAGCTCTCCGCGATCATCACCATGGAAGAGCTTAATTAATGCACAGGCTTGATGTGTCCCTCCTGCCCGCGGAGCCGATGAGTTTCAACCCGCCGTTTGACACCGGACCTGCGATTTTCAGCCTCCGAAGCACTGGAGCCGTGTTAGCGAGCGGAGAGGACCGCGGCTGAGCCACCAAGTCTTCAGAAAAGGTAGCGCACGGTGCGGTTCGAGCTCCACGGTCCGAAGTTAGCCTCTTAGCATAGCTGCGTTTTTCCTGCATGCAAGCCAGTGATGATGAAGCCGTTTGCTCTCATTGTCAGAGGACAGCAGTCATTAATGGGCACTTAGCTGTCAACGCGCTCATGTTCGGTGGATTGAGAGGAGATTTCACACATTTAAATTAGATTTTAACAGCGCATGGGCAGGCGGCAGGCTGGCACCTCTCCTACAGACTGAGGTGGGCTCCGGTCATGTGGACTGTCCGCTGTAGTGTGAGAGGAGCCTGGTGGAGGTTTGTTGTAGCCTAATAACAGCTGTTTCTGCTGAGCGGATCATCTGACTGCTGTGCGCTGCTCAATTTTCACTACGAGCGCCTGAAGTCAGCCTGTCATCTCTCATCAGTTTTTTTTTTTTCTTCTTCTTTTTTTTTAGGGAAAGGAAAGGGGGGTGGGATGATTTTCACCATCTCCTACCTTGGTGGGGTCCAAGGAGAAATGTGAGGACGCTCGATGAGGGTTATTTTGACGCGAATCGCTCATGGAAATGTCAGTGTTCATGCTCACCACGGCCGCACGGTCGACGCACATCGATGCAGCGGCGCAAATTAATATTCCAGAATAAGCGCATTTAACATGCGCATTGTTCACACGGGGAGCTCGCACTAGCCTCGGCTACATGAAGGCAGCAGCGCAGCACAAAGGAGACGCAGAGAGGCAGAGAGGCAGGCAGGCAGGCAGCCCGACTCCACCGCAAAGATGTGCGCTGTTACATCACGCGAACACGCGTATCACATTTTATCTGTGCAATGTGAAGATGAATTCTTCTTGGAGCATCACTGCAGTGTGACCTTTTCTGTTTCTTCCTCGGGGCCTGCTCGCAGTTCAAGGACTCACACAGCTGATGTGACCAAGTGATGTCTGAGAGTGGCAGCTCTGAATTTACAGCTCAGTGTGTGTGTGTGTGTGTGTGTGTGTGCGTGTGTGTGTTTTAGTTGGAGCTGCACATCGTCTGCCTCCACTCCTTCCTAAAATATGTTCAGGTTCAGGACATTCTGGACATTTTGTTTTGGTTAAATTAAGACTTTTTTTTTGTTTTTGAGAGCCGGGGCCAGCTGAGAGCCTCGGCTTCAGCACATTTTATTCTGAGACACAAACCAGAGGACATTTCACATTTATAGAATCACATTTGGGGCAAAGCGCTTCCTTATACGTCAGCGCAGTTCAACATGTTGTCCAAGGCTGTATTCTGCCGTCTTTTACACTTTGTTTGTTGTGTGTGAATCAGTGTCCTCTCTGTCATAATTCCAGTTATGTCTAAGGGCAGCTAAAAAGTTCTCAAAGCATCAGTTGTGGGCCAGTATGTTCTGTATATTCATTTATACTTCACTGACTGCCCTTGAAACAGTTTGCAGTCTATGTTTGGGTGAGTGCAGTGAGGAGGTAGAGCAGGTCGTCCAGTGATCAGAAGGTTGCTGGTTCAAATAACCATCTCCCCCGGCAAGATATTGAACCCCCAAAACTGCTGCTGATGAGCAGGTTGGCACCTTGCATGGCAGCCTCTGCCATCAGTGTATGAATGTGAAAAGTGCTTTTAGCGCTCAGTGGAAGCTGAAAAGCATTATAAAAAAGGCAACTCCATTTAGCATTTCACCATTTATACCTGCCCGGTGCAGCTCTACAGCACAACAGGCGGCTGTAAAAACAGAAATATTAGAGTTTGAGGTGGATGATCAGTTCTTATCTTGGACAAAGAAATGACACTGGCGATCATTCAGGCAAGGCAAGCTTTATATATATACAGCACATTTCATACTCAGCTATACAAACATTTGAAGAGGAAAGAGATAAAGACTTGCATCTACTATTCAGTCACATGCAATATATTGAACTGCAATGAATGGCAACAGAAGAAAAGTGTTTTAATTTTTTTTTTCAAGTAATGAGAGACTGGAAACATCTCACATCAGCCTATTTAAGCACATATGGGCATAAATGATAAAAACAGTTTCACCAGTTGTTGAATTGACTCGATAATTGTTGATAAAAATCAACATTCAAGTCAGCCAGGACACAAACAAATGGACACAGGTGAAAACATAACCTCCTTGTTGGAGGTAATAACCTGAGTGAAGCTTTTCACCAGGTCCAGAAGAACTTAAAGTCTTTTCTTGTTCATATGTGCGTCAGTGCACCGGTGTAACATGCTCTGCTGTCACTTAAAGGCTGAATACATTTTTGAAATCATGTGTGTTAAATGCCATCTCTTTTTTCCTTCTCAGAGGCAAATTATGCCAGCAGGACCAGAGTCGCTCCCCCTGGTGACGTGCCAGCTCATTGGTCAGACCTCTCTGCCCTTCTTTAGCCTCCCTGTCTACCCTGGCAGATCCATGCTGCTGGATGCTCCTCACAGAGCCACGCCCGCACCATGAGCGCCAACGGGCCCACCCCAGACCCAGCCCCTGCGGCCCCAGAGGCCCTTCCCGCCTCCACCCCCGCTGTGGTCCCAGCCCCGGCTCCAGCTCCAGCCCCAGCCCCTGCGGCACCGCCTGCTCCTCCGGCCCTGCCCGCCCCAACGTCCGGCACCATCCCGGTGGGTGCGTTGGCACAGAAGAAGCGGCAGCAGTATGCCAAAAGCAAGAAACAGGGCAGTAACGCCAACAGCAGGCCACCGAGGGCCCTGTTCTGCCTCAACCTCAACAACCCCATACGAAGGGCCTGCATCAGCCTGGTGGAGTGGAAGTATCCTTTACATGCGGTGGTGCTGGGTGCATGTCTCAGGGCCGAGATGTTGAGATCAGTACTTATTTATGGAGCTGAAACAGTCGATTTATCCATCAGTTGCTCAGTAATTGTCTTGATCATCTATCAGTCATTTGAGTAATTTATCAAGAAGAAGCACTCCAATTTCTCTTGTGAAATGCAACATTTTTCATGGCATATTAGTGAATATTTATTATATTTAGGTTTTGGGTTGTAGGTCAGACAAAACAAGACATTTAAAGACGTAAAGACGGAAACTGCGACAGACATTTTTCTGACCTTTTATAAAATACAATGATTCATGGATTAGTTGTTGAAAATAATTGCCACATTATTCAATAATGATAATGATCATTAGCTGCAGCCCCACTTGCGCACGGCTCTTCTGTGTGTGTAGATCCTAGTTGTGGTAATTATGTGACTGCCACATCAGGTGATTTCATATAGCGCTTTTCAGGGTAATCAGACTCAAGCTACTTAAAGGCGACAAAAAAAAGAAGAGGAAAAAAGAACTCTCAGTGTAGACGTTGCCTGCCTGTTTTTGAATTCTACAAGTCAGCGAGTTAATTATAGCTGCAATAGACGCCAGCTGAAGCTTGACGTGAAGCGTTTTCAAGAACCAATCTATCAGTATATAGATGAGTGCACTGTAGCTGATATAGTTTTGAAGCGTTCTTCTGGGCCACAGTCAGAAAATGATGTTAACCTGAGGTGCAGAAACGTTTTTCCCCTCACAAAAGATTAAATGAAAGTCACTGAATCCTAAAATCCTGACTGGTTCTGAGACTCTGTGCTGGTACAACGCAGCTGTGTGCAGGCTGGTGGGCTTGATGGTGCTTAAACAGATGCTGTCCTCACAAAAGCCATCGGATGTTATAAAGGAGATTGTTGAATGTGAATCACAAAGATTCATTTCATAATCCACCTTTGTGTGTTTGTTTGAAAAGAAAAAAAAACAACAAAAAAGATGTCAATAGGGATTTACTACCCGTGCACTTTGGGAAATGGTGCCGTGGTCAGAGCAGGAGTCTCAGCTGGTTCTGCGTGCAACAGTGCAAAACTGGTGTGTCTATTTCTGACAGCTGAAATACTTTGTTATAGATAAATAAGAATGTAAAGAATATGTTTGTATTAGTGTCTGCAGTGTGACATTTTATAAATCGTATAAAGTCATGCTATACTCGCTGTGGCATTGTTACTGTACTGAAGACTGCAGGCTGCTAGGGATGCAGGATATGGATTTCTGGGAAATACTAAAGAAGTTCACGACCTGTAGCTGACAGTATGCAACCCCGAGCGTAAGAAAGAGAGAGATAGATGGTTTGTTGTGTTCCAACTCGGAGACATTATCCCTTCTCTCCTCATGCTCTGTGTTTTGCAAACCTGCTGTCTTCCTCTAAAGCTGTTAAAAAAATGTCCACTCCGGCAACAACATGTTCAGCCCTCAATGCGCGGATCTGTTGTGCAGCTGTTTGACGCCATGAGTGCGACAACAAGCTTCTCACTGTGCTTGTGCTTCTTCTCCTGTTTATAGGTGGATCACAAACCATCCACAAACAGAGAACAGGGGGCTTCGGTTATTATTAGGCATCGCAACCAGAGTGCCGTTGCATGAATATTTGCAGGGATAGCAGTAGTGGTCACTCTGACATTTTCCTTGTGTATTGAGGAACTGCCGAGTTTAGTCATGGTCCAACTATAACCTGTACTGTACACGTACTGCTGCTAGACAACTTCACCGCTAAACTTTCCCTCTGCTCCGATTTATCTAACACCGGTCTGCTTCGAGCACTGCTGCTGTGTCCCGCACAACCACACACTCTACACACTGCTCGCTTCTTAAAGGAGCCACGCTGCTCTTATAACCCATATAAGACAAGCTCGGAGGATGATGCATCACTGCCGGATTAGATGACTGCCATTTTAGCAACAGCTTACATTTTTTTTTAATTCTGAGCAAAAATAGTACATTATTTGTCTAAAGGTATTTGGAGAACAGTGTGATTGCTCATCAACATTGTCAGGGAAAAAAAAAAGTAAATATCACAAAAATTCCAGAAATACACCGGAGGGGGGCTTTTATACCACCACCTACTGTGTTGGACTGCGTCAATGCTGGGCTTATTAAAACAATCAAAACATTTTGTTTTTTTTAATATTGGCACTATTTTTTGGCTATAATTCACTATAGCCTATAGATAGCCGATAATATAAATTTCCTGTCATGAGGACATATCGTCAACCAGTGGTAAAATGGTTTCAGTATTTCTTGCAAGATTTAGTTCTTTGGTTCATTAATCACTTTTAGGATAGCGGTTGTCACTCAGTTTCCATTTAAAATTTTGGTGTATCCGTAGCTGCCCAACCTTTTTAACTTCCCTTTCATAAAAGCTTTGTCTACATTTGACCCCTCTACACAAGTGACTTGTATCTATGGATCAAAGGGTAGTTAGGCTTTTTAAAAACTATTTTACTCCAACACGTTTGAGGGATTTGAAAAAGCAAAAATAGTCATTAACAAATAATGTTGCAAAACTTAAAATGTGTCCTCGTGACCCTTAAAGGCCAAGGTAGGGAACCAGAGGTCAAGCATACAATCAATCAAAAAACAATGCCATGGTTTAAACAGCAGCAAAGTCATACCAAAGACCAAACAAAACCATACAGACTGAACTTAAAACTCAATCCAGCTTTCATGTGAATGTGAGTTTATGTTGCAATATAATCTCAAAGCGAAGAGTTCACATGTGCATTTTATCTGTATTATTTATCATTCTGCTTTATATGTTGCATCTTTTTCTCCTGTGTCTTCCTTAACCTCCTCTCTCAGGCCATTTGATATCTTTATATTAATTGCTATTTTTGCCAATTGTATGGCCTTAGCTGTCTACGTCCCCTTCCCTGAAGATGATTCCAACTCCACAAACCACGACCTGGTGAGTAGTCTGTATATGTCATTATAATCCATGCTGTGACTCACGCTCAGTAGCTGCGGTCGAAGACAGACTTGAATTGCTCTGCGAGACTTTTGACGAGTCTGTCTGGCTTGAATGAAGACGTCTGTAAGATTGATATATGTTCTTGTGTCTGTTGTTGTTGTCTTCAATAGTTTGGAGATACAATAAAATGTGTGACTACTTCGTCATCTTTGTCTTTCACCTGACAAAGTTTGATTGAATCGTGCTTTTGGGGTGAAGAAACAGTCGGACATTTTGCAGAGACAGTGAGACGTTGCATGCAGATTGCGTCTTCGGCGTATTGCTTCATCATGCAGATTTGAAGTATCTGCTGTGCCTACACAGAGAAACACTTTGACAACTATCCTCATCGGTGCTTCATCATGTCATAGATTCCCCGTACAGAGGTATTATTCGGCTTTCTATTTTTAGAATTTCTCGTCATTGCACCACTCTGTGTACCTTGTGCATTTATGTCTGTGTGATGAATTATGGGTGATGTAGTGTTGTAAGCATTGTTCCCCAGCTGGGGGTGAGTGCACTCTCCACAAGCCAGACAAACACGCAGAAAGTGCTCCTTACATGAGCAGAATTTAGCTGGAGAGCTTAATGATTCATGAGCAGCTTATACTGCGTGTCTGCAGACGTTTGAATGCTCTTGAAAGCTTCGTCGACGTTCGAGAAAGGCTACCAGCCGTAAAGTAAAGCTGTTAAAATACCGGCGGGAGAGTTTTTCCGTGTGTTACACTGCCAAACCCACTGCGCAAAGATAAGACATGGCCCCGGTTAAAAGTGTGTCTGGACTACTTTAGAGAAGTCAGGTGTTCTGCTTCTCAGTTTGACCTCCTGGAGGGTGACCTCAGGGTGTTTGTTTACACAGCGGTGGTGCATCGGAGGAAAGTGGGCCATCTGGGACGTTACAGTGTCTGATACAGTATTACAGAACATACAGGACAGTGCAGATCAGTTAGTCCAGGAGTGAAGTATGAAAGAAGTGGATCGTCATCTTGAAGAAAAACATGTGCACAATGCTGTGAGGTTGGTTGGACTGCTGAGACATTTGTGCATGTTCTCCCCCTAGTGTGACTATAAATACAGCAACAATCAAGTCTAAAGACTATTCTTATAGATTTAAGTGTGCAAACTCATTGGACTGGAATAGTTACAGACATCGCAGCTTTTTTTTTGTCTCTGTTGTACGGACACTCCAATCCGATATATTACCAGTGCTCAAACTGACCTTAATAAGTGAATCATGTACTGTATCGGCAAGTCATGACCAATCAGTGTTAAACTGAATATAGTTTTCAGTCACTTTTTGTGAAGAACAAATTTCAAGCTACTGCTAATGCCAAATTACTCTTTTATAGACATCTAATGTTGCCAAAAATGTACATAAGAGTGATTTATTCTAAATCTTTTTTTCTCTGTTTTAAAATGCCCTTTAGACTGTATTAAACTGTACAATACGTTGTACTGTTTACAATACGTCTCCCAAAGAAAGTATAATAATTCATCCACCTAGCATAGCCAGCTAGTTGGCTATATTACTCTACTGGTTCTTTCACTTAGCGCAGATAAGAGGATATTCAAGGTCATATTGATAATTGTTTGTTGGGTCCAAATTATGGTTTTGTTTATGTCTGTGTTAGAATGCTGATGGTTGGTTCCAGCTTCTAGCAAGATGTGTGAGCCAACACTATAACGTCTCGTTGTACAGTATGTTCTCAGCACTTGCTAGTGTTAGCAACATTAAAGTTAGCTAACATTAGCAACATTAGCCATTAACCTTTAAATACTGCAATCTCGACAATTTACCTGAAAAGTAAGTTGTGGACGCCTACGAGATCTATCAGGGTTTAAAGTCGTCAGATTGCACACACTTTCTATTCAGTATATACTCATCACTTGAGCATTATTTCATTCTGTTTACCGAGTGGTTTACAGATTTTGGATTAGAAAACAAAGATAATATATTTCTGTTATCTTGTTATGCATCATTTCCTTATGTTTGTGGATCAGAATTGTTATCAGGGTAGTGATAGTCATGCTGGTTCATTTACATTTTGCTTGTATATTTAAATTATATCGTTATACAATATAACATTTATTGCCGTTAACCAAAAAAATATTTTACTACCGAGGACAAAAGTTTAGTGTGTAAGATTTATGAGGATTTTGAAGGACGTATTAGCAGAAATGGAATATAATTTTCTCAATCATGTTTTCGTTAGTATATAATCACCTGAAACTATGAATTGCTGTTTTTGTTGCCTTGAAATGAGCCTATTATAATACAAAGGGAGCCAGCGGCGGAAGGATCTGCTAGGACCCAAGTAGATCCCACGTTTGTACCACCATAGGCGAAGGCAAGGACTATTTCAGTGGTTACGATGTGTAACCAAACTGCTACATACCACTAAATCCTACACATAAAGTTAAAATAATATACTTTCAGCCAGACAGCAGCGTCTAGATTTTATAATGACTGTTAAGCTTTTACAGCCCTCAGTGACTGATTCCACTTTCTAATGTGTGCCCCACACTGATAATGGACCGTGTGTATAGAACTGGCAGGTGCTTGTTACCTCCGCCAAGGAGTTATGTTTTCACCCACGTCTGTTTTTTGGTCGGTTGGTTTGTCAGAAGGATTGCACAAAAACAACTGAACAGGTTTCCACAGAACTTGCACCGAGGATGGGTCACAGCCCAGAATAGAGCTCATTTACTTTCGGTGTGGATCCAGATAAAGAGATGAATCTAAGAACTCTTTCTCACTTTCTTTAAGGTTTACAAGCGTTTTGGGTCATTTCCATTAATTTCTCAGGGAATAATGCATCCATCTTGATGAAAAAAAATCTGCTGTACTTATGTGTTGGTATCTATAAGTGAGCTATGAATGTAATGCAGATGTCGGGTGACGGCGGAGGTATGCGCTCTACTGGTTGCCCTCCTAGTTGGTACCATTTTATGTTGCCTTAAAAGCTCAGGTCTTTTGCAACCATCATTACTGAGCCTAACTACTACCTTATATCTAATAAATTCAGAGGGTTGTCAGAATTTCTGTTCATATGGTTAGAGCTTCACCTTCTCGTTTATTCAGATCAAATCCAAGGATGTCTGGAAGAGAGGTGTGGGAGCGTTTCTGTATTGACTCTTTTAATGACCAAATGGCACCAAACTAAATAACTAAGCTTGCTGGGAAAGAAGCTACATTGCGCATCTCGACTCAGCCTTTATAAAGCAAACCAGAACTGTAACTGTATTGTGAAATGGATATTTTGACACTCTTAATTTCTCCTTCATTTTGTCTGTTGGGGCATTGCTGTGTAATATTTGCAACTCTTTTCCATTGAACCTTGTGACAGTCTTCTCTAAAAGTGTCAGACTGGATTTATGGATGAACCCACTAAGTATGAACCAGTATGCTGCATATCTGATGGACCACTGCTGAGCAGTATCACTGATGCCGCTCACACACTTAATGAACATCATTAAGGCTAGATGAGAGGATGTGCTGATGATTAGATAGAAAATTATTTATCATGAAGTGACTTCCTTTCATTGTAGTCAGGACAAACTTAACTTTTAAAACTGCAGACCGGCCCTCTCTGCCTCTGTGGGTTCTTCTTTGAGTGTGGTGTATGATGTTTTTGCTGATCCTCATCCTGATCCTTGTCTTTACATTGCTTGCGCAGGACTTTGGTTTAATTCTGCAGTGTCAACACTGGTCAGATACCAGAGGGTGGATAATGCGTTCTTTACCTTTTCAGCAGAGGTTGAACAATAGAATACTTTGTAGGGCAGGTGTGCCAGCTTGGCCTTGTTGTTCTACAGAACTCACGCTGTAGTCACAGGAGGAGCGCTGGAGAGAAAAACGCTGAGCTAGTTTTGCTGTAGCAGCCAGCAGGTAAAGCTGTAGTGAAGAGTGCCATTTCACACCGCTCCGCTCCGCAGCCTCGCAGGTGGACCGAGGGCTGATATGAAACCCGAGGTGGGTTGCTGAGAGGCCTGATGTGTAAAGCAAGGATCAAATTATATCACTGGACTGCGAGCAGGTTTTTTTTTTACCCAGTGACACATTCAGATGGGGTGTAACTTTCAACACAAAGAGACACTGAAACCATGCGACACAAACGAGCTGACTTCTAAACCTGTGCATGCAGACAGTTCACTTAACACACTGTCAGTTAACATGAACTCCTGAGAGGTAAAGAGACCTGGATCTGTGTGCTTGCTTATGGTACATGGCGTGCACTCAGGGCCTAGGTGCTGCAGAGCTGCTGTGAAGCACTGCTGCAAAGTCACAGAGGCCTTAATAGCACGAGTCTGCCTGTCTTGTTAGTAAGGCTTGGTTAAATGCAGCAGCTCATTATAAATAGAAAGCAATTTCCTCCTCAGGCAGAACACAGGGCAAAAGATTGGGGTCCTGCTTCCACCAGGAGGCACAAGTGAGAGAAAGGATGTGGCGAGCACGCGCATTTACACACATGTAAGATAGCAAATCCTGTCAGGATCTCTGAGTCTTTTCTTTCATTCCTCTCGCTTTTATTTCTCTTCCTTTGTTTAGTAAATTCTCACTGCGATAGT
Source organism: Acanthopagrus latus (assembly GCF_904848185.1). Classification (NCBI taxonomy): domain Eukaryota; kingdom Metazoa; phylum Chordata; class Actinopteri; order Spariformes; family Sparidae; genus Acanthopagrus; species Acanthopagrus latus. The sequence continues at coordinate 16,348,311 of NC_051044.1, forward strand.
AAGGAGCACACACACTGCATGTGACCGTGTCTCCTCCACGCCCACCTTGTCAAGGGGACAGACAAATAGTCTGCAACCGTCCTGCCTTTGCTTTAAGGTCATTTCTGACTTATCTATCTGAGACTCAACACCCCAGGCAGCTCCTGCTGAAGGTAGCTGAGCAAAACAATGACCTTTTCATGGTGAATATGATTCATACGTCTCATCCTTCGTAAGGCAACACGCAACGAACTGCGTCTGGTATCATGTAGTGTTTGCCCGTACCACTGTCATTGCATAACTCTGGAGCTGCAGAGCTATTTATTTTACTGGGGACAAAAGGACACAAACATGTAAAGACTGAAATGTCTGCTCACAAACCTATTGAGAGGTCGTTTTTCTGCCAGCAGTGAACTCAGTTCTGAATCAGTTTCACATTTTAATGGAAATGAGGATGTCAGACATGAATCAGTTTGTCATCAGTTTGCTAAATATTTTTCACACATGAATGACTTTGAAAAATATATATGGATTGCAGGAAGACGGACGGACTTACAAGATGAGTACCTTATTGTTTTGATAAATCTGACAAAAAATGATTTCGATGTTGACAATTTTGTATCACAATGAGCGCTAAGAAATAAGTTGTTCATGCAGCAAGAGGTGAAGGGTGGCGAGAGACGGTCATTGTCAACTGTCCCGCTTGTTTAAGATGAACAAGTGCAGCTTGTTTACAGTAATGACAGCTTCATGCTTGTCTTCTCTCGGTAATGTGATCTAGTGTTGCTGTGTTTTCTTCGAAGACACTCAGACAGACAGCACAACTCATGTATTGAGACGACAGGCTTCATTGAAACAAGTTACAATCAGTTCATTTTTATTTACTTTTTTAAGAGTGAATTCTAATCAAACCTCTTTTGGGATAGTTAGTGTTCCATTTGTTAATCACCCCTGTGTATTTAATGATGCGTTCATGTGCTCTTTGGATGGTCCCACTTGCTGAGTTGGGAAGTTGATCTTCCAACTTCGGGGTGTTCATGTGTGTCAAGTGGTTTGTGTTATACGTTTTGTCGCTCAGAGTGATTCAACAACACAAAGCAAAGGAAATTGATTACGTAAGTGTAATATGCGTGTCTCCATCAAACCAATGTTTACCATCGCCCTCTTTCAGCATCATATGGTCTCAACTCTGCAACTCTTATACCAGCTTTATGAGTTCACCTGAATTTTCTCAGTACAAAAATATGCATCATTCCGGCACTAAATGAATGTACTGTAAGCCTGTGTTTTATCGTAACTCTATGTTGGTTTGTCTGTTTTCTTCTCACATCTCATTACATACATTGTTGTGTTTCTGGTCTGTTCATTGGTTCTGCCTTCCTGTCATGTTTTACCTGTTTTTATCTGCCTGAGTTTTACTGCTTTGTATTTGCACCTAGTTTAGTTTTCTGTTCTGTCATCTGCTTGCCTCTGAGCGTCTTGCTTTTGGGTCCATTTTTTTGCAAAACCTTGGCAAGATGACAGTTTTTTATTGAGAATTCAATACACAAGAACAACAAAAAATCACACACCACACTCCTGTCTGGGTATATATGGCCATCAGTGCACATTAAACATTATTCCTGTGCTGTAACACTCATTTAAATTTATTTCATATTGAATAATGTGGAGCTTTTTGGCACACTCCTGCATTTCAAGGTATATTGGCTATAGTTCATCAGCACCATCTGTGGGGCCAGCAGGCAGCAGAAGATCCTGTCACAGGTTCAAATACTTAGCAGATTAACTCATCACACAGATACATCATCAGCTATCCCCTAAAGCTTCCATTGACAGTCAGTTCACACACGCACAATTTAACACCGACTTCCATGAACTCTCAGGCGAGTCACACAAAAAGACAAAAGTGTTGTCAAAGCAAAGCGTGGTTGAAACATGCATACCTACTGTTATAGGCTTGAAATGCGCAAACTGAGCACCACAACATGAGCAACCACCAGCAAACCAGAAGTAATTTATGATGTAGATACGTACCAACAACCATCACAGTGACTTGCAGCCAATCACAGTCGCCAAGTGCTCCAGTGTGACAACCAGCCACTCAGAGGCATCTACCAGATTGTGGTTCTTGTCAAAGTTCATCAGAGACACAATACAGCAAAGTTTTCCCTTTTTTAGGCTGACATCTATAACATAATCAGTCATTTTGTCAGTGCCTCCATAATATCATCCACCTGGCTTTTTTCTGCCTATGTATGCAGAAAGTGTCCCGTTGTTGTCTTAAGAGTGTCAGCAGATTAGATTAGCTCTGCGTCGGTCAGGGTGCACAAATGTTTCTCAAAAGCACTGGAAGTCTCTCCTGCAGAGAACTGAAATCCAGTCCTCAGATCGTCTTCACTATTGTTTTAAATGACCAAGTAGTGTACATCAGAGACAAACAACTATCTGGCCAGACAGGCCAGTCTGGGGTATCTCTTGAAATGAAATAGTTAAGTTATCTTGAGTCCATGCAAGTTGTCACAGTTAGGCAGTCAAGCTAAGCTAATCCCCCTCATGGCTATCAGACCTGAGAAATATCAGAGAGCGGAGTTTCAGTAGACAGGACTGTGGATGCTGTTGTGTTTAACATGGAGTGTTCAAGCCCTGTTATGTGTGTCTTTTTATTCAAATCCAACAAAACATTGTATGCCCACAAAGTTGTGTCAGATTTGCCATGTGGTGTTGAACGTGGTATCGTATACTGATATTTTACAAGTTATTGCATTGAAGTGTGAAGACAGGAGACGACTCATCTTGCTAGCTGATTAGTTGATGGTGGGCCTTTAAAGAAATGTGTTGTCTGAATGTATGTAATGTAAATAATTGTATGTTAAACTGTGGGATTTCTGCGTCAGACCCCAGGAAGACTCGCTGACATCATGGTGTTAGCTAATGGCTTATAAAGCAGATGGAGAAAGGAGTTAACACATAGAATAAGAATTATAGACAAACGCATATGATACATCTACTGTATCTTATACTGCAGCATGTACCTCATGTTGCTCTCCTCAGGCTCTGTGCCAGTTTAACAGTGCATGTTGTACAGTCACAGAATGGAAGGTTTTGGATGTTGATGTATTTCACGGTCCTTGTTTCGATGTAGGAATCCTAATTATGGTTTGTTTGCTTTGGATGTTGTGTCTTGTGCTCACAGGGATCTATTTGTGTATCCGTTTTTTTTTAATCCCCTGGAATGTTTCTGTTCGGGAGGAGAGTTGGATGGCGCCTTTGTTGCAATGTTAATGTATTGTGCTTCTAGATGACAGTGGGCTAACTTGCTGGGATCTTTGCTCTGTTTTAAGTTAGTGTGTCTGAATACTTCCATGAGGGATGAGTCATGTATGTGACCAGACATGAAAATAAATTATTCATTCATTCATTCATTCATTCATTCATACTCTGTGGTTCGAGTCTACACGGTGGGAGGTGATGACATGTATTTCCATATGAGGAATGCGGCTGAGCTTCATGTGCCAGTGTTTTGGCTGCACGTTTAAATAAGAGTGTTAATGTGTACGTGTGTGAGTGATGAAGCAGTTGGCTCTGTGTGTGTGTGTGTGTGTGTGTGTGTGTGTGTGTGTGTAATGGCTGGCACAAGCGGCAACGTCTGGACTGTGGACTCCCATAGAGATGATGGTAGAAGTATGTGTTTAGTCACTTAACGTAACTGCTCATTTGTGCCTCACACAAGCACTGTCCCTGCTCGTTATCCTGAATGTGTATTCCTGCACGTGTGCGTAAGTGTGACTGGGTTTGTTTGTTTGTTTGTGTGTGTGTGTGTGTGTGTGTGTGTGTGTGTGTGTGGTGTGTGTGTGTGAAAGTGAAGGAGAGGCAGAGAAAGGGAGCGTAAAGAGGGAGTCAGAGCTTCGTGTGGATTGTGTGCGAAAGTGCAGCCATGATGAAGTACAACAGCCGAGCGTGTTCACAGTGCATGCGTCAAACAGGCTGCCTTAAAGGGGAACAACAGGCCATTTATGAAATAATTATTTTTTTATTCTTAGCCTCACAGACGTTACTTGAGACTAAGACGTTACTTTCCTCACACTCTGTTTTTTTTGTCCAGCTAATACTTTTAATGTAGTTAATGTCAGTAATGTAAATGTTACCTAAAGACATTTTCCAGTTAACATAATTGCAGATTCTGACATATTTTGACTTAACATCCAATCCACACAAGATTCAGGAGAGGTGTATTGTTCCTGAGTGGCAGCAAAACTGGTAACACTTTCTATGAGGCCAATGTTTATGCATTGTAACACATCATGAATATACATGCAATGTGTTGTAATGCACCTATAGCACTGTATAACCTCAGTAATAAGCGCTCAAGAATATTCATAATGCTTTATAGCAATGATCCTGATAATGATGCATTAAAAGCATACTTTAGATCCATTATAGTGTGTCTATACTTGTAAGCAATCATAAATATTCAGATTGCCGAAGAACAATCGCACATTATGAACCATTTTATAATGATGTCACTGGTCACTCACCATGTCCTATTAAATTTCTCAAAGTTGTAATACATTAACATTTTTATGATGCATTATAATGTGATAGTAAGTTATTATAATCAGTAATTGGGTGCTTAAGGCTGCGTAAGGCTCTCAATCTTTAATGGTGCGTGAATGCAAACACATTGTTACATTTTGAGTTTGATTTTTGGTTTGTCTCATGTGCTATTGACAAAAATGAAAGTGAAGCACACAGCTTTAACACAGTAGAGGTGGAAATAACAAATCACTTTATACCACTTTTGTTTAAATAGACCAGCACGGCAGCCTTTTACTTAGAACCCAGTTTTTCTGGCTTCTACAGTATTTTATTAGGCTTTTAATGAGGAAGGAACATTGTGTGCGGCACTGCTGACCTGACAACGTCACTCTTATTCACAAATCAGGGGAGCGCCCCTGCTTATAGGTACTGATTCATTTGGTGACAATCATGATTCAGTCAGTTCACCTTGAAGATTTGTTGTTGAACTTTTGTTGCTAGATGTACTGAATACCACAGTGACTGAGCGCTGACAGAAAACTAGACTCTGATGTTCTTCTGCTCTTGTCTTTTGTTTGGAGCTAAACATATATTATTACTTTATTATAGTATGTAACAAATACAGCACTATGGGAATGATAGCTCACAGACCGCTGATGTGAAACGGATCAAATTGTTCCATTTAAATACTTACTTGTGCTCTTACTTGGCTGACTTTGTCAGTGTGTGTGTGTGTGTGTGTGTGTGTCTGTCTGTCTGTCTGTCTGTGTGTCTGTGTGTGTGTGTGTGTGTGTGTGTGTGTGTGTGTGTGTGAGGGAGACTGAACTCGACAGGATGAGAGAGATGAATTTAACATGCGAGGCATGATAACTGAGGTTGACACCAAATCAAAATGTGAAGAGCTGAACAAGCGAGGCTGCAAACCCAGACAGAGTGATGAGGACACCTGTACATTTTAAGTTTTTGTCTTCTCACATCAGCACAGATGTACTGTATTTGCTGCATGAAGTCAGTTCAATGTAGTACTTCTTTATTTAAATACTTGACTTAAACGTAGCCTTGTCCAGTACCTGCTTGAGCCAAGAACTACACAGAAGCGATTTCAGTAAAACTCAAGGGCCAAGGTGATTGTTTGGCTTTTGGGATTTTTCTTTAATTTCCTGAGTTCAGCCATCGTTTTGGATTCCAAGGCAGACGCTGTATGTCATATGTCATCTGTAAGCACTCATATGTGATCTTATAGATTTACTGTACCTATAGTAGGAGCACTCACTTCTTTACAGGCATGCAGAGAAACTGGGGATTGAACCATAGATCTTTACATTTCTAGTTTGCTTTATTTTTTGGGCCATATGTGTTAGAGAGAAAGGTGTGTGTGGGCTGAGAATATCAATGAGAATACATACTTAAGTCCCCGTCAGGTGTTGCAGCATTCAGGTTGCAGTGTTACTATTTTTCACATGTGTACAGAGGATTATGATTATTTGTGTTTACATATGTTGCACGATAAAAACAATATACAACTCTGTTTGGAAAGAATTTATCATCATGCATATATCACAGTGATTTGAGTGATTTTCCAGTTCATCAAAGAACTGAAGTAGGCCCAGTGTTGTTTGATAAACTGATCAAGAATGACTACGATCGGTAGTTCAGTGTGCATGCAGAGCCTGCATGTCATACAAGAACCCTTAAATCAGACTAAATTAGACAGATTTCTCTTCTACATTAGTCGCGGGTGAATGAGAACCCTGCGAGTTTTGCTTTCATATCATGCAGCACAAATGTTGTGGCATGACGTCCGTTAGTCAGTCTGCGTTACTTGACATTGCATGCCCTGTGCATGCACAACATTTATGTCCACGCTGAAACAATATGTTGTTAATGGTAGAATGGTCTGCATGTATATGATGCTTCTCTGGTCTTATCGACCACTCAAAGCACTTAGCAAAACAAATCAGCATTAACTCGTTCTTACGCTGGTGGGCTACCATGCAAGTCACTTAGAGCAATTTGGAGTTCAGTATGTTGCCCAAGGACAATTCCAAATGTCGACTGGAAAAGCTGGGGACCAAACCAGAGATCCTCCAGTCCTGTATTGTGCAGCCCAAATACAGAGGAACAAATGAACAACATCAAGAGAAGCTTTGAGGATTTACCTAATGAGCTCTAAACTTTAAAACCACTTTACAACCACAGCAAATTGAATATTAAAGACTGATGGACAGGTGGCTGCTCTACTCAGGTGTATCAAACACGACTGCTTTTAAAAATTGTGTGACCAGTAGTGAGGCTACACTGAAGCCAAACTCTTTGGAGCCTGACAGCTCCAGTCTTTTACAAACTCGATTCAGAGACCACATTGAGATCACGTCCTTGTCGATCTTGTAACTCTGGGAAAAACTTGGTAACTACATCACCAAGCTTATGCAACATGCATTCAGCGTGATGTTTCTCTTTCCTTTGTGGAGACTTTCACATGGTAGTGTGGGTATACTGAAGATGACCTGCACTTGAAGTGTTTTCCTTGGCAGAGTGACATCCAACATCCTCACAAAACTCCTGCCCGCCCCCACAGTGCTTCTCATACACACACTTACACACACACATGCATAAACTTGTGCATACACATGCACTACACACAAGGATGCATTTGTGTGCTGTACATACAAACATATGGGCTCGGCTATATAGAGCGATTAAGAACAGGGCATAAGAGCAGATGTGCAGTACATTATGTTTTTCGTATCATAGCTGCTGGGTTCAACTGAATGCATTCGAGTAGAAAGACATTTTAGCACTGCAGTTACCATTTCACTGCTGGATTTATTCAGAAGTTAAGTATTAAACACATCTGAGCAATAAAAACCAATGTAGAGACAAAAGGGTGAATTTCTATACACACAGTTTACTATGTCCTGAGGAGAAACAGCAGGGAATTATAAATAACCTGCGATAAAATGTGAAATTACTGTATGTAGGAACAGCTGGTGATGCAGCAGGCCTTATTCAAAGATGCAAAAGATAAACACAAACTGTATGCATAACACACACTTGAACAGGCATCCCGATATAGAACGCACACTCAAGCACACTTATTTACTGTGCAAACCTGCAGGAGTAGGCGGTGAAGAAGCACTAAATGTTGGCTGCCCTCAGCCCCCCCTGGCTTGGCTGGATGGCACTGACTGATCCATACAGACAGGGGAAGGGAAGAGAAATAGCAGGAGATGGAGCGAGCATGGGGGAGGGAGATGTAGCAGAGAGGGAGATGTGGTGAAGTCCTACAGAATATATGTCCGCTCAGTATGTGCAGAATCAGATGCAAAATGACATTATAACATTTCTGTGATATCGGCTCTCAGACTGTCCGATGGCTGACAGTTTAACTTGGTTAACAGTTAACAAGTGTGTGTATTGGCTGCTGTGACGTCTCACTGCTGTGTACGTGTAGCATGTGTACGCTCTATTGTTCTACATATGGCTTGTGTTGACATTGTTTTTTATTGCCCGTAGTTTGTTGTGTTTGCTTGTAAGCTCTCTGGTCGCAAACATGGATGATGTCACTCTGACTCATGTAACTGTGGGCTTACTGCCACACACTCAGATGCTGGTTTCTTCACATGCACATGTAGGTCCACTCAGGTGGTCTCGTGATCAGAAATACATTTCATAGCCAGCACTATGTAGATGGTAGAGAATTATATATTTATGTGTATATATATATATATATATATATATATATATATATATATATATATATATATACACACACACACACGCACAAAGAGTTGCAATGGTCAGTGATTTTATTTATAAGTTCTTTGACAGAAAATAAATCTACATTAAACACTTGAATGGAAACATTTTCTGGTCCAAGCTTCTCGGATGAATGCTGTTTCTTTCTTTGTCCTTGAATATTTTTTATGGGTTTCAGCGCTTTTTTCAGAGAATTGATTCACAGGAAGTAGCTTTAGTCCTCGTGATATCTATTTTTAAACAAAAGTATGTCTAAATGTTCCCCTCATTTTTTTTCATGGCTTCAAACATGATGTGAATTATCATATTTTCCAAGGTATTGTATTGTAAGTTAGAATTTCCAGTATCATGACAACACTGAAAGTGAATAACTTTGACTGTTTGACTCTTGGATTGTGATAACCACAAAGTTTTAGGGTGTTACTTTTGGCTATGGTCAACTGCAACTTCTGGTAGATATTTGCCATCTTGACCGGCTCTCTCTCAAAACTAGAGACAGAAACTTTAATTTGTGTCACAGCCCGATGTGAAACTTTACATTATTACATCAAAATTGCTCAATATTTTTACTTGTCACTTTCACAAGTAAGCTTAAACCACATGATGTGATACTACACTATACTGTTAAAGTCAAAAACCTAAAAAAGTAGAGCCTGATGTTGTACTGATGTATTGGATGGCCAATATTATAGGCTGATAATGGCCTTTTTACAGATATCGGTACTAGTGGTGTTGACAGTATTGGCAGTGTTGGCAGTACCCCAATTTTTCAGTTCCTTAGTCTGCTTTTGTAGTGCATTAGTGTTGTTTTAGACAATAATGTTTATTGTTAAATTGTAATATTATTTGTCACTGTTCTTTGTTACAAGTGTTTTATAACCACATTTGTTGCAAATTGTATGCATATATTGACTGATATCCATCAGAATCTCTTAAGTGTATAGGTCAGGTCCTACCAAAAAGAAAAAAGAAGTACTGTAGTTAATCATTTCCATTTTGCCTTCACTCTTTTATGTTTCACTGTCATGCCAGTAATAGAATATGGAGATAATTTATGGCCACAGGCCTCCTCCCCGTGTCTTCATGCCTTCACTACTTAACATAAGCATTGGGATTTATTACAGATCTCAAAATGATTTAGAGGGATTATTTTTGAAGTGTTTTTTATTAGGAAGATCCTGCATTGTATACCCTTAAATATGAAGTTTCAGGAAACTTAATGTGAGCTGCTGACTAGAGAAGTTTCACAGGGATCTATATTAGTTACAAAGAAATTACCCTATTCACCCATGTTGTCCTCACATAATGATGCTGCATGGCAATAAATAAAAAATACTCTTTTTGTCATCTCTCACACTTAGATACCTCTCAGATACTATCTATGGTAGTCAAGGTTTCCCATATTGTCACAGTGTTCTGTGAATATGTGCTGAGACAAGTGTTGGACAGTGTGAAAACCAGATCAGAACGAGGTCAAGGTGAGATTTTTCCGCTCTGCTTAAACAATGTTGTTCTGTGCTCTATAAGTAGGACAACTGAATAAGTTTCTTTTTACCTTTTCAAGTGACTGGACTCCCAGATGTTAAAGGAAATCAACACTTAACACTGGTGAACTGGATCATACAGGCTGTAACGTACTCTTTATGTCATGGTGTCTGGCAGATATTTGCCATCTTGAGCAAATTTCCCTCAAAACTGGAGGAAGACTCAAATTTGATATAAAAGCCTAACCTTCCAAACGTACATCATTACATTGAAAATGTGCTTAATATATCACTTTGGCAAGCGAGCACACACCGATCATTAAAAAGAAACCTCTATAATAAATCATTCCCATTTTCCATTCTCTCTTAGCCATTTCAACCTCATGCCAGTAATAGAATATGGAGATATTTTATGACCTTAGGCCTCCTTCCAAAGTCTTCTTGCCGTCAGTACTTAACGTAAAATATTGAGATTTATTACAGACCTTCAGTCAGTTTGACTGCAGTGCCTGGTTGACTAATTCATTGGTACATGAGACCTTTGTAAGCTGGCATCCTGGCTGTGCTCTTAGTATTTTCTTGTTATTTTGTGGTTTCAAGATTAATTTTTATATGTCTCATTGTGTCGTTTTTGTTTGTGTCTCTGAGGATCAAGCAGATTAAGGCAAACATACTTATCTGGTTCTTCTTAATGTAATTTACTGCACAGTAAGTTACGGCTGAATGACTTGGTGTCTCCTGGTGAATTTGAAATGATAAAGCTTAGACTCGGTAACGTTCAGTCATGTAGTCAATGCAGGATTCAATTATACATTTTGGTTAGTTTACATCATATTCTAGATGATTATGTTTCGTTTTTGAAGCTGTGTCTAAATCGGTACTGCCTAGTCTTTCCAGCCATGAGGTTTGAATAGGTCTGACAGGTATTTGCCAGATATAAATCACTGTTTATACCATTTTAATTTTGGGGGGTAAAAATGCCCTTGGAATATGTTAGATCCTCAATCATTTTTTTCCCCGTAATCACTGACACATTGCGCAAGAACTCTGGCATTTGAACGGTGTTGTGAATTTATGGGAGCCCCAAGATGCAACTGGAAAAAAATGTAAGGACCTTTTTTAACATTATGCTGGTAAAGAAAAAAAAAGATCCACATATTGCTTATGTTATAAACACAAGAGAGAAAACTTAAAACAATTCTAAAATGGATCTGCTGAATTGTATTTTTTTATTTGTTTCTCCCAGGGCTTCCCTAAAATCAGAATTTGCATATTCACAAATGACTTGTTTGCTTTAAGCCCCAGGGGTCCACTGTTAAATTTCAGTTTTGGCCCTCCAACAGAAAGGTTTTTTGCAGCCCCTGATATGAATAAACTGCAACTTGACATTGTCATTTTCCCTTCAATGAAAATCTGTCTACGGGCTCTGTGTTTTTTTTTCTGCATCTCACTGTAAAAGAAACAACCTCAACAATATGTGAATGCTTTTATTTTTCTGGGTTTTGTGAAACGATTGATATCACTTTCTCATGGATGTAGGCCAAATGTGAGGCTAATACCAGCAGCCACATAGCTTAGCTTAACACAAAGACTAGTTACAACCTTTCCTGGCTCTGCTTTATTAAGAGGCCTTATCTTGTTGAATCATTTGTCTCACTTCAGGAGGCTGGACTTTAAAAAACAGCTCTACTTGAATAAAAAATGATAATGCATGCAAGGGCACTATAATTGCAAGTCACGCTGTTTTATTGTAATGTTAAAATTCAATTTCCACTCTTTATTAGTGTGCAGGCACAAAATTGAATTGAAAATTTTCTCTGTAGTCCGGAGGAGGATGCACAGAGCCTCCTGACGTTTGCACACAGGCCCGTCTGAATCCTTAATAGGTTCGCATCACCTCAGTCCGCATGGCTCGATCATACGGCGAGTTGTGTAGAAGAGTGCATGGTTCAGCGGGTTAGCATCCTTTGTCATATGGTGATCTGAGCCCTGTGAGTGTGTGAGATGAGCTGAGTCGTGCCTGTAGACATGACCACTCATCCCGTGGCAAAAGGAGGGTCTGTGCGGCTGTGGGGGTTGAGGAGGAACATGCAACTGTGCCGTGTGGTTTTCCTGCTTTTATTAAGTGCAGTTAGCGTGCATTTTAGGACACAATCATGTGTGTGCGTGAGTGCGTTATGTATCATGTTGTGATGTATGCCTAACAGAAAAGCAGCGTGTGCAGTGAACACGTTAGTCGCTGATGATATGCGTGAACTATAAGAGAAAAGGAAACATACTACGGTGACTCTCTTTACAGCACAAATAAACTAAGATGAGTCAGAGATATTTATGGTCATCCCCAACGGCCTCTCTCCTCACTCTCTTTCTCTCTGTCTCTTCCTCTATCTTTCTATTCCTGCTTCTGCAGTCGAACATGCTGATGATTGGATAAATTGCTGTTAATTGAGAGCGAATGGTTATCATTTGCTGTTATATTTAACACGCTTTTCACGAACCAGGAAGTGGCAATTTGCATAAATTTACCGTGCCTTGGAAAAGCTGCTGTCACATGCTGTATTACATTCTGGGATCAGTATCTTTACAATTATTACTTAATTACTGTGGTGGACAACACAAAAGGAAACGTATATATCTTTCACTGTGATCTCATTTTTGTTATCACTTTAGTCAAACAACTGGAGACATACAATCAGTAATATATCAGTCAGTGTCTTTGTATACTGAAATAAACTCAAGGATGTAGTAAAGGACACAAAGTGAAAACCATTAATGGAAAATGGAATAAAGCAGATGCTAGAACTTTTGACCCAGTAGTATAACACTGAATGATTTTCTACAGTTAGTAAAGTTCAACAGATTGTAAAGCCTAAATAGAAACAAGGAACGATGAGCAAAGAAAGTACTGACATTAAACGAATGGAATACATTTAAAAGAAGGAAAGAAAGGTTAGAGTCACAAGGCTTTAAAGATCCTCCACTGTTACTAATTTGTGTCATGTATGTGTTCTGTGGACAATTCAAGAGAAACATACACATATAAATTTAAATCTAAATCACATAGAAAATATGTCCATGTCAGGGTACTTGTTTGATATGTCTTTGGCAGACATGTAAATCTTTATCTGTACTCATTAACTGAAGCCCCATTTTACTGCAGCGGTAGCAGCACTTGGTCCTTTTGCTCTGTAAAATTCTCTAAAATGGTTCACTTGTCTTGCCGTCACTTTCCTTGAGTCCGCATCTGAATCGCTCTGTTCCCTCTAGTCCCTCTGGGTCGAACTTGCTCTGTCATAGAGGCAGCAGCCTCAAGCTTAACTCAACCTTTTACTTCACGAACAAAGAGGCCCATGTCTCTTATTGTGGGCTAAGTGCTTCTCACAATTTGCAGTAAACTGCTGGGAAAACGAGCCCCACAGCCCTCTGTGCTCCTGCATTTATGGTGTCCGCAGAGAACACAGAGCAGGAGATTAAGGACTCCCTCAGGCGGAAAAGGTTATTATGTACAGTATATGATGTTATATATGTGTGTGGTTCTTTGCTGTTGTCTGTATTGTGTGCTAAAAAAGAACCCTGCGGGCATCCCGAGTGAAAAGTTAAATGAATGTTGTGTTGACAGACAGATATTATGAATACCAGCATGTGTGCAGGGTTTTTCGTTGACCTGCCTCATACATAAAGGATGAAGAGGGCCTCTCCCTGGTTGCATATCTCCCGGGAGGTCCCAGGACTGTCCTGAACAGCTGACTCACCCTTTGGTGTGTCCAACCTCTAGCATCTCACACATTTCACTGCGCTAACATGCACACACCACCTTCACACAGCTACGCGTGCCTCTGCTGCCTCACTTCCACTCGACCTCGGTTGTTCCCGTGTCCCGCCTGTCTTTGAAACAACCTGAGAAAGGCGCACTGCTGAGTTACATCACTGGGTCTAATCTCCACACGCCCTCTAAAAACAGTCGTTTTGTTCAAAGTGTGCCAGCCCCTTTTTTCTTTAACCATTTCCAGATACATTCATGCATCAGTGAGCGAGAGATCTCAGGCTGGTTCTTTCACTGTTTTCACCCATTCCGTGCCATTTTCTCAAACTCAGTGCAGCTTTGTTGGCATTGAAAACAGACATTTACATCATCAACGCCATTGTGAAATCAACAAATACTGAATAAATATAAACATATACAGATAAGTACAAAAAATACCTAACTACTGTATATACAGGTACTCCTAATTCACCCTTTTTTCTCACACAGGCACAATGCTGAGTTGCGAAAGATTACTGGCTGAGAAAGCTTATGCAATTTATTCTAATCTCACTTATTATTAATTCATACCCAAAGCAAGTAAGAACAGGTAATTTTTTTTTCTTCTTTTTGGATTACAAGTACAGAATATTGACTAGTTTTGAATGTTCTGTTACTGGCAGACCCAGACGCAGAGGCACGCAGTTTGGTGTTAACAATAAAGATGAATGACGAAGAGGAGGCCAGGCAGGTGGTGAGCAGGTGGTAATGAATGCCAGGGATGAGCAATCTCGCTGGTTATCTCACGGGAGGAAGCTGGCAACACAGGTGAGCTAGAGAAGGCACGGAGCAGAGAGCTGAGCAGAGAGACGCCGGAGATATCTGCACGTGAAACCAAGCAAAAAGTAGCACTGACACAGACATCCACAAATTCAAACACGAGATGAAAAAAAAAAAAAAAAACACAAGATACTATACTGAATGATCGCGGAGAGTCACCGGTAGAGACGGCACAATCTAGCACCGGAGTGAAGAGAAGATCATTATTTTTTAGTGGCAGTTGATGAAGCACAGGTGATTCATCAAGTCATCTCGACTCTCTGCTGCAGCGGCAACATCACGCCTACGAGCGCACACACTGGGAAAGGAGCAGGTGCGGGGAAAGGAGGAGGGGGAAACAGGTAGGGAGAAACAACAAGGAAACGAAAACGAAACACAAGTCTGACACAGCACACGCCGTAACATAGTTATTCAGATGGTCCAGGCATGTCAGTGGTCAGCTGTCCAGCCACTTTAGATTATGTGGTGTGTTCACTTGCAAAGCTTTTGAAGGCCTTTTTTGAAGGTTTGGCTTTAATCATAAAGTCAAACAGCATGTGGCCCAGTCTTAAGATGATACTGGATGAAAACTAAGAAATAGGTGTCTCATATTGTCATGGGTCTCACAGTGTTCTGTGAATACGTGCCGAGACAAGTGTTGGACAATGTGAGAGCCAGATCAGAACGAGGTCAAGGTGAGATTTTGGTGCTCTGGTTGCAGTGTGGTTCAACATGCAATACACCTGGATGAGTTTTTTTTATTTTTATTTGTATTTTTTTTACCTTTTGGTTTGATTTCACTTTCTGATGTTGAAGAATAGCAACATGTTACTCTGTTTAACTCTACTGTATAGTCATGCTCCTTTTCTGTGGTTCAACAAGAATGAGTAACTAATCAAAAAATATCCCATGTGTCGATTTACTTTAGTAATCGCAGCCGTCACAGTGACTGGAATTTGTGTAACAGCATGCACCTTTTCAATTTGTTTCTTGCTTTAGTTTATTGATAACATTCTAATACATTCATAAAAATACAACATAGATTTTGTCATGGACGAAACATAAGGCAATGCTTTAAATCATGGTTGTTTGCCGTTAAAGAGCTTTGTTTGTCTTTTTTCTGGGTGTCTGCAGGAAACAGTTGAGTATGCCTTCCTCATCATTTTCACGATCGAGACCTTTCTGAAGATTATCGCTTACGGTTTGGTGATGCACCAGAACGCGTATGTGCGAAACGGTTGGAACATGCTGGATTTCGTCATCGTCGTCATCGGGTGAGTCCTCCAATTTTATTTCACTCGACTGATTATACTTATACATAGTGTGTATTGTTTTTTAACTAACATATCACCTGCCATAGCGGGCAGCATATCAGCTGATCTTTTGCAGGGTTTTTTTTATTTTTATTTTTTTGTTGGATGTGCACCTTGATCTCAGTTTGACAGTTGACAGTGTTTCTCAGAGAGGCAGTCAGTGTTAAAGTTAGGGTTGGTTAAGCCTCTGCTCCAAGCGGCCAAGTGCTAATAGAGACCCTCATACACCCACAGTATATGACCCAGAAAAGACAGAGAGAATAAATCAGAGCTTTACCACCACTGGAGTGAGTCACCATCTCTCCATACTTCATCTCTTCTCCAACACTCTCTCCCGTCTCTCCCTCTCCTCTCAACTGTCTTTCGCTCACACTCTCCCATCCTCCTTTGCTTTGTCTCTGCGGCACGTTCTTATGCTTCCCCCTTCCGTTTTGATCCCTCAAATTCATTCTTTACACTTCCCCACCTGACTCTGCCCTCATTCCCATCTCCTGCACACTCTGCTCTCGTTATCTTCATCCTCATCGCGGCTTCTCTGTCCCCCCCTCCTCTCTCTCTCCTCTAGCACACACAGTCCAGTGAGTAGCTGGGTCAGATCTCTGTCTGTATGCAGCATGCAGGGTTGATTTGCCATGCAGTCAAATGCAAAGACGGCTGCTCCTGCTATGAAGAGTGACTGTTGCTGCTAAATCACTGAACTGCCTCACTAGAATAATGCTGCCAGTGTCTGATGTCAAAATATAGCTGTGGCCAGTATGGCTCTAAAAGGGCTATATAAATTCACGTTGAAGGTCAAAGTTCACTCCGTTTCCCAGCTGGCTTCAATGTTTTCGTGTGTCTTGTATTTATAGATCAGAGCAGGTCACGTTATGGTTTCACAGAGGTTGGATAAAAGGTTACAAGCACTTGATGACCCAGCTGTGATTCATTGGGGGCTTCAGTGCTCTCGACAGAGAGGAAAGTGTTAAAATTCAAGAAAAATAGTGAAGGCTTGTAAAGTGCAATACAGTAAAAACCCTTTTTTTCTTTTTCCTGATGAAAACAAAGTCAAACACAAGTGTGGTGTAATGTATTAAAAACAGAACTGTATTAAAAGGACGTGGGTGTCAGAAATGTAAATTAGGTTTGCAGCAAAGAAAGGCTAACAGTAAGGTCACATTTAGTGAATTTCAGACAACATTTTTTAGGGTAGCTAGAGGTGACTAATTATAAAACAGGAAACACAACATACAAATAAAGCACTGCATAAATAAAGATTTTTATATCAACAGTGGACTAAATGACTATGTGTAATTCTAAAAGGTGAATTCCCTGTGAGAAATATGTAAAGAATAGATACCCTTATATGTAGTTCCCTGCAGCTTTAGGGAGCAATTTAATGTCTTTTAAAAGGTACAAGAGGTACAAGGTAATTTGTCATTTTACAACACAGGATTGCGTGATGAAATTAAAGTTCCTAAGCTCCTTCATGCCACATATTTTACAGAAGAAGTATATAGTTATTGATATACAAATATTGCATTAACGCGTAGAGCATCTTTAGAATTTGAGTCAGGGAAATTATAAATTGCAGCAAAACGCATCTTCATATCAAATGTTAAACATCTTGGAAACACTGTACGTCCGCTGTGACTGTGTGTGAGCAATAAGCATCAAAGATGCAAACATAGAGTCCAACAAGGTCCGCCTGCTGAGTGCAATAGCTTGATCTGAGATGTCGTGGTGGGAAGTGGTCTCTGGGCACAACAGTCTCTGATTTCACATTCTTTGGCTTGCCTGTGTCCCATTTGTCCATTTCCGTTTGACTACTTTAGCCAGGAGCAGCCTTTTGCTTGGTTCTTGTTCCACCTTGCCTCTATAAGGGGATATTATGTTCATTTTTAAATCTTTGTTGTGCAGTAACATACATTTTGATGTACATTTTCCTAGTTTTCTATGTAACAGTTGCTTCCATTCTTGTCTTGTCAATTGGTAGACTCATGAAAGAGTTTGTCACAGCCTGGCCCTTCTACAAAGGCCGGTTTGCCATATGTACAGAAAGCATATTTATGTGTGAAAGAGCATGTGTAAGTCAGTAATCAGTAATGTGGGCATGTTTGGGTGCTTATGAACATCTGTAACAAAACAAAACTATAGCCAAGCTACGATGGGAAAGGGGAATATTTAATTCATCAGGAAAGGCGGTGGTATTAAGCTTTTTATAGAGAACCACATAGGGTCCAGTTGTGGCTCATGACTCTCTACCCCGACTCCTGCAAGACAAAAAAACTCCAGCAAGACAGAGATGTGAACACCTAGTGGAGAGTTCATCGCATCTTTCCTGTTTAGCTGTTTCCAGCTAATTGATTCTTTGTAACAGATGATAACAGAGTGAATCTAGTGGATGCCAAATCAGTTGGAAAACAAATGTAATATCTGGTGGTTTGCAAAGTGATTGTAGAGAAGAAACATGTGATCTGTAGTAAACAGGCTAAACCCACTTTTATGATTCCTTAAACAGTGAGGAGAGACATCCCTTTTATCCGAGCGACTCCTCTCAGTTATGTTCAGTAAAAAGATGTCGATATGTGATGGGAGGTTTTCTGTTGAACATGACTGAATGAGTAATGAAACCCCAGTGGCAGGCGGTCAGTCTTACAGCTGTGACTCAGTATAACATAAGTCTGAGCAGACTGCGCTGATACGCCCTCAGAACTCCTTCCAGCCCCTATCGGCAGCTTCATTCAGCGCTTTTTAGTCCGCAGCTTTGATGTGATGTGGCGAGATGATTTCCCTCTTGGCTAGGTGAGGAATTTCTAGCTGACTGTAATGAAGTGTCCTCTCTCTTGATAAAAGATTTGCTCACTTCTGATTTCATTTTTGTGACTACAGAAGGAAACAGTTCTCGATATATCTGTTGTATGATGCAGTGCTGTGAAGCAGCAGGTTCCTCCTTCCTGAGTTCTTCATATTTGTCACACTTAATTGTTTCAGACCTTCAAACAAAATATAAGACGACAACCTGGGGAAACTAAATACAGCTTTTACATGATCATTTATTCAAGGAATTAAGTTATGCCACCTATATTCCCCATAAAGATTCCCCCCCACTTATCACTATTCTTTTTAAATTAAAAAAGCCAAGTGACCAGTTTTATATCATCTCTTGACCACGCATTGTATTTCATATACTGTATCTGTAGACTTATAAATTCAACTGTGTCCCGTTGATATCAATATGGTTTGTGGGTGGCTGTAAAGTAAACTGATGACACATCCTTCGTTAGCGTTCCACAGCTAAATAATAGTTTGAGGGATAGTTACATATACACAGACACAGACACACACACACACACACACGCACAATATGTATATATATACATTGTTACGTGTGCTTACTTTTAGATCACATTAACAGCATAAACAACAACTTATCAGCTCTCTAGTGTAATATAGTATGTTGTAGTTGTTGATACAATTGATTAAGAAAGTGAGTATTGGACCAAAGTAAAATCATTTTCTTAGTCTGTAGCTCATCGGGTAAATTAGGTCTCTAAACTAACATTAGTGAAAGTGTTAATAATGAGATGTGAACACAAACAAACGTGCATTGTAGATGAATGAAATGTATATACTTTAGAATAATGATCGGGAAAAAGGAATTTTACTGTAAAGTGATTGTAAACACACATTATGATTATTTCTAAAGTCGTTGTGTTCTGTTCAGTTTTTGGCCTCCAAGATAGGTGTCTCAATAAGATCATAAAATCTGTATCTGATGGTTGTGATACAGTAATATGTGTGTGTTAGTCCAGTTTTTGTGATAAAAATGCACCTCTAGCAGTGGCGTGCACATACTTTTTGAAGGGCAGGGGCGAAAAGAAGGGCACTTTAGTGCACGTTTTGACTCCAAAGAGGGCACTTTAGTGCATGTTTTGGCTTCCAAGAGGGCAGTTTATCATGTTTTAACCAGTCAAGGGGGCAGTTTCGTGTGTTTTGTCTACCAAGAGGGCACTTTGGCATGCTTTTTTGGTTCCTAAGAGGGCACTTTATCATGTGTTTTTCAACAATTGGGCCACAAGGGGGGGCGACTGCCCCCCGCCCCTCCTTGTGCACATCACTGACCTCTAGGGTACTGCTTGAGAAACCATCTACTGGGAAAATGTAAAGATTTAAAAATGATATCATAAAGGACTATTTTCATAATGAGTTCATTATTTTCTTAATGAATCAACTGGTTGTGTTAAAAAATGTTGTTGTTTTTGGCCCAAAACTGAAAAGATTTTCAGTTCACCTTCATATATGACAAGTAACAGCAGCAAATCCTCACATTTGCAAGCTGGAACGACCAAATGTTTTGCATTTCTGTCCTTGAAAATGGACTCAAACAATGAATTGACTGTCAGTTGTCAGATTGTCCTCCTTGGCAGACCAATAATGTGCGTTTCTTCCTTTGTTTTCTGACAGACTCTTCAGTGTTGTCTTGGAGCTATTGACCAAAGAGGAGAAGGGAGAAGGCGAGGGAGAAGTTCCCCATCCTTCAATGCACGGGCACGGGGGTAAACCAGGTGGATTTGATGTTAAAGCCCTTCGAGCCTTCCGTGTGCTGCGACCCCTGCGGCTGGTCTCAGGAGTACCCAGTAAGTGCTGAGATATGCCCGAGCTCCACATACCAGTGTAACCAGTGTAACCCAATTCTTAACATCCACTACAAATTTTCCGTTTTGTGTTAAATGTGTGATGTTGTCAGTCGTGATGAGCCCCAGTGAATTGTAGGTTGAGACGTTAATGCATGACGAGTCCAGATGGTCGATGTTCCATCCCCAGGGACTATTTTCAGAAACATCTCTGCAACATCTACATCAGCTCCCTGGAGACATGAGCTGTGGTTGTAATAGAAACAAACAAACTCAGAGTAAAACACTCCTGACACATTTCTGGACAACAATATCTGTGGTTGGAGATGTGATGATATATACACACTGAAACTGGTATCACATTTAGATTTTACAATAACAATCAATACATTGTAATTGTAATTATGATTAATTAAACTTTAGTTGATAGTTATTTTACTTTTAACTAACAATGAAATGCACCATAAGCCATTTATTAAACAGTTGCCGGTGGTAAATAAATACTGTGGCGTTCATCTATAAACATTTTCTGGATTAGTAATTAATAAATGGTTTATAAGACATTTTATTGTGAAATAACAGTGAATTAACTACACGATCATCATGACCAAAGGATTTTATGCAAATAGTTTCATCACTCTCGTAGTCGCCACAAATTCTGGTAGAAGCTTGTTTGCTTCTTCTCCTTCTCCCTTCCCTCCTTTGCCTCCTCCTCCTTCTTGTTCTTTCTCATCAGTACCAGTATGTCGCGACACCTCTAGAAATAACCCTGAATTACTGTTAAATTTAGCATTGAATAATGACTGCTAAGATAAAAAGTATTTTTTCTACCCGTGGGAAAAACCATACAGGAGGCTAGGTTTGCATTCATACTGTCGGTTTCAAATCTGTTTGTGATGCTTCATATTTACGTCGTCATCATCATGACTTACATCCTTTCAACAGCCCGTGAGAAAGATTATCCAGTTTTGATTAGATAAATGATGCATGGTCAACCTACCTGCACTCTTCAACACACCAAGCTCATGCAGGATCAACCACTGGACCAAACACAAGAGTTCATATCTTCATGCAGCCGAGCGTCGTTTAATGTGTTTATATCCCTCCTTGCTTAGGTTTACAGGTGGTGTTGAACTCCATCATTAAAGCCATGGTCCCTCTCCTTCACATTGCCCTCCTCGTCTTGTTCGTCATCATCATCTATGCTATTATCGGCCTGGAGCTTTTCATCGGTAAAATGCACGCGACCTGCTTTCTTCCTGGCTCAGGTAAGGACCTCTTGATTTGCTGCTTCACATGTAATATCAATTCGTCTTTCCAGTCGACTTATCTTGTATTTTGACGACTGTAAAAGTGATTTCAACAAACACTTTTAACTAGTTATCTAATGTTCAAAGTAGCTGGGTCTTAAAGCGACTGCCCATCATCACAAGGGCATGCTCCTACAGTTTAGACTCTCTTCTATATTACCTGGTGGCCACTTGCGATGTTGTTCTCTCCTCGGGGGGCTACTTAGACTCTCCTTGTGCACATTGCTGCTCTGCGTGTTCATTAGAGGAATACTGATTGAAAACAGCAGCTTTCTACAGTACCTGCACATGAGGAGGGAGGCAGTCACATTACACTACATGAAAAAAAGAGAGATCCACCTCTCTCAAAACCATTTGTTCTCCAGGTCAACCTTCCTTTATGGTTTGAAGTGTGAAATGCTGTTGGTCATCGGAAGAAATGATATTGATACAAATTAATCGATTCAACCTTTTTTATTTTTTATTTTTTTGACCAATATACATTTGCATTAAAATGGGATAAAGTAAAGAACATACCATTCCATGCACAGTTGTCTTTCTCCTCTGCCTATAGATGGGTTAGCAGAAGAGGAACCAGCTCCGTGTGCGATCTCAGGGCACGGGCGCCAATGCCCCATCAACGGCAGCGAGTGCCGGGAAGGCTGGCAAGGTCCCAACGGTGGCATCACCAACTTCGACAACTTCCTGTTTGCCATGCTGACGGTGTTTCAGTGCATCACCATGGAGGGCTGGACAGACGTGCTGTACTGGGTGAGTGCTCCCGCTGTGACCTCCCAGTTCAATTTCTTGTGACTGTCACACGCCTTCAGCTTAACTGTCTCCTCGGATCAGACACACGGCAGTAATGAGAGTGACATTCTGACGATGAAGCTGCTGATAATTTCCCGAGGCACCTCTTATCACTCTGATATGATTGATTGACCAAATGATTTAGTGCATGCAACAACACCCAATAACAACATGATGCTGTCCTAGCACTTAAACTATCCCTTCAAGATCTCCATCTAAAGAGAAAGCTAATTTGTCTAACTTTTGTTCTGCTGTTCTTTACCTTTAACCACTGAGCTCCCTCTTTTCTTCCTCTCTACCCACTGCTCTTCTGCCTCCTTGATGGCGCCTCTTCCTCCAGATGAATGATGCTATGGGCTTTGAGCTTCCATGGGTGTACTTTGTCAGTCTTGTCATCTTCGGCTCCTTTTTCGTGCTGAACCTTGTTTTGGGTGTGTTGAGCGGGTAAGCCTTCCTCTCTTTGCAGACAGAGACCTCCTGCTTGATTTCAGGCTCGAGGTTCTCTGTTCTTGTACATGTTTCTGTTTGTTAACCGGCTACTGTTTTGGCTCCTGTAGGTCAACGACGCCATTGGATGGGAAACACCTTGGATTTATTTTGTTAGCCTGATCATTCTGGGCTCCTTTTTCGTGTTAAACCTTGTGTTGGGTGTGCTGAGTGGGTAAGAGGCAATGTGTGCAGTGGGTTTGGTCTGCAGTGTTCAAAGCTCAGTGTTGGGAAGGCTTTTTTTTTTTTTTTTTTTCCGTAATCGGTTACAGATTACTTGTTACCTTTATAAAAGTGTTATGATAATGTAACATATTACATTTGATTTATTTTTTCATAACATTTCAAAGAAATTTTTAAAAATACATACATACAACATACTGAGCCAAATTACATCTTGAAAACACAAATATTGATCAAATCAACCACCAGTCAAATCCAGCAATGTCCAATTAGCAGACTAGAGAACAAATCAAAATCAACACACAGACTTTGAGGCCTACTGCCCAAAGAATGGAGGATATCCAGATGTAGAGACAGCTCCTGGTAGGTCATCCTGGTGGCCACACTGTGTAATTACAGCATCACTTGATGCACTGGAACCCACAAATACTTTTCCCAAGAGCGTACATTGCAAAAGAGGGGGCTGTAAAACTGTGGATACTTTTTTGTGAATACTTTGTGAAATGTTTTTTTCCTCAGTAACTGTGACAAATTACATTATGTTAATAATGTAATTAAATTACATGTGGTTAGTTAAATGTAAGTAATGACTTTCCAACACTGGCAAAGCGTGTATGCAGTATTTATTTATTACTGGAATTGCTTGCTGTGTTAGTGTCAGCCTATACAAGCAGTGTTTCCCACATACAGATGTTACTTGGGAAGGTCATCCAGGTATATTAATGGCTGCCCAGGCATATTTGGTGACCCAGTTTAGCAAATTTTGTTGTTTATCTGTCTGAGAGAATATCTGTGATCAACTAACTAGTGAACAGTCTGTCGGAATTCGGATATGCTCTGCAGATAGAGATAGAATGATGTTCTCTGGTATTAAATCGCTCCTGTAATTCCTGTAATGCCAACCCCTCCTACTTCATCTAGGCCTTCTTATGATGTTATTCCATACAAGCTCACAAGGGCACCCGGTTGGTGTGACGTCATTTTTTTTCACGTTAGTTTCAATTGTTCCGTCAACGTCAAGCCACCTCCACATTCGGCTCACCTACTGTTGTGACAGCTGAATCGGGGAGGGGGGGGATTGTTTTTACTTAATGAAAAAAGATGTGGGAAACACTGAAATGAGTTTATATGCTGCAGATTATTGTGATGTCAGCCACTGCAATGCATAGATCCTAATAATCTTTAAACAAAAATATGGCGAAATCAAACCGTGATCTGACCTTTGTTTGGCGCCAAACTATCACGTCCTTTCTGCGGCAACTGCAAAGTGAGCGTTTCCTCCGCCACCCCTTCCTCAACCCATCCAACCTCCTGAGAGAGAAATTAATCTTATTCCTCGCCCTTCACTCCCTCTGCGCTCCTAAGCTCTTTTAGACCCCCGTTTGCTTTCCCAGCTCTGTGGAGTGGGGGTGGGGTATACAGTAGAATTAACTCCGGTTGGTTGACCAGCCAGCAGAGCCTGATGGCTTTTTTTTGTTTTGTTTTGTTTTTTAAAGCCAACAAGGTTAACACAATCGTCAACTCAGATGCTCTTAGATGCTGGCCACTTGAGACAGGCATCATTTTTTATCTGCATCGACTTTAGAAAACACAGTTTTACAAAACTGCTTTGTTTCTATGTTTTGACTTTTTCCATCAGCACAGCTTAAATACACATTTTTCTCAGTAATGACAGTATCCCAGCATGCACTGAATATATTTACCTCCCTCCCTTCTGAATACGGATTGCAGCTTCCACAGTGGTTTTATGCAATGGATCAGTTTAGATGTTGCCGATTCTTCAAACCATCTGTCTACCTAAATTTCCTTTTGTGTATGATTAAGATGCTCCCCTGAAGGATAAGCTACTGTACTGTGGGGCTCTAAATATAGTGCTGTTGTCTTTCAAAGGTGTACATCTCCCTCCAGTGGCTAAGGTTCACAAAAACACACAAGGCACTGAGAGGTTGTGATTGAAGCATGCAGTTATATAGAAAACGATATGGACAAAGATGCACATGATTCTGTCTGTGGGAAAAAAAAATGTTTTGTTGTTTGCCGTGAAAGTAAGTTTGTCTTTGTGTGTGTGTGTGTTTGGTTTGTTTTTTTGTTTTTTCTCTACGTTTACTTCTGCAAACCCAGAGAGTTCTCCAAAGAGAGAGAGAAGGCCAAAGCTCGTGGAGACTTCCAGAAGCTGCGTGAGAAGCAGCAGTTGGAGGAGGATCTGAAGGGTTACCTGGACTGGATCACTCAGGCTGAGGATATAGACCCGGACAACGAAGATGAGGCCGATGAGGAGAGCAAGCGCAACCGTAAGCACCTTCCCCCCAACACCCCCCTCCTTCACGCAGTGAAGAGTAATGCTTTGCCGGCGTTGCACACACCATTCGATACAGCAAACTGATCGAATCTCTTCCGCTGCATTGAGAAAAACATCAGGCAGGGTGGATTATTGTTGGCTTGAGGGGGCTGTGATTTCTGCAGCTATAATTAGGCCTTATGTTTACAAAATCAGCATATGAAAGAGGTCAAAACTCCAGAAATCTGAGTTTTGTAAAAAAATAAAAAAAACATTAAAAAAAAAATGAAAAACACAGTTGATCAGCTGAGAAATAATTTCTCTCTGGAGGAGAAATATGTGTCCCATAACGCTGTCTCTCATTTCCCCAGATGACGGGTCAATCACGAGACACATCGAGCTCAGATACAAACGGCATTCTTTAGGAAACATGAGCCGACACTCTAAAGCATCACACTCATCTGCTTCAAAATGTAACAGTAATGCAGGATGACATTTGCCAGAGAGGAGAGAAGTTCAACTTTTTCCACCAACAGTGTCAGCAGTCCAGAATGCAATTCTTCTGTGGGTCTGATTAAAGGGTCACTCCACCAATTTTACACATTGTTTGCAGGTCTTGACGAGTACTACGTCATGTGTGGGGAAAAAAAGCAGTGTGAAGCCTTTGAGGCTCCAAAGGAAGCTGGATGGAATCTGATAACTTGCCTCGAGTGATGTCAGTCAGTGGCATTATGGGTAATGTAAGCAAAATGTTTTGAAAAGCAGCCCACTGGTCTAGCATCGTGCTGTTATAAGACTTGTTCTTCTTCCTTTTCATAACCTGATGCCTACATTACCCACAATGCAACTCAGCCACTGGTTGACAACGCTGGAGGCTATTTAGAGATTACATTCAGCTTCCTCGAAAGCCACAAAAGGCTTCATGCTCCCTTTTATCACACATGAAGTGGTAACCTCACACACTAGTTATGTGTAAAATTGGTGAATTTAGCACAAATGAACTCTGGGAATTGTAGTTAATCAGCCAAAGCAGTAACAAGGCAAAATAACTTGTCATTAACTGATGGTGGTATTTTTACTTATGATGATATTAGTGTCAAATAGTCTACAAGACTTTCTTGGCCATATGCAGATCAATGCACACACACACACACACTTAGACACACACACACGCACACACCTGCATATGGACATAGAGGCATGTATTAACAAAGACAAAGGAGACCTATATAAACACATGAAAGGTGTTTTGCCGCAGAGCCGCACAGACTGTTTTATCTTCACGCTCAATGTATGTCACCAATGGAAGTGGAGCACGCCGCGAGCACCACGAGAGTTTATCTTGAGAAGGAAAAAAGGAAAAAAAGGGGGAAAAAAAAAAGATATTACTTGAGTAGTCGAAAAACTCTTAATCCAAATCCTCTTTATATAAGCAGCACACATGATGCAGAACACAGAAACTGCGACTGATACACCTTATAGTTTGAGCGTACAGTAGGATCTCTGCGCTCCGTGTGCTCATTATGTTCTCCCCTCATTTTTTACCTCTCCCCCTGTCTTTTCCTCTTCTTCATGTATAAAGTCCAATGTTTAGTTTTCATTGCAGCGAGCATTTTAACCATAAACCGAGAGGCTCCCGAGTAAAAAGCTGTGGAGGTTACGAGGAGGCAGGTCCATACTGCTTTTCTTCCACATCCATCCCGGCTTTTGGTGTGTGTCGCCTCGTCACCTGCAGGCGCTTCCAGTGACTAACAGCTCTCCATGTTGTTCTTCTGCCCTCCTCAGTGTCTGCGGCCCCCGTGGCTCCTGCTGCTCTTGTCATTGTTGGATATTGATATTTTGAATACTGTTGTTGTCCTGTGGTGCTTGTCTGCTCTGACCCATTTTGATAGCAGCCCATTCTCGCCCCCCCCCCTTCCCCAACATGTCCCTCTGCTGTGCCGTTGTGTCTGAATGCATGGACTTGCATGCATTACACATGAAGGGGTGACTCTGGCTGACCTTACTGAGAAGAAGAAAGGAAGGTTTGGGTGGTTCAGCCAGTCGTCCGACACTCATGGTAAATCCTGTGCTTTCCCTTCAGTGTTCTCTTGCTGTGTGTGTGTGTGTGTGTGTGTGTGTGTGTGTGTGTGTGTGTGTGTGTGTGTGTGTGTGTGTGTACACAACTGAGAGTTTGTGTGTTTGATGGTCAAATTAATTTCATACATTTTTTTTTTTCAGTTTTATGTCAGTAGAGTTTTTGGTTATATATAAATATGAACATTTTAGGTGTTGAGTTAAATGTTAAATGTTACATTTCTGGATAACATTTTTTCCTTAATTTTATTGAGTTGTGTACTTGTGTTATCCCAAATGTTTCTACCAATGTTTTAAGATCTGTAAATTTATGCTAGGTGCGTTGCATTTTCTCGCCTGCTGCTCTAACTTTCCGGGGGGGAAAAATTAGATGATACATCAGAGTGGGAAAGGAGGTCAGCAAACATGACTAAACAAACATAAAACTTTTAAACATTACCTCATCTGTGAACATCTCTGCCAGAGTTACATCAAATAGATTTTCATCAGCAATGGTAGCTGATAAAGAATGAGGGCAAAACTCTCATGATCTCAACTTACTTCAGGACATCAAACTACTTTGTGTTAAGTAATTTCCACTGAGAGCAGCAGAAATTCCCATCTTTATTACCATTTCAACAAACATTGTTGGGAACTTGCCTCAAAG
Source organism: Acanthopagrus latus (assembly GCF_904848185.1). Lineage (NCBI taxonomy): Eukaryota > Metazoa > Chordata > Actinopteri > Spariformes > Sparidae > Acanthopagrus > Acanthopagrus latus. The sequence goes on from NC_051044.1 coordinate 16,376,327, forward strand.
GAAACAAATCCCAGAGCCCCTTTAATAGTACAAAAACAAAATCACATATATGTTTTAAAATATGATTATGTTCAAGAATGTATTAACATATAGAGAGCTAAAAAAAATCCCTGTGTGAAAGGAAAGTTAAATAACCTGCACGAGCAAATATGCAAAATACCATTTTTAAAAATTTTTTTTTTAAACTACAAAAACAAACCAAAAATGTAGGACAAAATGTACCTTAAAGGGCAGAGGTTAAAAATGTGTTGTTTTAATTACCATGATGCTGCTGTGCTTTCCATTTTGCACGCAAAAAAGAAAAAACCTCAAATGACAGATCAGTGACCTGTTTATACTCACTCATCAAGATCAACATTTTTCCTACAGAAATCATCAAAATTGCCAAAAAAAAGGCTCTATCTCACAGTGTTAAAGAAAGTGAGAAAAGATTGATGGCTCTGTCCCTTTATCCAGATCTGCACCAAAAGTTAATTGGATTTATTCTTAGCCATCAAAGTTTCATGGAAAACTGATCAGTAGTTTTTGTGTAATAATGCTCACAAACCAACAAACGAGTTTGGATGAAAACATAACCTACTTGGCATAGGTAAAAAAAACAAAAAAAACCACAAATGAAACATCAATGATTCTGTCAGTGAAGAATCGTTGATTATAAGTGAGTAGATTTTTACTTAAACCTAAAAGATAAATCTGAAAGGTAAGCAGCAGCTACAGTTGGATCATCCTGATTGACTGCTGAGTGAGTCCGTGTGTGTTTGAGTGTGTCGTGTGCAGCCTAATGTAATACCTCATCACTGTGTGCTTTATTAGTGTGTTTATCCCGTCGTGTCCGAGCATCACAGCCTTTTCCGTTTTCTTTTCCCTTTATTCCTCCCTGTTTTGTTCCTGTGAACGGTCTACTGGTTCTATTTTTTTTTTTTTTTTTTAAAGCTCTTCATTTATCCATTATGGGACTTTAATGTGGAGTAGAAATGCAGCTGCATTTGATAGCAGGCACGCCCCGTTTCCTTCCCCAATTCAAAAACAGGGGCTCAGTGTGAATATAGGAAACAGGGCTAAACCCAGATCACTACTCCAGCAGTCAGCACTATTTTCAGAGCTGAGAGCTGTCCGACCACTCAGGAATCAAAGCCAACACGTCTTCATAAGCTAAGCACTAGCACACACGGCGCTCCCTCGTACGAGTTAAAGCACTGAGACGTTTCACACAGTTAATCATCGTCTGTCTGCGCCGATAGTCTCTCCAAAGCGCTGGCAGTACTCTGAGCGTAGCATTTCAGAGACAGCTTTAAGAGCGCTGTCCTCGTCGGCCTGCTCCCTTCTTCCCCTCTGCTCCTCATTGTCTGCATCAGTCAGCCCTCGTCGAGCAGCTGTCCGCTCGCCTGTCCCGTGTCAGCTCCCTTTCAGCACTTGGTAAATGATACTAATGATGACAGTGATGCACAGCCACAGCGCATAGCTCCTTCCTTTCGATGAGGGCCAAAGTTTTTTTGGCTGCAACGTGGCTTTAGAGATGAAAAACAAAACAATTTGCTTCTTTTAAAAACAAGAGGAAATAATTGTGATGCACTTGAATATATTTTTATGGAGTGTAATCATTTGATCTTTGCTGGTGCCTTTTATCCTTTTCTTCGTTTTTTTCAAAAAAACACCAACCAGAATAGTCTGATGTGATGCCGGCAGTCTGCGTTTTATTTCTTTTCACACTTCTTCCCCCCGGGATGCACTGCACTGTGTTTCAACTGGAGAATCCATGCCACTGCACATTGCATGTGATTATTTTTTTTTTTATAAATGTCTTGCTTTTTTTTTTTTTTGCTGCCGCAGCAAGCGTTCCAGCCAGCGAGACAGAATCTGTAAACACCGAGAATCAAAATGGGGAGGATGAAAAGACGCCGTGCTGTGGACCTCTGTGGTGAGAACGTACATCAGTCCTTTTTAAAAAAAAAAAACCCCGACCACTGTTCTTACTTTAAATTTCCAAACTTAAGATTGATGTCGCTAGTGGTTCAACCATTGCTACAAAGTCTAAAGTCTGAAGAACTCTGACTCTCTGTCACCAAATGTATCCTCAACTTTGTTACCTTTTTTGATGTGTGGTGAAAAAAAATGGTTGAAAGAAACAACTTGCCTCCATGTTTATATTGTCTTCATGCACCGAAATGCTTCTGACATGTCATTTACTGACCAGTCAATCTTTTGCTAATTCTTCTGTCTTTCAGTCAAAAAATTTCAAAGTCAAAGTTCAGGTCAGTATATTTGTGGGTCTGTGTCTCTGCATGATGCTTATAGTTTCTTAATACAACATGTGTGCCTGCATTAAATTATACAGATTTTATTTGTAAGTGCTTGCCTTTCATTTTACTGTATTTTAATGAGACTTTACTGGGGACAATAAATCAACAGCTTCTATATAGTCAGCATAAGGAATTTTTTCAGAGAAAACTCTTACGCAGAATTTTTCAGCTCATTTACTGTAAAGGTATGACTTGCAAAAAAAATACATCAATGCAGTCCCCCTGTGGCTGATCCCCCCCTCCCCCCTCCTCTGCATTCATGTTATTAATGGAAACAGACCGTAGTGATTTCAAAGTGAGTCATACTGTACTGACCATGATTTCATCTCCTGCAGTCGGCGCTGGCGCCGCTGGAACAGGTTCTGCCGCAGGAAGTGCCGACTGGCTGTCAAATCGGTGCCTTTCTATTGGCTGGTCATCATCCTGGTGTTCCTCAACACTCTCACCATATCATCAGAGCACTACAACCAGCCTATGTGGCTGACTCAAGTGCAGGGTATGAAAAGCACGCATTAAAATCTAATTACCTCATTTATCTGTTTCCTTACTTAGTAGTTTTTTTGTTTTTTCATTTTTATTTGCACAAAAAAAGTAGCATCAAGAAATGTAAATCAATATGAATAGAATAAAAACTTAACCCCAAATAAAGAGAGAAATCGATAACTATAAGCACTCTCTACATGCTCTAATGTGTCACCCTAAATCGCTCTCTCTCTATAGTGTTTGTTTTTTTAATCTTAAATCTTCTCTCTGTGTTTCAGATGTGGCCAACAAGGTGCTGCTCGCCCTCTTCACATGTGAGATGTTGGTGAAGATGTACAGTCTCGGGCTGCAGGCGTATTTTGTTTCACTGTTCAACCGCTTTGACTGCTTTGTGGTGTGCGGAGGAATCACTGAAACCATCCTGGTCGAACTGGAAATCATGTCTCCGCTCGGTATTTCTGTGTTCCGCTGTGTCCGCCTGTTGAGGATCTTCAAGGTCACACGGTGAGAATGACAACATGCTCCGAGTGTGTGTGTGTGTGTGTGTGTGTTGAGCGTACGTGTGGTGTTCACTGGATCACATGGCTCCCTCCGCTCCCCCCGTGTTTCTTCACAGTCACTGGCAGTCCCTGAGCAACCTGGTGGCATCTCTGCTCAACTCCATGAAGTCCATCGCCTCCCTGCTGCTGCTGCTCTTCCTCTTCATCATCATCTTCTCACTGCTGGGCATGCAGGTCTTTGGTGGGAAGTTCAACTTCGACGAGACCCAGACCAAGAGGAGTACTTTTGACAACTTCCCCCAAGCCCTTCTGACCGTGTTTCAGGTATTTACAGTCCGATGCAGTTAATGTAAAATGTGCAGGACTCCCTGAGGACTAGGACTGAAGTCAGAGATTTAACAAGTCAGAGATTTAACAAACTGTTGACGAATAAGTGAAAAAAACGATAAGTCAGTCAGGCCGATGTATGCAGCAGTATTAGCTTTCTATGATATACACATCCGTGTATGTCATCTAGAGGTGCAGTGATACTGAAACCAAGACAGAAACTGTGATACAAAAGTCCAGCGCGATCTGCTTTGTGCCCTACGTCATGCATTCAGGTGCTGCTCGTAAATTACAAACATTATGTCGCATTCCATTTGCAACCAACTTTTCAAAGACTTTTTGCTGCACTTGGATATGAATATAGACTAGTTAAAAAAATAATGTATCTGTTTCTTTATTTTGTTTGTATAGTTAAATTATGTGGAATTAAATTATAAATTTAATCTGCCTTCATTGTGTTTTACAGTGTTTCCTGACGTTCCATTTTGTAGTTGATTTAGTTAAACCCAGAAATACTCTTTTTTTAAATAAGCACAAGTAAGCAGAAAGCATAAGGCAGCCTAACTGGAACAGAATTAGACATAAAGAAATGTTAGAAAAATACAAAGATGGTGTTTGATGGTTAGATTTGTGTCACATAATCGTTGTTTATGATAAAGACCTACATTAAATCTAACCTTATGGAATTTTAACCTCCAAATATCAGTAAAAGTATCAATAATCCAGTATTTCTTTGGAATATAATGAGAAACCTTTGCATAAATATAATTCTAGAGGGGGCAGCTATAGCAGGTAGAGCAGGTCGGCTAGTGATCCGAGCTGAGCTGAGCTGCATGTCGAAGTGTCTTTGAGCAAGATACTGAACCCCAAATTGCTTCTGATGTGCAGTTGCCACCTTGCATGGTGGCCTCTGCCATCAGTGAGGGCCCTGCAATGAGCTGCCGACTTGTCCAGGGAGTACCCTGCCCTCGCCCAGAGACAGCTGGAACTGGCTCCAGCAAAAAAAACCACGACCCCATAAAAAAGGATAAAGTGGTTACAGACAATGGATGGATGACAATTCTAGGGCCAGTCATGAATATGTAGTTGCAGTTTAGTGTCAGGTGCAGTATGTTACATTGCCCTTGGATTTATTTTGAGTCCATGTCATTACCTTGTCTGTCAGCTGCTTGACTCTGTTTGACTGAGGTCAAAGTGGAAATTGTTTGTCATACTACCTCAGTCTACTCCACTGTTTTTATCACACTCATTCATTTCCTGTTATCTGCCCAGTTATAACAGGTTTATCGAGGCCACTCAGCAGTGTTTAGGGTGGTTTTACCATGTGAAACAATGTCTACACACACCCTTTACAATCACTGAGCATGACCCACTGCTGTTGATGCTTCTCCCACAAAATATTTATTCTGATGGATTTTAGATCCTGACTGGTGAGGACTGGAATGCCGTGATGTACGATGGGATAATGGCTTACGGAGGCCCGTCCTCTTCTGGGATGATCGTGTGCTTTTACTTCATCATCCTCTTCATCTGCGGAAACTGTATCCTCTGCCACTGACACAGACACACTGGAAAACTGCTGGAGTAGCGAATCTATCAGCTAATGTATACTTAACATCTGAAAGGAAATGTAAAGCCATGCTTTTATCTATTGAGTTGTCCTTTACTGAACACCTCGCTCAGATATCCTCCTGAATGTCTTCTTGGCTATCGCCGTGGACAACTTGGCAGACGCAGAGTCTCTCAACACAGACGGAGGAGACAATAAAGGGTGACAGCCTGATCTCGACTGCTTCTCTCCGTGAAAAAACTGAGCTTTACATGCCCAAACGCTTATTCATAACACTATATCTGTTCTTTGCAGGGACAAGAAGGATGATGAGAAAGATGAGAAGGTATCCTTAATCATCATACAGTCACTTATCTTTACAGTATGAGGAGTTAAATACACTGACACACTTTCTGCTTGACTGTAGGAGGAGGAGGAGGACAACGAGGAGACCGCGGCAGAGGAGGAGGATCCAGAAGTTCCATCAGGGCCCCGGCCGGTCATCTCCGAGCTGGTCAAGAAGGAGAAGATCACTCCCATCCCAGAGGGAAGCGCCTTCTTCATCTTCAGCAGCACAAACCCGTAGGAAACACTGACCCGTCGTGCTCAGCGCACTTAACATGAATGGACACTACGCACTAACACTGTTTCCTTCATCCTCCAGGTTTCGAGTGTTTTGCCACAGGCTTATCAATCACCACATATTCACCAACCTCATCCTGGTGTTCATCATGCTCAGCTCCGTCTCACTCGCTGCTGAGGATCCGATCAGAAACTTCTCTGCTCGCAATATTGTAAGTCCACAAACGTGCAATAGAAACTTGTATTTATGGCTTCTAAGTAGCAAAGATAAAGAGGCAAAGTGACAAAATATTTATATCTATCTAGCACTTTGAGTCATAATGCTTTAGACTTTTAAATGACCATACTGGTGGCTTTGCATGTTTTAGCCCATTTATTATAACTTGCATGCTTTATTTTACTGCTGACGATTTTCCAAAAAGACATGAAAATGTTTTTTTTTACTAACACTAAAAAATATGTAAGACACATGCAACTTCGCAAGATCCATCATCAACAATGTCTCTGGATGTAAAGCATTTTCTGCACACGTCACATGTGAAGCAACAATCAAACAATTCATTTGATCTATTTTCAGAGGGATGTCAATGATATCATTTTGCTGGCATGAAAAAGTCATATTATGTTTTGTGTCTGTGAGTTTGAACTCTACCAATCCGCCTGCAAATCACAGATTACTCTTCTGAAGACTTTAGAGAGGGCAACAGATGATGAAGAAAGAGGAAATCTAGATCTTCTTTTCCTTTGAAAATATCTACGTCATCTGGCCTGTCCTTGACACATTGTAAAATGATACCTCACAGTTTATTTTCAGAAACATTCATTCTAGTGTAATTACCAGGACATAGACTGTTCCTGTTAGGACACTGAAATTAATGCTTTAAGATACCGGGCAGTACAAAGTTAATGGCGGCATCTGGTGACCCAGCTGATGCTGGTCTGTTCCATCCTTCATGATTTAGGAATTAGGTACTCAACAGCAACCTTTAAAAACCAGGCAACTACAGCAGCACATTCACATTATTCTTTTGACAATGTTGTTTTTTTCTCTTGGAAATGTTTTTCCAGCAACATAGCTCATGAGTGCCATGCTTTTAGGAGCTCACTCCCTCATTACAAATGTCAGATTGTCCTAGAATGCACCGTAAAGGAACATTTTTAGAGATGTTGCCTGCATTAAAGGAATAAATTAAAAAGATACGGCCAAAAATGTAGTTTCAATCATTCAACAGGTTTAATAACGTCATCAACAGTGTGTGTAAAACAATGGTGACATTCTGTCAAAGATGTCTGTGTATAGTGTCACAGAGATATCCAAAGTTAGCATGCTAAACATCTAGCCCCAGCTCATCCTGTCTCATAATACCACTTTGTACTGCAAGATAAGATATTGAAGATGTTAAAATGGTGAGCTTACTACTTAGTCTGATTAGAAACAAAAGAAACTAAGCAAAATTTCAAGAAATTAAACATTTTTACAACTATTTTTTCTCACAAACAGGAAAAAAACGGGAAATACAATTGTTCTTATTAGAGCTTGCTTGCTTCATTTAGTCGTCCAAACAATGGCTCTGAGGCTAACTGAGCCATGAGCTTAAAGATAACAGTTACTGGTATAGCCAAGGATAGCCAGCAAAGGTCAGCAGTTGTTATTTACTTTGATGACATGCCTATGATTTTGTAGCTAGCTTAAAATTCTGGCCATATCTTGCAAATCACATCTCGACGGTAACTCGTTGAAGACACAGCTCAATAATAAGGCACTGATTGTTTTGAAGGGACTTTTAATTGTGAACCTAGTGTCCAGTGTCTGCACAACTCCCTTGCTATCTTTTACAATTTGTTGGACATTAATGTTAAAGGTGCATTATGTAAGAAGCACAGGAGCTTTGGACGCCCAGGAGGAAAGTTTTGACTATTAAGGCAGGATGGGCTTGATGGTTAGCATGCTAATGACATAGTGTCTGTTCTTTCTGCATACTCTGTTGATAATTTTAATTACATTTTGGAATGTTTTCAGCCAAAAATCTTCCATATGGCACCTTTAAGTACATGCAATTTATATGTTATGCGCTAAAACAGGCAAAAACACTGGCACAGTCTTGTAAAGCAATCTAGGGATTATCAGTGATGTTTATGTTTAACTTTCAGTGCAATCTGCTGATTTTAATACAGTTTTAGCCGATTTAAATATACTGCATCAGAAATTATGATGATTCTTTGTGCATGTCACTAAAAAAAATGACTGTGTTTCTCTAACAATCCTCTTCCAGAGAAAGCCTCAAATGTTTTCTTTTTTTTTAAAATTCTTATTCATCTTGTTTACATAATGATGTATGACGCTGCACGATGAACTGTCTCTGTTAAACATCTACGTTGCTTTTTGCAGATACTTGGTTACTTTGACTATGCTTTCACGGCTATCTTTACTGTTGAGATCGTTTTGAAGGTAAATGCCCTGTGTCCCCTGTCTGTGCTGTGACTAACCTCACCCCAATAACACTCCAAACGTCTCGTTGCCTTCCAGGTCCTAGGCTATGCAGATTATGTCTTCACTAGTATGTTTACATTTGAGATCGTATTGAAGGTAACCTCTTAAATGACAACGAGAGCCTTGCTGCATTCTCTCCTTGTGTGTCACCTGCCACTCAGTACAACCTGGCTTGTTTGTTTCCTTTCTCTTATTTACTTTTTTTATTCATGGCACCTCTTTTAAAAAAAAAAAAAAAAAGCCAAAACTGAATATTGGAGTTTCGCACACACTTACACGAACACGAGATTTGCTTAAATCAAAGAAAAAAAAAAACTCACGTTGGGGGAAGGAAACATCACATCAGCATTACATTCTACTCACATGGGTGTCACGTCATTCGGGCAGTCATCGCTGAAATGATTTTGATGATGCAGATTATGTAAAAAAAATAAATAAATACATGATGCAACCCCTTTTGTGCAATGCAACACATTTTAATGGGCTGTTCAAACATCGTTCAGGCATTGGCTGAAGTTGAGTTTCATCCGCAGGGAGGTGTTCGAAAAGACGTAAAGTCAACTCCAGTCAAAGCCAACTCCATGCCTCTCGTACTGACTGCTCTTCAGATTATCCATAAAAGAGGGGGCAAAACCAACCATGTTCCTGCCGAGCATGGTTCAGTCTGCTTTCCCTGACTGAGTGCATAGAAATGTGGAGTTGTGTCTGGAGCCATTTGTGGCAAAAAAAAAAATAAAATAAAAAGTTTATCACTGTTTTACTCAAAATTCCCTGATGCTCCTTGTTAGCACTATCTCTCTCTCTCTGCGAGGCTCCACATTTACATGCACCCGGAAAATGAATCCTTTACTTTTATTATTTGGAAGAAGAGTTATTTTTGGCCGGTTTTTCTTCTCTGCCTGCTGAACTCTTGAGAGTTTTTTAATTGGGAGCTGCTTCCCCGTATTCTCAACTATTAAAGAACATAATGGAATGTGCTTTAAGATGACGGTCCACATGAATGTGACAGTAAGGCCATTTCAACTTTCCAATCACTATAACTAGAGCTCTTGCAGGTACTAAATATCCCTGACATCGCGGCAACAAAATGCATGTTTTATTGCCTCATCCCATAGTCGATTGTGAAATGAATGACTTACTACTACATTCATGTAGTTAAGGGCTGTGGGGGTGGCGAGGGTAGATTTAGCTTCCTGTTTTCACTGCTCTGAGCTCGCCACCCCGAATCAGAGTGATCAAAAAGAGTGTGGAGAAGTGTGCGCGTGTGCCTGGTGGAGAGTGATGTATGTGAGCGTGTGTTTCTCCTCTTTAATATGTTTGTGCTGTGTGTCTCTGTCCTCTGAAGCGTGGAGCGGATGGGTAGCTGTTTGTGCGAGTCTAGTGTGTGTTGGATAAAAAGTGTTTTGTTGTGTTTTCTTTATGAAATGCTCCTCTAACTCCCTCCGTCCTCTCCTCAGATGACGACATACGGAGCCTTCCTCCATAAAGGAGCATTCTGTAGGAATTACTTCAACCTGCTGGACCTGTTGGTGGTGGGAGTGTCCCTCGTCTCCTTTGGCATCCAGTGAGTACAAACACATGGAGACATATTTTCTCTGAGCAGCACAGCTTTTGTTGTACAACACTCGATTTTTGCTGAAATCAAAATGGCAATAGTTTCCAACTCATTTGGGCTGATGCAGATACATCAGGTTTCCTGTGTCGTGGAATTAACATAAATATGTATGACGCCTACTCTTATCCAGTTATGGCCACTGGCAGACACAGACATATAATACTTTTTTAACATTAACATAAACGATTAAAAAAAATATATTTTACCTTTTCTATTACCAGAAATATTCCAATAAAACTTCAGAATCTTTGACAACTGCTGGCCAAAACAGAACTTTCACAAAAAGGAACAAAATGATAACTTAAAACTACTTCTTCAATGGTTCATGTCACGTGTTAACAATTAAAGCGTCATCTTCTTGGCCTGTTATATCTGAAATAATAATTTTGGGCTAATGCCTACATTTACTTTGTTAGAAGATACTGACAGCCTGTCGTTATCTTTGTGTATCCCCAGTTTTAGCCCATTTTGACCAAATAGTTTCAGGAACGTTTCTAGGATGTCTTGCTTTAAAACTGACACTGCACCCGTTTGTTTCCATTGTTCAGGTCCTCGGCCATCTCAGTGGTGAAGATTCTTAGGGTTCTTCGAGTTCTTCGACCCCTGAGGGCCATCAACCGAGCTAAAGGCCTGAAGGTGAAACCTCATCACAAAGCCTTCCCGCAGCTTTGCCACATCAAAAACTACAATCTTAGACTTCTCTGTGCAGGAAAGACACCACAGCTTACAAACGTGTATGTTTCTGTTCCACAGCACGTGGTGCAGTGTGTGTTCGTGGCCATCCGAACTATCGGTAACATCATGATCGTCACCACTCTGCTACAGTTCATGTTCGCCTGCATAGGGGTGCAGCTGTTTAAGGTCAGCAAGTATTGAGTTTTTAAAAAAATCTAGTATTACACAAAAAGACAGAGTTTTAGAATATGTTTGATTGGAATAATTACATTTCTCCACAGGGAAAGTTTTATCGCTGCACGGATGAAGCCAAGTCCAGCCCAGAAGAGTGCAAGTTAGTTTTACCCGTCTTGGTCCTTCACAGTAAAATCACTTACAGTAATTATCATAGTCTCGGTCTTAACCTCCATACAACACTATCTCATAGGGGCACCTACATCCTGTATAAAGATGGAGATGTGAACCAGCCGACCATCCACAAAAGACTGTGGCACAACAGCGACTTCAACTTCGACAATGTCCTCATGGCTATGATGGCTCTATTCACTGTGTCCACTTTTGAAGGCTGGCCTGCGTAAGATTCAAACTTTTGAATCCCAATGTTAAAGCTTTGAAAATGACAACAAGAGAATTCAAAAGCTCGTGATTTGAATTGGTCTAAGAGAACCGAACAAAACACGGATGACATCTGGAGAGCGTAGGTCCAACTGGTTCTGTTTTCTTCTCCCCTCAGGTTACTGTACAAGGCCATCGACTCCAACAGGGAGAACCTCGGGCCCATTTACAACTACCGTGTGGAGATTTCCATCTTCTTCATCATCTACATCATCATCATTGCTTTCTTCATGATGAACATCTTCGTAGGTTTCGTGATCGTCACATTTCAGGAACAAGGAGAAAAGGAGTACAAAAACTGTGAACTGGACAAGAACCAGGTCAGAGTCAGAACCAGGTTCACAGAATGTGTGTTTATGTTTGTGTCAGCTCAAAAAATAAACTTAGGGAACATTTGAAATATATAAATATAATATGTTGAGTGCTGAAAATGCTTCAGTATGCTTTTACTGACATTTATCTATAGAGTCAGAAGATATATTCATCAGAACTGTAGCTCATGTAAAAGTAGTATATAGTGTTTTTTTTAACAGAGCATTAAAACCGGTTTTGTATGTTTCTGCACAGCGTCAGTGTGTGGAGTATGCTCTAAAGGCTCGTCCACTGAGGAGGTACATCCCTAAGAACCCGTACCAGTATAAGTTCTGGTATGTGGTGAACTCCACCGGGTTTGAGTACATCATGTTTGTGCTCATCATGCTCAACACGCTCTGCCTGGCCGTACAGGTAAGAAGTCACCAGCCCTATGTCAGTGGTCGTACTTTAATCTGACTCAAAAGTGAGCATCATATATATTAACAGGTTATATGTCTTTTGTGTATGTTCATTTGATTTAAAAGCAGAGGCTGAGAAAAAGTTGTGGACATGTAATGATCCTTCTAAATGTGTGGACATTTTGAACGATAAATTCAAATGTATTTCGGTCTACATTGTAGACAAGTATCAAACATTGATTGAGTTCAATGATATCTGAAAGAATATTTGTTGAACCCTACATTCATACATGTCACCAACTAGTAAATACACATCGCTGCATTTTTATGAATATAAATGTATAAATGAGTATAAATGAATTAGTCTGTAAACATGTTATACAATATTTGCCCCCTTTGTACCTCCCTAATCACCACACACCACCTAGTGGTAAAATGAAAAAGATACTGTGGTATTAAAAAGCAGATTCCCTCTTTATCTCCATCCCGCAGCACTACGGCCAGTCGGCGCTCTTCAACTATGTGATGGACATTCTTAATATGGTCTTCACCACTGTCTTCACTGTGGAAATGGTTCTCAAACTCATCGCTTTCAAACCCAGGGTGAGTCGGCCTGCGTACGCCTTTTCATACAGCCACTTTCACCGGAACACAAAAACATACCAACTCAAACAGAAATTTACCTTAAACACACACACACACACACACACACACACCGTGTTTCCAAGCTACATTAACAAACATTTTACACCGTTTTATTTAAAGTATCAAAGGCATATTCGAGAATACTGAAGAGACTTAAATAAGGCAATGAATACCACACCTATATCCATCTGTTAAAAATCAAGCTACAGCTATCGTATCTCAGCACAAAGACTGGAGAGACAGCTAGCCTTGCTCCATCCAAAGGTAAACAGTCTCCCAGGAGGTCATAGTGTGCTAATAGTGAGCTCAAGGCCAAGAAACATTCCGGTTCATAGCTGCTGAAAACTTGCTGTTTTATGTATTTTTGAGCTCTGGTTGTGTTCCAGGACCAAGACACTCTACCTCTATCTCATTAGTATGCAAAAGATTGCGGTGTTACTGGTTCTACAGACAGTAGATTTGAATTTGAAGTAGTTTTCTCTCCCACAACTAAACATTCTGTGTATGTACATTTCACAATGTCAACATGGGCGAGCTCCTTTAAGAACATGTTCCTGGCACCCGACAGATCTCAGATTTGGTTACCTTTGGACAGAGCCAGGCTTGCTGTCTCAGCCTGTTTTATCAGTCTTTATGCCAATCTAGGCCATCGGTCTCCTGGCTGTAGCTTCATATTTAGTGGACGTGTATGAGGGTGGATCCAACGCTGTCATCCCAGTGAACAAACGTCTGATCTCATAAAATGTTGAACTACTTCTGAAATGTTTAAGAGTGGAGCAGCGGATTCAGTCAGTGAATGATTCTCCTATATTTCTCCCTCAATGACGCGGCTCAACAGCTCTGCGTTGAGAAGAAGGACAGGATGCTAGTAAGAGACGGAGTGTGGGGTGCAGTGCTGACTTTCTCCTCTTTCTAGACTCACTGTTTTGAATGATCAGAATGAGTCCAAATAGATTTCAGTGTAAGAATAAAGACTTTTTTTTTGCTTTGTGCTGATCTCACATCCCACTTGCACACCACTCGCTGCACCTCACTCAGGGCTATTTTGGGGATGCCTGGAATGTGTTCGACGCCCTGGTTGTGATTGGCAGCATAGTAGACATTGTTCTCAGTGAGATTGATGTAAGTAAGCTCAGCCTCAGCGAGTCCTGCTGCTCTCTCACCTCCCTCTGTTGGGGCCGCCTCGACTCACACTGGCTCAGATTTCTGGCTTATTTGTCTAATCTTTCGTAACACTATATCTCCCTTTTTCCCTCTCTTTTTGTCCTCCCCTGACCCATTTCATTTCATTCACTCACTCTGTTGGCCTGTCTTTACCTTCCACTCTTCTCTGATCATTATCATCTCCCTTTATAATCCTTCTCTCTTTCACTCCCATCTCTACCCTTACATTTATCACCACGCATTAACAGCACTATTTCGCTGATGCTTGGAACACATTTGATGCCTTAATTGTTGTTGGTAGCGTCGTCGATATTGCTATCACTGAAGTTAACGTAAGTACTACTTTTTTCTGCTTCCTGAGTTGAACTGAAGCCTTGCAGGAAAGCCACATGGCAACTGACGGAATTACTTGTTGAACGCTGTTGGTGGTGACAGTTGTTCCCAGACTTTTTGTTTTGAGGACCCTAAAAATTAAGCAATGTCTTCTCAAGGAGGGTTTTTTTTTTATTTTTGTTCTTCTCTGATTTTTTTTTTTTTTTTTTTCATTATTTAAGAGCCCTTCAAATTAGAAATAAAAAATAGAACTGTCTCATTTATTTTCATCTTCTGAAGACCCCTCATATTTTCTTCCGGGAACTATTTTCCATTTTAAATTGTTATCTGTTAAACTGTAGTAAAGGCGTTCATATTCATCATTGTAGTTCTTATTCCAAAACTTTGCAGCTCTATTTGTGAAAAGGCATTCATTGTCGTCAAAGTGCCATTGGCTTGCTCTGTAAAGCTTCAGTTTGACCTTCATTTACAACCTGTTATTAGTGCTACATCCACAGTACTATGACTTACTCATATAGCCCGTCCTGTTGGATCTTTGCTTCTGCTAAATGTCATATTATCCACGTGTTGCAGAACTGTTTGTTGCAGGAATCCTGACATAATTTTCTGATGAACATGCTGATTGTAAACCCCTCGGACCCTGGCAGTGAAAACATGTGTCAAAAACAGGAGTCTCCTCACATTTCTTTGTGAACTGAGGCCTGTTTGGTTCAGAGCAAGATGATTTATTGGTGTGGTTTTTCTAATTCTTACTCTTGTTCATTTTGTTTCCATAGAAACTTGTAGAGGCAAGTATGGCAATGAACAAAAATGTTTTCTGTGTGTAACCTGTGGTGTATAACAACTTTATCTTCGGGGACCCCTTTACAGTGGATGAATAGCAAAAACTGGTCATTTAATGTTTTATTTACTCAGGCGACAAATAGACTTTTTGTTATCTTGGAGAATAGTAACTCACTGATTTTCCGTATTAATCAAACTTTGTGAGTCAGCTGCTTTGAAAGAGCAACATAATCACGGTAGATTACTTAATCTGTACATTGAGCAGCAACGAAAATTCTCCCATTTAATGCTTCGCTCGTCACTTGAACGCCTAAAACAAAGACTAAATGTGTCTGTGATCGGCTTCGTTGTGCTGCAGTTGAGTGTAACTGGTACAAAAATACAAAAAAGTACAAAAAAGACGGGAATGCTTTGAGACCAAATTTCAAGTTTGAGCCGAACAGTTATGGTGATGAAGGTGCTTGTTAGAGATGCAGCGTACAAAAGACTCGATCTGCCCCCCCACCCTTCGAGTGCTCTCGTATCTGAGCTGCAGTGCTGTTTTTCTGGAGTTATGTTTCATGTTTTTCTGTGTTTACTCAGTTCCCGAAATGTGTGTCTGCATGAGTGTATAAACAAGCACTAACTTTGTTTAAAACATACGGTGGTGGTTATTAATTATCATTATTATTGTTCTGCATGTGTGTTTTACATGTGTACGGTGTGTGCTTTAGGGTTAGTGTATGTATGAATGAATATGTGTGTGTGATGTGACTTTTGGGGACTTGATGTTGATTTCACAAGGGCTTTCATCCCGGTTCTTGTGAGACATTCTCATCCACATTTTATGTTTATTTGTGGTTTGTGTTGCATGTAGTTGTTGCTGTCTGTGTTATGCAGCGAGCTGGCGAGATCAGATATTACTTTAATCCTTTAAACAGTTCTAATAGCTGATCTATAATGTGTTTGCATTTTTAATTTATTGCTTGCTCACTTTGACCACTGCGACCTCTCCCAATGCATGCTGGGAAGCCATTCACCTCATTTCTTTGTAACACCCTTTTCATGTCCCGCCTCTCACAGATGGCGCTTGGCCACCCGCTCCATTCCCCTCCGGTCAGTTTTTTCCCCATAGAGCCTTGTGAAGTTTGTCCTTTCTCTCTTGCCATACCCCTCGACCTTTACCTCCAGACAGAATGGCCCTGGAGCTCAGAGCTTGGAAACGTCCATCCTACACAACATTAAGGACAGTTTCAACACAGAATCTGTAAAACTGAAGCATTGCTTGAAAATAGAGCTGCACAAGATAGTAGAAAAATGTGTATTTCAATTGTTTTCGACAGATATTATGATTGGGATATGAGCTGTGATTGGTGGTAATGTACATATTTGATTCACAAATTTTTGTTTTCACTTAAAAAACAAACAAACAAAAAAATTAATTAAAATCATGATGTGGTGACATCTGATGGAGTCTGTGCCGAACAAAGACTGGGCCAGGACATCTCAGCATTATAAGCGTGTTATTTTTTTCCACATATTTTAGCTTTAGTAAGCATTGCAGTTCATATGACTTGGTCACATTTCTATTTAAGTAGTATTTCAATCAATTGTGCAGTCCTACTTGAAAAGCTGAAATCATGAGAATTCTTTATAAAGAAAGAAAGAAAGAAATGTCTTCGTTAACTTTCCTTAAAGTTGTGTTTTAGCGCGTTCTCACAGGCGGTTGATCTAACGCATCGATATTGGATAAAACAGATAAGTCATGGTGTGAGCTGGATAGAGACAGCGACTAAAAATTTACATTAGGCTTCAGTTACAGTCCTCAAGTGACAGTTCATGTCTGAGCATCCTTTTCAGCGTACTGTTATCAGGTAAGAGTCCATGAGCGGATCAGAAGAATTAGAGTTCATCTTTGTACACTTTCACTGATGGTGGTTTAATGCAGCTGAGTCTGAGGTTCTTTGATGATCTTGTGTTTGTGTCTCTGTGAGTGATTGTCTCTGTGTTTTGTTCTGTCTTCCTGTAGTGAGCTCTTAAAGCTCAGAATGGAGCTCATGTGTAGCGCAGGTGTGTAGACTCCAGTCAGGTGCATGAACACTCCAACAGTGAAACTCTCTGCTCTCTCCCTCTTGACCCCCCTCTCTGCCTCTCCTCTTCTTCCAGTATGACTCAGTCTGTCTGATTTCTATCCCAGTTCTGGTCTCTGGTTCTCCCCCTCTTGCCTCTTCCCTCTCTGTCTTCCTCTCTCCTCCTCTTTCGTTCATCCACCTCTCTCTGCACCGGACTGTGAGAGCGCCCTGCTATGGCAGTTTTGTTGCAGGGCACTACTGACATGCATGAGTTGCTGCATTTGCTATGAGTTCACCGATGGCTCCTCATCATCTAAAAAAAAAAAGTCTTGCGTGTGCGTGCAGTGCTTCCCCCACCTCCACCCCCAGCAAACGTGGCAATGCTGAACGCATGCTCCATCAACGCTGTGGCCAGGATTACCTAAAGAACCTCCTCAAGCTAATTCTACATTATTTTTAATCATCTCTGCTCATTCTGCGCCTCATACTGTCGAGTAATGTGCTGAAGGACTTGAATGAAGCCATATCTGTCTGGAGTATCTCTTTGTTTTCGAGTGCTGAGTTAATCTCATTCTTTTGCAAAGATCACATTATCGTTACACAGGTTCTGCCTAACCACCACCACTGTGATCGATGTTTCTATTTTACTTTTGCACCTGGACTTTGTCTGTGTACAAAATGCTCGCTGAACACGACTGATATCCTGTTATTTATTGTTAATGACGCAAAACTGTGTATGAGTGTGGATTTGTGTGAGCCACGATCAAATTATTTTACTACGTCAACCGTCTCAAGCATTTTCATTTCAGCCACGGGGGGGAAAAAAAAATAAAAATTCAAAATACTTGGTTCACATTAAATCATTGCCACCCAGAGGAGACAAACAGCCCACTGTGAGTCAAGGCTCTGTAAGGCTAGCAGACGGCGCTTTTATCATGACATGACTTCACATCATTTGTTACGTCAGCCGAGTCAACTTTCTCATTCGCATCTCCTAAAGCTCAGCAAAGACATCCCAACCATACGGTCCATTTAATCCCATCAGTAATGACCATCACACCGGGGGAGTGATAAAGTTGTGTGCCAGTCTTACATGTTACAAAGTTATTAAGTAAGTTTATGTTGTTCGTCAGCCTGACATGCAAGCCCTACATAGAGAATGTTAATCCGTAAACCTGTTGTGTGGCAGTCCTTTAAAGTGTTTAGATAACGTCTGATGTGTGTACATAGTGATACATGAATGTGTGTCTGTGTCATAGTGAAACGATAAGGCAGTTTTGTCCCGTCAGTGAGATGAGTAGTGACTCTGTTCTGTCTACGTCTTGACTGAGACTTTACAAATGTAATGTTTACGTGTTTGGCCCAATGTGTGTGTGCGTGTGTGTGACACCAGCGGTCTCTGTGCAAGTGATTAATACAGGTCTTTGATTTTAAAGCCAACGGAGACTCCTCAGGTGGATGAGCTGGGGGTAAGATGCTCCACCTCCCCCCCCTCCCCCCCTCCTCTTTAGGGCTATGTTCAGATCTGCATTTCCTTGTTTGGTATTTTTTCTTCATCTCCTATGATCTACTGCTTATTCATTTATTGCCTCATGATAAGGTTTTCATTTCTGTATATTTTTTTTCATCATTGGTTTTGTTTGTTCATTTCCACAAAAAAACAAAACAAAACAAAAAAAAATGCTTTTCATATTCCTAAATGTTTGGAGTTATTTCTAAGGAGAGTGTGTCACTCAAACGTGATGCTGTGTGTCCAGTTAGGTGGGAGCGGTTTAGGGCCGCTCCCCACGTTTGTACTGTTGACACAGCTACATGGTCTCTCTGCCACCATTTTGGCGTGGGGTAGTGGCCTATGGATGACCCCTGGGATCAGGTCACCTAGCTCTGACCTGTGAACCTCCTGGCCGACCCGCTCGGGTTTGGCCCCACTGTGACTCCGCATGCAGTGACTCTGGACTGAGGGTGCCATGCTTGTGCAGATGTGTCCTGTCAAGTATGGCAAGGTTTTCTCCAGCATGCTTGCCTCCTTGCTTCCTCCCCTGTAGGTCTGTACAGTGACAGGGCTCCTGACAGTGCTTTGGACGCAGACTAAGAGAAACATATCAGCTGCAGCTACACTGGTTTACACACTCTGCTTCGTTAGGTTTTTGACCAGAAATTGTCTTAAATCTACAGGCTTCTATATGCTGTAGTAAAACCTGCACTTTGAACATCTAAAAGATAACACTGCTACATCAGAAAACTAATCCTCCAAATGCTAAAATTCAGTGCTCTAAACATGCAGATGTAAAGATGCAGTGCTGCTGTCTCAGCCCATATGTATCTGGCTTTGGGGTCTCACTTCAGACCTCATCATCCCGTAAAGCACAGCCAGATGCTCTGTTTTCTCTACGTACACCATCATCCACCTGTCCTCTGACTCTGCGCTGATTGTCCACAGAACACGGAGGACAGCGCTCGCATCTCCATCACCTTCTTCCGTCTGTTTCGAGTCATGCGGCTGGTCAAGCTCCTCAGCAGAGGGGAGGGCATTCGCACCCTGCTTTGGACATTCATCAAGTCCTTTCAGGTGAGGCGTAGTAAAGTCAGTCAGTCAGTGACTGTTGGACATTTTAGAGATATAACATGTTAGAGTTTTGCAGATAAATCCAGATTTTCAGTAGCAGCGGTGGTTGTTTAGTGGTGGTCAGGTTGTTAAATGGGAATGAAGGTAAATCCACTTTTCTAAATCCCAAAAATGAAGACTTAGTCTCTGAGTTCCCCTCCCGTCAGTAAACAGATCTGGATCAGAGCAGAATCCACTGTGACTCAGAGTTTATGCCTCCAGAAGATCTGGCTCTACATCCTCCTCAGAGAGAACACTGCAAACATCCCTCGCGGCAGAAAGTACATATTGTGCAATGACGCTCATATTTATCTACTTTCTTTCCTCCCTTTTGCCCAAAGGCTCTGCCATATGTTGCTCTCCTGATAGCCATGCTGTTCTTCATCTACGCTGTCATCGGCATGCAGGTTAGTAGCTACATACATGACGAATATATGTTTCCTGTGTTTTGGTGAGGCTGCAGTTAAATTCATGTGTGTAATATTTGTGCTTCAGGTGTTTGGAAAGGTGGCTATGGTGGACGGGACACACATCAACAGAAACAACAACTTCCAGACCTTCCCTCAGGCTGTGCTCCTTCTCTTCAGGTGTGAAGGGTTTAGGGGTCAGGGGTCACCGGGATTCAATGTATTTTTGATCATTTTCTTCCTGTTATGTATTTATTAATATAAAGAGTTAGACATGAGCAGGACATTTTTTAAAACCATTGCTGAAAGTGTACATTTACTTTGAAAATTGGATTTTAATAGGCAGGCTGTGACATCACAAGTAATTTGGAAGTCAATTCTGGCCCAATTTGCAACTTAAAAATGTGACGTGTCAACTTGAAGCCTTCAGTGCACAAACACCCTCATGTCCAGCAGTTTAACTTCAGAAATTAACAGAGTTAGTAAAATAACAGCCTCTGCAAGAACTTTTTGAGAACTTCAATGTGGAAATTATACTTTTTGCGGGAAAATGTCAGACTGACATTCCATGCTGACTATTTTTATATATGTCTCAATACATGCTGGAGGGGAGCTTTAAGTTTTTGTGGGATACCTTTCCAGTGATTTTATTGCGTCTGTCGTGCTGGTCTGTTTCCCAGATGTGCCACTGGAGAGGCATGGCAAGAGATCATGTTAGCCTGCATGCCAGGGAAGCTGTGTGACCCGGAGTCCGACTACAACCCCGGCGAAGAGATGACGTGTGGCAGTGGATTCGCAATAGTTTACTTCATTACCTTCTACATGCTCTGCGCCTTCTTGGTACACACAAACATGAAACAGTGTTTTGCTTAATACCACTTATTTAGCTCTACATATTTGGTCATGCACCACCAAGGCAACTCTACAGATATTAAGAAAACAAAACAGTTTCCAACTAATAAGAGAACCAACCAGTGGCAATACAAAATGTAGAGAAATTACAATACACAGTAACGTGCTCAAAAAATAATCTGTAATAAATGTGAATGTGGGAGCTTACTTTCCACCTGCTGTTGCCATACTTGCAACTTTGAGACCTCAAAAAGGGAGAATTTCCAAATGAGTTGCTCTCCTTTAAGATTTTACAAAAGAAATTGGAACTCTTCTCTCCGGGGGGTCTGAAGTTTGTGCAAATATTCTATCTCTTCTTCATTTATTTGTCATAATCTCACTGACCGTGGAGGACAAGGCGCAACATTACTGCAGGCTGTACAGTGCCAGAAACAGGTTATGTTAACCTAAAAGACAAAAAGTCTGAGATTTGTTCTTAAATTTGGAGAAATACAGAAGAACTGTGACCCTGGGAGCAAACTGGGAGAGGGCAATAAAAAGATGAGAGCCTCCTGGGAAAGTCGGAAGGGTTGACAAGTATGGCTGTAGTTCAAAATTACAAATGTTCCGTATCTAGCGATTGTTCTTAATAAAATGCGACTAAGCAAATGTATGTAAGACAGCTCTCTTGTGCCCGACTAGATTATCAACCTGTTTGTGGCCGTCATCATGGACAACTTTGACTATCTGACACGTGATTGGTCCATTCTTGGTCCGCACCACCTCGACGAATTCAAGAGAATATGGTCAGAGTACGACCCAGAGGCAAAGTATGCGATTTATTACCTACAGTATCCAAAAGTATTTCATTTTTTATCATTTTATCTTACATCTGTATACTTTTCTTCCTACAGGGGCAGAATTAAACATCTGGATGTCGTGACGCTCCTTCGTCGTATCCAGCCTCCTCTGGGCTTCGGCAAACTGTGTCCTCACAGAGTGGCTTGCAAGGTCTCTGCTCCTCCCTTCTTTTCTTTTTCTAATTTTCAAAATGCACAATACTGATCATTAAGCCGACCTGTTCTACCATGTTAAAGGCCTCTGTTCTCTGCTCTCCTCTTTCAGAGGCTGGTAGCCATGAACATGCCTCTGAACAGTGACGGCACAGTCATGTTTAACGCCACTTTGTTTGCACTGGTGCGCACTGCCCTGAAGATCAAAACAGAAGGTATGAAAAAAAAATAAAAATACTGATGCATTCAATGAGCGCTCTCTGTTACCTGTAATTACGCGCTCGTCTGGATTTAAAATGGCTGTGAACTGGAGTGCTGGTTTCTCAGGGACGTTTGTGTCCCTGTGGTGCAGGTAATCTAGAGCAGGCCAACGAAGAGCTGCGAGCCGTCATCAAGAAAATCTGGAAGAGAACCAGCATGAAGCTGCTGGATCAAGTGGTGCCCCCCGCTGGTGGTTAGTGGAACCGGCCTGTGTCTTTCAGTGAAATTACATTTAGTCCTTCTGTTGCAGTTTGACACACACACGCCACGCTAGAGCAGCTTAAATCGCACACACACCATATGCTGCCCACATGCTGTTTTGCATAAAATCACAGGAAGCTCTGAACTGCTCCCTCATAACTATATCCTTAAATAAAAAACTCACACACACACACACACACACACACAAATTCTCACTCAGAAGTAAAGCTGTACCGTGCTGTTTCTGCTCTGCTCATGTTCTCCTGGTTGCCCCCTCAGCAGTGTGTCTCTTATCCATGTGTGTGTTTGATCCGGCCCTGGATGCTGATGGAGGCCACCGACTGTCCGCTGGGCTTTGGGCTTGCATGGCCGTATAGACCACAGTGCAAGAGCATGCTCTCTGTCTCTCTCACAAATCTCTCTCTCTCTCTCCTTCTCCACCTGTCTCTCTCCCCTCTCTCTCTCTCTCTCTCTCTCTATCTGACTCTCTCGTTTGTCTTCTTCTCACTGCTTGAGCTTCTCACACTTTTATATCTCTGTATCCAAAACTCTGAAGCACTTCAGAATATTCTGAAGCAGTTCTGTTTTAGGGTGGTGGCATGGAACTAGTGTTGCCTCTCTCTCCGATCTCTGTCCCCAGCGTGCTTGTTCAAAGTGACTCAGACCCCTGCTTCAGAATGATTCTCTCACAAACACTCTAATCAAACGGGCCAAGAAAAATGCAAAGAACATTCCCATGAAGAAAGCGCAATACCCCCAGTCTAGCACACATCATATAAAAACAAAGGCATACACAAGCACAAAGGTGAATTACTGCAAACATACTGACATGTTTGATGCATACTGTAGATCTGCTTGCTTGCATGTGCTAAAGTAGTAAATTAAATGGCATTTTCAGACATCTTCCAAAAATAGTTTGGTTCATACACATAAAATAAATTCTCAAAGATTAATGGTTGATTAATGTTATCCAAATATTTAAAGTCTCTTTTTGCAGCTTGTTGAAAAGCAGCATTTTTCTGTAATCATACTGTGTGTTGATTCTATTTGACCTGAATTCTGCTCATCTGTCCTCTCCGTCAGTAGTCCAACATTACAAAAGAGGTTACACCAGTCATTTTTCTCAGCTTTAATTGATAATGTAGGATGTGTGTTCTTTGAAATTCTCCAGTTTAAAATCAAACATACATATAATGTAAAAGATCTAACTTTTCATGCACAAGAACAACACAAGGAGTCTGATCCTCTGTTCTTTCTGAAACACAGCGAAGGATTTCAGGTGGTGCACACCGAGGTACAGTATATACACCATCAAGATGGATGTATATAATTTGGATTTAAAGTCTTTTGGGCTTGATTGGGGTGTCTGCAGTCCCGAGGGTGATGGACCTGCATTTTTTTGAAGGAGGATGGACGAGGGAGGAGAAGAGTCTCTCCTTCTCTCTCCCACGATGCTGTGTGTAGTGACCTGCTGACACAGGAAGCATTTGTGTGGTCTGTTCACTCAGATGATGAGGTAACCGTGGGGAAGTTCTATGCCACCTTCCTGATACAGGACTACTTTAGGAAATTCAAGAAACGTAAAGAGGAAGGCCTGGTGGGTGCTCACCCCTCCCAGAACAACACGGCGATCGCTTTGCAGGTGAGTCTCGCGGTGTCTTCGTGTCTTCTTATTGAGAGAGAGGAGAGACTGACATTGTGTGGAAATAAATGAGTGTTGTAATGTTGTTTTTGTCTTTGTGCATTTCATTCAAATATCATCAAGTGTGCTAATGTTATGGTTTATGATCCAGCAGGTTGTTCATGATCTTGGTGTACAGTATGAATCTGTGATTTATATGTTTCCAGTGTGTGAATTTGTTCTTTGTGTCTCTGCGTCTCTGAATATCATCGATGTTGATGTTAAGCGTGTGTCATCGTCTCCAGCCATCACTTCGCGTGTTTTCCGTGCATCACAGTTCACTCATCCATTCATGAAATACACATGCAAAGCCTGTTGCCATTTCAGTTACCTTATTATGTACGATATATGGCTACAACATACCACCATATATCTTTATCCGACAGGGAACAGCTTTTAAGTTGATTTTGTAATTATATTTTTGTGTACGTTATGCTAATTTGGTTAAGTACACCTGCAAAACAGAGGAAAGGATGAAAAGTAGGTGTTTACTGCACACACTGCAGCATTTGTGAGACGAGCACAGCTGGATGCCACGCAAGACATTTCAGCTAAGTGATGCTCACAGCTGGTTGCTTCTCAGGAGAGCACATCTGTCTGTCTGTGTGTTCTCATCTCTCACAGTCCGTCAGTACTGTAAATGTCCCAGCACAGGTGTGTGTATGCCCAGTATGTGTGGTGGTTGTGACTGTATGGTGTGAGATTTTTTTTTCCTGCTGTGAGTTGTAAGATGAAGTTCCCCCCGCTGTAGCATTTAGCCCTCTTATTGTCATGGTTACAGGCCGGCCTTCGCACGCTGCATGATATTGGGCCTGAAATTCGCCGAGCGATATCATGTGATCTGCAGGATGACGAGCTAGTAGACTTTATTCCTGAGGAAGACGAGGAAATTTATAGGGTAACTGATTCAATTTTACATGACAGGAGGAATGTTACATTTGAATATTGTGCTTGTTAAATAACTTAATGTTAATCAGCTAAATATGTAGTCGATGTTATGTCTTTATTTTGCTACATTATGTGGCTTTTTCATTTTGGCTTCCTTTGTTTTTCCTTCATTTCAGTTCCAACAAACTACAAACAGTGCATTCATTTTGCTCATGTCATGTGCCATGAAACCAGCTTCTGAAATTAATTTTGCTCATACAGTTTCTGCAAAGAAAACCAGACTTAACATCAATAGCACATTTGCTCTGCTGCTTTGTAAGATGTCGAAGCCCTGGTGGTTTTACTTTGAGCGTTCCTTCACAGCGTAACGGTGGACTCTTCGGGAACCATCTCATGAACGGCGGTCACCGGCGATCCAACGGCCATCAGACCAACGCCACACAGCGGCCTCTACAGGTGCAGCCTCCGCCTCACTACGCCCACATGGAGCAGCCGGTGGGACGCCTGTCTCGAGCCAATGCGATGTCCCACCCCAACCACCATCATCACCACCACCACCATCACCATCGCCACCACAACTCCTACGGCAAGTCTCCCAAATCCACCAACATCAACCTCAACAATGCCAACATGTCCAGTCTGCCCAACGGAGGACACCATCGTTACTACGAACACGCACCTCCCAATGGCTACCCAGGTCATCGCAGCTCCTACTACGACTACGACAAGCCCCGGACACCCCAGGGTCAAAGGTATCAACACACTGAGCATCAGCCTTTTAATCTGACTCAAAAATGGTTTGAATATTCAATGCAGAATGAAACCGTTGTTTCCCAGAACTTGCTAAATGGAGAAATTAAAGTCACATTACATCGAGATATTCCCCATGTAGCTGTAACACTGAAGGCAAAACAGATCAGAGAGAAATTCTGTATAGAACAAGCAGAAAGCAGATTTATCTGCTCAGGAGGTTCATGAATAATTAATGTTACGTGTAATTTAATGAAATAAATAATTTGATGCAGAATGATAAAAAGTGGAAAATAACCTTTATTTTGAAAGTGCAAAATATGTCATGGGCTATTCTGAAGATCATTCTAGTGTCATTTAAAAACAATCAATTTGAGCTCTTTTACAAATTGAGTCAGAAATTTTGGAAAATATCCATTTTTACTTTCATGCTAAGAGCCAGATGAGAAGATTGATATCACTCTTGTGTCTATATCATCACTATAAAGCTACAGTCAGGAGATGGTTAGTCAAGTCAAGCTTAGCGTAGATACTGACAACAGGAAAATAGCGAGCCTGGCCTACAGGCTATCTGTTTCCCCCTTGCCTCTATTCTTACGGCTAAGCTAAGGACTGTTGATATAGCCTGCCACTGGCTGAAGTTTTGAGTTGGCATCCTCTCCTGTCTGCTGTGTGAGTATTAGCATTTTCAAAATCCCTGCCTCTACAGGAAACCTTCATTGTAGTGACCTACATGTTAAAAATGGCCCGTTAAGCTAACTCTAGCTTTGTTGCTGGCACTACGAACACTAGACAAGCGTGTTGTCACCTTTTCTCTAGCTGGGATTGAGGTGTTCTAAAGGGACATTTTATAAAAATGACTTCTTAAAAGCAATTTAAAAGCGCTCACTGTGTGAGTTCCAGGCCCAAACTGGGTGTGTGTTTTTCCCATTAAGCAAGTGTTTCTCATAACTTTTGCAGTTAAGAGGAGTTTAGGCGTTTCAGAGTTTATAGATATAAATTATGGATTCCCCTTTAATTGTTTGGGCTTTACTTCAGCAGAGTGAGCAAAAACAACACCTGCAGAAGTTTTAAAATGTATTTCTTGTTACTCTGTTCTCTTTCAATACAGCTATCTTAGTCTGTATGACAGCAAGTATCTGAAGACATTTTAATAACACTGTTATTACTTTCTTTGCCTCGAGTGCTTGCTGTAATGAAAACACCTGTGCACATTATCTGTTGCATAAGTATGTTTGTTCCACAGGCAGGACCTGGCTTCTTATCAAACCTTCCCGTTTCACAAACCTTTATTGTAAAACCCTTCACTTCATAATAGATCACCAACCGACTTTCATAGTGACAGTTAATAAGTGACCAGAAGAGCACTTATCTCCTGGATTCTCACGCTCTGTTCAGTCAGACGCTCCAGTGTTGGTATCCAGTTTTTCTTTAGCACCCAATAAGTTAGGGGGACAATTTCATTGCTGCCACTTTACGGAAGAGAAATGGTTTTTAGTTTGCGTCTTATCTGAAAAAGAGAAAATGGAATTGTCAACCAACACTGGAGTCGACGTCCGCCATCACACTCTGTCCTCCTCATACATATATATTAGAATGCTGTATATGATTCATATACTGTATGATATATATATATATGTGTCATGCTCTCTCCGCCCTTTTCTCTGTGTTCTCTCCTCCCTTCTCCTTCCTAACCGAAATGCTTTCTCTCAACCCATCCCTCTGCTTTCTTGGACAGAAGGCGCTACTATGAGACCTATGTTAGGTATGTTTTTCTAGGTTTGGCTCCAGCAGTATGTCTCCACAGCAAAAGCAGGACTTTATTTTCTATGTTTATTTGTCTCATTGTGATTTGATTTTGGATCAGTGAATGGTTGCATCCTTGCTAAGTCAGTGTCATGTGCTATATGCTGGCCAGGTTACCAGCTGCCTCTGCTATGATGCAGTTGTGTCAATGCTTTGAGGTGAAAGGAGGAGTAATATGAATGTTAGTGGCCAGCATATCGCTGAGATCAGCCCTGCTTTATGCATGTGTCAAAGTTACGTGCTTGCTTTGAAGAAGGACCCAGATGCTCGAAAACAAGGAAGTGTATGAGAATGTTTTTCCAAGTCACACTGCTAGTCACCATCATAGTTCTACACTTAATTCACACCATGATTCTTAACCATCAGTGTTTTAATTAATCTAATGAAGGACCTCAAAGTGGATGGGATGTTTAGATGACAGAGTGATGCTGTTCAACCTGAAACTTGCTGCCTGCTGTCTTGGTCTGGCTGTGGTTAATATCTATGAGGGTGGTCAGTTGCATCGCTGCCCCCTGGAGGCTTGCGTCTGCATGGCAGTGCATGGCCCTATTCCAGTAACCCCTCTGAACAGCAGCGTGTGCACACTCTGACCCCTGTGCTCTCACCTCTCATCAGGTCCCGCGGTGTGGATGGACACCACCCCACCATCCGCAGGGAGGAGGAGTTTGATGAAGACCGCTTCTCCGGGGAGTATTACAGTGGGGAGGAGTTTTATGAAGATGACAGCATGCTGTCAGGGGACAGGTAGGATGCTTTCAGACTACCTGTTGAGCACATTTAGAGAAGGCTTGTACCACTATGGCCTGCTCAGATTATGAAACACAGATAAAGATTTTTTGTGTGTTATTGACAGGTATCAGAACAGTGACACAGAGTATGAGACTCCAAAAGGTTACCATCACCCTGACAGTTACTATGACGATGACGAGCAGCCTCTCTACCGAGACTCGCGGAGGTCACCAAAGAGACGGCTGCTTCCTGCCACACCTCAAGGTACATAAATCCTGCAGCATTACTTACATGTGAAATAATCAAGTTTTAGGTTTCAAGTTTAAATTTTTTCAGAAGCTTTAAAAACACTTTGACCAAAGATGTGGGTTTCAAAAATGATGCAGAATCACAGAATCAGTGACAAAGTATTAGTGCAGCATGGTACAGTGAATCGAACATTATCTAAGAAGATGAATTTGCTCGTGTACATAAAATATTACCATACACAATTGATAAAATTGATAAAATGTTTCTAGATGTATATTTTTCTCAAAGGAAAAACCGCATTTGTTTCTAGGATAGAAACCCAGCTTCATCCTGAGCTCGAGGTGAATTTTAAAAGACAGATTGTCCTCAAGGAAAAAAAAACAAAACAAGTTGAGACTCATGTTACCACCTTTTCATTCAAAGTACCAATCTGATATGTATGTGTTGGAAAGGATGCATTTAAAAACAACCCGCTGTAGGCTAGCTATAAACAAACTGTAGACCGTTGCAGCTAAGGGTAAAATAAGTCATCTGTACTGAATGCCCTAAAACATTTAACACTCACTGTATGATTCACCCCTCAGTTTTAAAGCTTTTATGCAGTGTTGCATGTTATCAGAGTTTCTTGCATGAGGTCACTCACTGGTCCCCTCCTGACTCGTTCAGGTAACAGGAGGCCATCCTTCAACTTTGAGTGTCTGCGCAGACAAAGTAGCCAGGACGAGCTTCCACATCAGCGCACCGCTCTACCACTGCACCTTATGCAGCACCAGGTAACACAAGCATGTGTCTCACCTGTACTGTTTGCTCTCTTAGATTGATTTAAACACCTTTTAGATCTATTTTGTCGCTTTCTTCTCTCTCTGAATTGAAAAAAATCTTGTCCTATTTCCATGTGTGCACACATTCTCCCTGAGTAGCAGGCGGTAGCTGTTAGTCACAGAGTAGTACAAGGAAAATGCGGCTGAGTATAGTGTTTGTTTCCCTCTTGACTCATCAGGTTATGGCTGTAGCAGGCCTGGACTCCAGCAGAGCCCACCGCCTCTCCCCGACCCGCTCCACCCGCTCCTGGGCCACACCCCCTGCCACCCCGGCCAGTAAAGACCAGTCACCGTACTACACTCCTCTCATCCGTGTGGACCATCCACAAAGGGGGAGCGCAGCCAGCAGCCAAGTGTCAGTGCGTAAGAGCTCCTGGTACACGGACGACCCCGAGTTCTCCCAGAGGACGTACTCGCCGGTCCACCTGCAGGTGCCACCTGAGTACCACAACCAGTACCACCAGAAGAGAGGCAGTGCCACCAGCCTTGTGGAAGCGGTGAGTTTGAGGATTTTGGATTGAGCACACGGGCACATTTTTAGATTAATGCCTCAGAAAAGTGAAACCCATAAAAGTTAATCAAGATAAACTAACACATATTTCCTCTGTCGAGCAGGTTTTGATATCAGAAGGACTTGGGAGATACGCCAAGGACCCCAAGTTCGTCGCTGCCACAAAGCACGAGATAGCAGATGCGTGTGAGATGACAATAGATGAGATGGAGAGCGCAGCCAGCCATCTGCTGAATGGAGGGATGGCCCCGGCCATCAACGGGGTCAACGTGTTCCCCATTCTGACTCCAAGGGATTATGAACTGCAGGACACAGCAGCCAGCTACAGCGACGAGGAGCCAGAGACAGAACCGAGAGCTCCCTATGAGGAGGACCTGGCAGATGAGATGATCTGCATCACAACTTTATAGCAGTGGCTGGAGAAATCTGCAAACTAGAAACCTTGACAGACTAAATACGTGAAAATAAAAAAAAAAAAAAAGAAATGCATCTGTTGGCTCTGACCAAAAGAAGTGCCTTTTACATTGAAGAGAAAAGGCATATAGACGAGAGACACATTAGTCCCGTTCATTTAATTGTTCTCCACCTGCCAGCAAAGGAGGTCACAGCGAAGAGCCAGACACCATTCCTGCTGCTGAGCACAGAGAGACTGACTGGACCCTCCTGTCAGAGGAGGTGACACACAGGTTCAGCCTGCAGCCAATCAGAGTTGAGGACATTGATGCCAGTGAAAGATGGACCAAGTGGCAATGGTGTGAGATACTCTCTCGGGCGGGTCTCTAAGGGTGATGACAATCAGATGTACGATGTCATTACCTCGGTCACTTTATTAAGGTTTGGCATATCATGCAAGATTTCAATGCAAGCATAGAAAGGCATATCTCCTCCCGTAGTCGTTAGTCTAACTTGATCCCTTTGTTGTTTGAACAGACCATTAAATGATCGATACAGCTGAGTCAAAAAGTGAAGAGCACCTGTAGAGTTGTACCAGATTATGCAGGAACTAGCTGTCCTACTTATAGCATCTTTCAACTTGAGATATGTTCTTTTGAAGCGACAAAAGCATTTGTGATAAATGCACTAGCAGGCAGGTTATTTTAAACTTTTAGAATAGCCTGATTAATATTTCATAGTTGATATGCTGTAAATTGTATTATATAACAAAAAGAAACTTTGTAAAGAGATATTCTATATTTTGTAATTATGTATCATTTAAAAGATCAGCAATATGGACCCTTGTGACTCCTGTTATGCTATAAAAGCAGACTTGCATTATTTTATTAGGTACAAGATTCTGATATTCATTTGCCTTTTATTTTTTTGCTAATATGCACCCTTTATTTTGCCTATAAAAACAGCATTTTTAAGAGGTTCTGCTTGTGTGACAACACTACTGCACAAGATATGCAAATGGCTTTGATTTCTTAGCATAGAGGTACATGTGATACTTCATTCTACCAACACCAGTTGCATAAGGTAAAGCCCCCTTTAAAGGAGCATTTTTAGAAGGCGAGCCTCAAGGATCCAGTGCTGAAATTTTATACAGATGTGATGAACACATTTGTTTGCATATTTTGTGCAGGGCATGCACAAGAATTTAAAATGCATAGTGCATTAACAATGCTGCTTTTTTAGTTGGTTTCAGAGTCAAACCTAGGTTTCGTCAGCCCCTACTGAAATGCCTTTTTGCTGCTGAAAGAAAGAAAAACTGATAGCTGGTGATAACAGGGATAAATTCATACTTCTCATAGCTTGTGCTGGGGTTTTCCATGATGTACACTTCGTTGATCATGGTGTAATTCCATTAAACCTTTGTACTGAATCTTGGCAATCACATCTCAGCCTTCATGTAGTGCGTGTGTGTGTGTGTGAGGCCTCGGGTGGCCGGAGACACACGCACACATCCAAAGGTCAGAAACGGTCCAACATGTGTTGTAGGTTTAAAGAACAGAGGGTGTCCTGGTGTCAGGATGCTGGAGAGAGGCTAAGCAATACTAACCCCCCGCCCCTTTCTCTCTCAGCCTGCCTGGTTCCTGCATACAGTATACCTCGTTAGGCAACGGTGACAACATATCATTGTCTCAACTTACCTGTCTGTCACAGTGTCCCGCGGTGGAGTCTTTGAGAGGGATTAGGTAGGATTGTACCTGGACGTTGTGTGTTTTCCCCTTAATCATATTTATTAATGAGATGAGGAGGGAAAAACCAATGGATGCATAAAAAGAAGCAAGTGAAGCCCAAAGGTCTGAACAACAAAATATCTTTTGATCAATTATCAAGCACGGACACTGGATTAAATAAACTGCGGTGGGCTTTTTCAGGCGTTACCATGGAGAATTAGCACCGAGCATATTTAGGGTTAATGTGATCTGTTGTTCATGAGTGTTTGATTTGTAGGCGAGTGCGTCCTGTACTCTAATTCAACCGAATACTGTCATGAAAATGTAGGTTTTCCATTTTGTGTGCACATTGAAAGGGCTCTTTGAATTGTTTGTGAGTATTAAAAAAAATAATAATAATGTGTTCTAGTCCTTTTGTTGATGACTGTCATATAAAAGGACCAATGCACATAACAGGCACATTGTACTATTCGTAGCAATTACAGTACTGATGAACTGAAGATATGCATTATTTTGTAAAACACTTTTAAAAGTTGTGTTAAACTAAAGATGAAAAAGAACTTACTTTTACCTCATGTCAGGGATTCCTGAGAAAAGAAAAATAAAGATTTGGTTCAGTCTATACCAATGGTATTTAAATATTAGCACATAGCTGTTTGTCTTTGCACAAGTAACTGTATAGTGCTTTTGTTTCTCCTTTTTCTAAACAGATTTGTGTATTAAGGTGAGACAATTTTGTACTTTTTGTGACTGTGTGTATGGTTTAGTGGAATCTATATTTGTCATTTACACCTCACCTTACAATGCTGGGAATGAAAGAGTATTAATAAAATATTTTCAAGGTGCACTGTTTCTCTGTTTGCGGGTAGGGAGAAAAAAAAATGACACATTAAAGTTACCAGTTTACAGAGAAACACTTATTGATTTGAACGTTTCTATTAGTTTTTCTTCATATTGTTATGATTCTAATTACTATTACAAATATTAATGTTCTGAAAGCTGTATTAAAATAGAAGATAATGTAAAATATGTACAAAGGTATGGAAAGACCCATGGTAATGTTCTCTACTTGAAAGTCTTGATATTTGCTCCTTAATGTTTTTATTCAGTAAACATCATTTCTCTTAGTAGCAAATGCTTTACTATAACCTTCTAGGTTTTGTATCAATACATTTTTTTGTATTTTTCATTTTATTTTGGCCTTGACTTTATTTGAATCGATACTGATATTTTATTTTCTATTGATCATCATTGAATAAACTTATGCTGAATTACTGTTCGCATTCATTTGCATTCTGTTTCCACCCACAACATTTAAACATCTCACAAACATGTAAACATTGCAGTCATAGTTTCACGGATGGCGACAAAAACGCGCAAACTAAATCATCAGGCAAAAAGCTTTTTAATGGATTGTTGCAGGTGTGTGTGTGTGCGTGTTTGTGTATGTTTGTATTGCTATGCTTGTGTGGACCCACCCTTGACATCCCACCTTTCTTGTGAGGACAATTTTACTTGTGAGGACATTTTGCCTGGTCCTGACAAAGAAAATGCTAAGATAAGCTCTGTGTGTGTGTGTGTGTGTGTGTGTGTGTGTGTGGGTGGGTGTCTACATTTCAGGAAGGCATCACTTTGTTTGATGCCTCCGTGGTCGTCACCATGTCTGATTCTTCGTCGTCCAGCAGGGGCTCTCTCCCACACAGCAGGAAAGGCACTGCGTATTTGCGGAACTGTAGAAAAACACAATGAGCCGGAGCGTAAAACATTCAGACAACACAAAGTGCTGCTTTTGATGTATCAACAAACACTCAGACATCATTCTCAGCTGGCATCAAAAATAAATAGTAATTTTATAGTATTTTCACTGTTAAGGAACAAATGCTTTTTAATACATATATTATAAAGTTTTGAATGTTTATAAATATCTGTTCCAACTTTACCACAGCACTTGCTTGATGAATGGGTTATAAAGCATTTTATTGTCAACAGTGGAAAAAAATAGTCATGAAATTCTAATTGACTTTAAAAATACAATTTATTGATGAGGGTTGTTATAAAGTGCCTTTAGAAATTGCTGATTAAGAACAATAACTTAGTGATTTTCTTCAGCATCCTTTATTTAGCATTTATAAGCATATTACAAACATTTAATATATGATTTATAACACACTTTAATGTCATTCTGAGCAGAAATTTGTATATGTCTTTATAGGAGAACTTGTAATTGTTGACAAATACTGTTCATTAATAACAACATGCCCTTATAACTGCTTACAACTACATTTGTGGTAAATAATTTAGTTAATGTTGACATATGACCCATAAATGTCATTTTAGCTGCTCAAAATGACATTATAGTGTTACAAATTCCTGAGTGTTTAAATTATATAGTGCTTAAATGCTTAGGCAGTTAAAGTTAAGTGTTCATGGGACTCTGACTTGTTCGGAATATACTTTATCTTTTTGTTTTTCATTTGTGAAAAATGTGAATACAAATTTTTGATATATAAAAGAAGACACCAAGATTTATTCCTACATTTAAATGTTGTTAGTTTGGTTAGTTTACCCCAGTTATAACAGTTCTAGTTACCCACATTCCTGTACACACTTTATCTGTTCTAAAACATCTTTCATTACCACAAGATGGTGCCAACCTCCCAAAGCAGCACAGTATTTCAAAGCTGAGACTCACCAAGCTGAGCCTCTACAGTGATTTTATCTCATCTGACTGAGTTGTGGTGTCACAGTACCTGTTTGTTGAGGTAGATGTAGATGATGGGGTTGTACACAGTGCTGCTCTTGGCCAGGTAAACTGGCACCGTGCCCACCAGCGGGTGAATCTCCACATTTGGGTCATAGACCACCAACATGGCCAGGCTGGCATAAGGCATCCAACTGATCATGAAAGTCAGGACCATCAGGACCACCATGGACGCCACCTTCATCTCACCTTTAGCTACTGCACCACCTTCCAAGCAGGCCATCCTTGACACCTGGAGCACAGAATATAAATAGTTGCGAGGTTAATAGGTCTCCTTCTGTCATATTTTTTTTTTCTAACTTGAACTTTATATAACCAGAAATAATCCTATTGAGATTCAAAATCTCTTTTACAAGGGAGCCCGTGTAAACAAACAACAATACAGACTTTAAAAAACTGCATGCAACATCAAACAACAAATTAAGGGTGATCTGTAACAGGATATGTATTTAGTTATCAGCAGTGGCTTACACCAAGAGAACGGTGCAAAAATTTGAAAAAGTACTTTCACCAGAGACAGTAGAGGATTGCAAAGTGTCAGGTCTAAACTGGCATGGCCCTTAATCTCACTTTTGTCTCTGGCCCCCTGCATACAGAGTGTGTAAAATGGGAAAGTTGCAATTTTGCTAAAAACTGAGCATCTGTACACTGAAAATACATACACTGATGTAAAAACAAACTGATAGAACCCTGTATCCATAATCCTACTGAGGAAGAGATCAAGAAATATCACTGAAATGTGCTTAAAGTCTAAAAAGAAAAAGAAAAGTACTGTGTGTATATCACTAAATTTAATGATGCATCAAGTGAGCAGCATTTTACTGTTGTAGATGCCCAATGTGGGGTTGATATTAAACATCGAGTTGGGTGGTTTTAGTCATGAGGTTCTGGTTCTGATCTTTTGTTCACATATCACATACTTTTGTGCTTTTATAGTTCTCTTAATCAGCCAGTTTGCCAGAATAAAATGATGGCAGTTCATGTTTCTTTAAGCCGAATCTTAAGCTGTCTGAGGCTGTGTTTGTGGCGACCAAACCAGGTTATCTAAGAAGATTTCTGCACAGCCATGTTAAATCAGATAGTTTAATACGATGTTCTCCTAACCCTAACCGAGTGGGGTTTGCACCTAAACCCTAACAAAGCATCAGCACACCGTTGAGACAAGAGAAAAAAATATAAACTGAACCGACTATAACGTAAAGTTGCAACATGAGGAAATATAACATTTTGACTTATCTGAAGTTTTTGCCAAAACATATTTATACATTTATTCTGGCGATTGGGTGGTCAAATCTGAATGATTACGATTCATTTAACATTCTGTCACACGGTCCAGTTGCAGCTTTGTTACCTTGTTTCTTATGTTATATTAGGATTTAATTTAGTTATTACATGTTAAATTTCTCATCTTAATTTTGTACTTTTTGCACCTTTGTCCGTTTGCACTTCTTGCTTGGCCCCAGTGTCAGGGGCAACAGTGCTTTTTTTTTAGACACAGGTAATCTGTAACAATACACCGTATCTTATAAACTTAACAAACAAACAATTTAGTGTGCAAAAAAAAGTGCCCCAGTAGTATTATTACAGTGATACTTTCAACCACTGCGTATGATGAAAGCTCACCTGGTGCAACGTCCACATCAGCTTTGTGTAAGACGCCACGATGATGGCAAATGGAGCAGCAAAGCACACTGCAAAGTAAGCCAGGATGTAGGAGATGTTATGAGGGTCTCGGCTGTGCCAGTCCGGTGCGCAGGACGTCCCTACACCCTCCAGCTCATACCTGCCCCATCCAAACAGGGGGGGTAAGTTCCACGTGAGGGACCACAACCAGGATAAGGTGATACCTCCCAAGGCGTGGTGCTTTTGGAAGGTCATCTGGCCCAGTGGCTTACATATAACAAACATCCTTTCCACTGCGATCAGAGCAACCGTGCACAGAGAGGTGATGCCTGCAGGGAGTGCAGAGTCAGTGTCCACTTATTCAGACAGGTGAATGAATATCAGACTACACAGTGAGGAAATGTGTTTCCTATTAATGTTTGTCATGAAATGGAATAAAAAATGCAAAAGAAAACGGACGAGAAGCATCACATTTTACATATGAAAAGATATTCATGTTGTACTATAATTCAATTTGAATATGAGCAGTTTAAAAAAACAAACAACTGAGTCCAATCTGTGCACCTCTTTTCACTCACCAAACAAGGACACTGCAAAGCCCTCCATCACGCAGCCTGTTCTTCCCAGGGAGAAGTACCCCTGGGCGTTGTTGACCACAGACAGCACCCCTCCGGTCATGGCTGTGCCCAGGTCAGCCACAGCCATGTTCACCAGAGCATAGTTGAGCGGCTGCCTCAGCTGCTTGTGCATGAGGGACACGATGATCACTGTGGCGTTGAGTATGATGGCCGGGCCGGTGAAAAGGGCCATGATGATGGAGAGGATGATGAAGCCGGTGCGTGACAGAGGGGGCTCCCCGCTGGGGCCCAGGTAGGAGGAAGCATTTGAGTAAAAAACAGATGGCTGCATGGATGCAGAGCTTTGGAAAATGCTCAGGTTCGTTTTTTCTTGTCCTGGAGCTTCTGGACGATCAATATGTAGCTAGCCAAGTGTGACAGCTGAGATTATATGCCCCCGGTCTAAGGATAAGTCCTCCAGAGCAGGACTAAGAATAATTCCTCCAAATGATGATCCTTGATCCCTCACCTTTTGCTTGATTGTAAATGCACTTTAACAGGATGACTCCACAGTGCTTCTCCACAGGATAAGTCCACTAAGCAAGTGTTAAACACACAACAAACTCTGTGACCACTCCTACCTCCCAGAGGGATAGAGGGACTGCTGGTTTAGCCTTCTGAGAACTACTCAGAGGATGTGTCATAACTTAAAGTAACTACAGCAAAGACTGATGACGGCTGATGATCTCCTCCTGGTTCTCTGCAGATGGAGGTGATTTTGGCATGTAAATCTACAGTTTGTGTGTTGGTCAGACTGTAAATGACACCTTGATTTTTTGTTGGTGCAGCTTAAAGGCATCTTTAGACATTTTTATCGTCTGTTGGGGCTTACAGAGCTACAAACCTTATTAAAGCTGATCATGGTTTTGTTTGGTCACCAAGCAGGGATTGAAATGGCGCAAACATACACCAAACACCGTATGCAGCTTGTACACCTGATAATACACCCTTCAGCCCTCATCAACGTGGCAACAGTACAGTTATTGTCACTGTTTACGCGGCAACTTACACTTTTATGTTACATGATAAATTAAGACTCCTGGTGAATCACTGCAAAACACCAAACTTCATTCACTCAAAAACAATGACTTTAAGTGTTTAATTACATGTAAATTTTCCATCCAACATAAAGTGTCACATTTAATGCAAAGCTTTTTCTATCATGTTGAGACAGTGTATAATTTGAATAACTACATGTGTGATTTATTACAGGAGACACAACAGCTCATTTGAAATGCATTACTTTTTATGTATAACACACTTTATATTTATGTAGAAGCTCCCCTAAAGGGTAGAGAAGGTGAATCTGGAGTTTTCGAATACTTTCTGTATCAATTTATTATTTTGGGCCAAATTACAAGCGTTCAGTTTCTTCAGAGTCACCTTGCACCTCCAGCGTTCTATGAAGTTTATTGGTAAATATGCATTTATATATATATATATATATATATATATATATATATATATATATATATATATATATATATATATATATATATATATATATATATATATATATAAACTGACTCAACATAATGGCATAAAGACTTTTCATTAAATGTGACACTAAACTCATGCAATAAAATTTGATGGAAGATGGAACACTTCAAGTGTATGAACTTGCTGTGAGGTGTTTTGTCTATCCCCTGCAGTGTTACAACTCAAACGATATACATTCTCTGCAACGTTTACGAATGAAAACATTAGATAAGATCTGACCTCAAATCTGCGCAAACAGCTTTCCCTTTCTATTTAGGGATTTCAAAATTAAGATGTCAGATGTCAGTTTAAGACAGGTACGATCCCATAATGGTGAAGTAACTGGTTAAGCTTGTATTTACGTGCACAGTGTAACGTGCTGTCAGGGTCAGGGTCACTGCGATGTGTGATCTGCTATTAATAGAGCTCTACTAAACAAGTTACCAAACCCTGATTCACACTGATGCTGAGCAACACACATGATAATGACACACACGAGCAGAAAGAGACAGTTTTATGTGTGCACTTTGAATGTTTGAAGCTTGGTTGATTTTTTATATTAAACTGTGTCATTTGAACCGATGAAACATAAAAAAAAATTTAAAAAAACATCAAGACAATTGAAGACGATGAACGTGCTATAGACTATAGACTATGAACACAATTCTAGATAAAAGAAATGGTTTGTAATGAATAAGACTTTTGAACAAACACATGGCACACCAAGGTGTGAGATAATCTCTCTGCAGTCACAGTTCACTGGATGAGGGTAAATTGACTGTTGCAGGTGGTTTAAACAGACTTACTCCCTGCTGCCGAGGGCAGGAGGTGAGGTTAAGCTCCCAGACTTAACGTGACAACAGGTGCCCGTTGTTTAACCTTCTAAGAGGGTTATGTCCAATCAAATCAAGACAGAGATTACAACTGTTTGGGTTGAGGGCTCAACAGCAGTCTGGCTCCGATTATAGAACAAAACCCTCGTCTTTGATTTATTTGAAATGACACTTGACTTTTTGAACAGAAAGGGTCATTCACCTGAACATGACCCACTGTAATTTTTCAGCTGTCTGAACAGTATCTATTGTTTTGACCTAACTATCCAAACAATGCTCCACTAGCTAACTTTTGGTGCAGATTTAAGATGTTTCCTTATTTTAAGAATCTTTTTTTCCAGTGGTAAAGCTCTACAAAATGCAAGCAAGTGGAACTTTAATTCGAATTGTTTCATCAAACTATTGTTTATGAGGTGAAACATTAATTTACACTGAGCCAACAGGGACAGGGTCTCCTCAGAGTGCAATGGGTTAAATGATAACAGCTACTGAGCTGGCATGTCATCAGATCCAGTCCAGTCGCCAGGATGAAATATCGAGCATTAATGTTTTCTGCAAACCACTCACATGTTCACATCTGTATGTAGTAGTGGTCAGGGTTAGTGCTAACTTTTAACCTATCTGTCAACCATATCTGTTTGCAGAAACATACACTGCCAACATTTATTCCAGGGATTAGGTTGAGAAACAGATGCTGTGGACTAAATTCAGCACCATGGAGAGCACCTGTGAGGTCTGGTTAAGGATATATGAGGCCTTCCTTTATTTCACCTGATTACATGTTAAGTTTCTCTGGGCTCAGACACAATTTAAGACGTGTGTGTATGAGGAGCATTTTGTGATATCACAACAATCTGGGAAGCCAATCCTGCTCCTGTATGAAATTTACACTTGAAGCCTGCAGCACCCACACACTGAGAGCACACTCTATGGATCCACTAGTTCCACTATCCACTAGTTAAACGTTTGAAATATTAAAGGGTAACTCCACCAATTTACACATTAAAGTGCATCTTCAGGTCTTGGAGAGCTCCAATGCGTTTATGAAAAAAGTGGTATAAAGACCGCTGATTATACTGCATGTACATAATCCGATGAAGTGCGTCCAGCGATGTCACTCAATGGCTAACTTGCACTGTGGGTAATGTAGGCCTCAGGTTTGTATAAAGAAGAGTGACTGTGTGGAATATACAGGTGATATCTCTGGTTCTGCTGTGCCGATCATGACCAATTGTTTTGAACTGTCCGAGTGCAGTGCAAGCCAAGTAGACTGCTTTTCACCACAAAGTGCCTACATTACCACAATTTAACCACTGAGTGACATCACTGGAGGCAATTTATCACATTATAGATTATTTAGACATGCAATAGTACCCCTGAGACCTTTAAGCACATTTAATGTGTACAAACTGGTGGAGTTACCTTTTAAATATTTGCTTGTTCATAGATTTTAAGATTTTGAAGAACTGCAAGAAACTTTAGAAGTTTTTATGAGGAAAAAAAAAACACTCAGATACAAAATTAAGTACAGTTATACATCTTGGAGGGAAACAAAGACACACCACCTCCCACTATTGTACTAGAAGTGTGCTCCCTGCTGTGTTTACTTGACCTGCTGCACTGTGTGGGTGGAGGTCGCGACACTGTTGGAGAGATCCAATCAAACGATGAAGTGTGTGGGTCGTATCCTCGTGCGTAACGGTGAGTCTGGCTGGTGCAGCGACCCGGAAGCAGGTAATACATCCCTTGCTCAAGGATACTTCAGCAGGATGGAGGTGGAGGACTTTCCTCGGTGTTTTATTCGCCGTCGATAGTTAATTAAAGCGTCGAGGGAGGCGGCGCGCTGAGAGGGGAGACCGGATGATATTGTCCGTCAGCCGACACGCAGGCAGCTTATCGGCACGTCCCAGACAGTACAGGCTCCTCACAACTTTGATGTACGATGCAATTACTAAACTAATAAAAGCCTCAAGTCGAAACACGGTTGCTGTGGAGGTGGAGGAGGTGGAGGGGTGAAGGGGTGGCGCATCAGCCCGCCCGCTGCCTTGACAACATTATCGCCTCCTAATCAGCAGTCTGGAGTGGACGGTCGCGCCGCTCACGTTTTATAGTCAGCGGCAGACTTTGTCTTCATGAGCGGAGAGTTTATTCTTCTCATCCGTTTGTTCACTTCAGCTCAGAGCGTGAGGGTATGGAAGACAGTTCAGGAAGAATTAAATAAAAGGAGAAGAATAAAAAGAAAAGAAAAACATGAAATTATAGGACAAAATGTTACAATTGTTAAATGGTCAACATTCACGTCGTAATCTCGACTGTTTATCTCAAAATATTAATGTTTTATCTTCTACTTTTTTTAATCTACTTTTTTACTTTTTAACTCATAAATGTGACTTCTTATCTAATAATTTCCACGTTTAATTTTCTTTGTTGACGTTTTAATCTCATAATCACATCATTTCAACAATTTATCTTTTTTTTTTAAATTCTTATCTCACGATTATGCCTTTTTATCTCGTAGTTTCCACTTCACATTTGAATTTTTATCTATATATTTCAACAACTGTCAGAATCGGGCTCCCATGTAAGAAATACTCTCAGGGACCCACGTAGAAAAGTTGCGGGAGAGCGACATGACGTCATTGACAAAGTGATGAATTGTTCAGCCAATCATAGACGAATGCGCAAATTTAACAGATTTGGAGTTTAAAAAAAAAAAAAAAAAATTAAAAAAGACTGACTCGTTGACATGTGTCGCTCTCATTTGAGTCGATCTGTAGTAGCTTCATCCTCTGAACTCTCAAACACAAAGGACTCCAGTGACTAACTGTGTGTTTTTGTTGTATTGTGCTGCCGGCAGTGCGGAAGCCTTCATCAAATATCTGCAGTCTCATTAACGCCCACAGAGCCATTTTAAGGAAGTCATGAATCCCGCTTCACCCTCTGCTTCTTATCTTACCCTCTATGATACAAAATGATA
The DNA here is from genome assembly GCF_904848185.1 of Acanthopagrus latus. Classification (NCBI taxonomy): domain Eukaryota; kingdom Metazoa; phylum Chordata; class Actinopteri; order Spariformes; family Sparidae; genus Acanthopagrus; species Acanthopagrus latus. Next base: position 16,418,316 of record NC_051044.1, read on the forward strand.
TTACTGTGCAGGACGTGGTCACATTTCAGTCATGGTAAAATCACTCCAGATATTTTTTGCGTGTGTAGCCTGGAGGTCGGCGCACACAGCACAAAAACCGTGAAGCGTGCACAGAATAATGCAGCGTCAGCGTTAAATTTAACAACTTTTAGAGCAGTCGACGTTAGAGGAGCGCGTGACACAGTTCACTATGTGAATTTTCAGCATTTTTTTTTTCTTCAAATTACATTGTTCTCTTCAGCTGTGTGGGCGATACACCTGCCCGTGCTGCTCCTATAGGCTGAATTAAAAGAAAAGAAAACCTCCTTCGTCTCCAGGAGTCGTTTTCATGCCGACTTCGAGCTTTTAATTAAAGCTTTGTGGGGAAAGCTGACGGCCCGTTTCCAGGAATAATAATAATGAAAAAAAAAAAAGCTTCATGATTGCTGCAGCAGAGAGAGAAGAAGCGACTGAGGGGTTTTCCCTCTTCAGAGACGGAGCGGAGGATGGAGGCTCTCTCTCTCTCTCTCTCTCTCTCTCTCTCTCTCTCTCTCTCTCTCTCTCTCTCTCTCACACACACACACACACACACACACACACACACACACACACACACATCTTACTCTCTCTCTCTCTCTCTCTCTCTCTCTCTCTCTCTCTCTCTCTCTCCCCCTGTCTGTCTGCATGTCTCTCTCTCACTCTCCCTACTATCAAATACAGTAAGCTACGTGCTGGCAGTGCCGCGGCTGGAGAACGGTGCACCGGGGTCCAGCAGTCCTGCACGCTGCTGCCTGCCCGGGACTGGATTTCTACTGTACAGATATATGTTTTATAAGCGGAGCTGAAGATGTTGGGGGACTGGAGGATCCTGTTCTCGCACGTGTGCAGCACCAGCCTCCTGCTGCTCTGGACCCTCGCCGGCCTGAATGTGGTGGAGGTGACGGGGTCTCAGCCAGGGATCCCTCTGTCAGTGTGAGTGAGCGGCAGCTCTGCAACTTTTTCCCTTTTGGTAATATGTTGATCTGTCACAGGCAGTGATACAGAGGGGCGGAATTTTTAAATGGACATTGTTAGGGTTTTGTTTGTTTGTTTGTTTGTTTTGGAGGGAGATGTTTTTTGATGCATCTGACTCTTGTCTTGGTTAAGTTGAACACCATGTGCAGTTTAATTCAACCTCACAGGTCATATTACAGTTTTATTAGCTTTAACTCATCGCTTATCGGTGGAAAGTGATATGACTATTATTGAGGGAGGAAGCAAGCAATCACAGATGGAATTCTAGTGATTAAGCAACAAGATTTTTTTCCTTTCTTTAAATCATGAAGATGGAACAAATGTTAAAATAGTATGCAGACTACATCCAAATTCTTGCTTTTCAGGTGCATTAAATACAATCAGAAAATTGACAATAATAAATCAGAACAAGAATAAGTCAGAAACGATAAGTGTTACTACTATCCGTTGAGTAATTCTGCTAAAAACAAGACAGAAATATTCTTATCTCATAGACTCATAGAGGGGTACACATTTAAACCTTTTATCTCAAACTTTTCTTATCATTACATTTAATTCAAATTGATAAAATTATGTTTTATAACATACCAATTCTTTACATAAAACAGCAGCAAGCGGATCACATAAATCATGTTTTTCTTTTCAGGCAGATTGCTTCTGCAGCAGGTCAATTATGGAAATTCCAAAATAAAAAGTACAAGATGTAAGTGCAGATTCCGAACACTCGTGGCAGAAAAACATCTCTTCTAAAATCAACATAAAGTTCAAGTTCAGGTGTCAAAAGGTTTTTTTGTGCTCCTTTAAAACAAGACTGTTTCTTGTAAGTTCATTTAATGGCCTGTTTAGTTTATAAATCACAATATTACTTCACAAATCCATCAGATGTAACAAACCAGTAGAAAATAGGATGAGATCAGTAGAAATGAAATGATTCCTGCACAAATGTAGTTTTCCTGAATCCTTAGAACCGGCCACATTCCAGCTTCTGTGTCTCCTCACATTCAACTTTTTCCTACAGTTCAGGTCCAGTTTTTCTCTGCCACGCTGAGTCAGATTCATTTACAGTTTAATAGGAGAAGCTCCAGTAACTACAGTATAGATCATCAAAATCGCAAGCAATCATCTGTCAGGAGAGTGAAGGTCGGGGTCGGCGGGGCCTGGACGATTATCTCTTGACTGATCGTGTCAGAAATAAAGCCTTAAAAATTAAATGACAGCAGAGGTGAGATGGAAGGAGGTGAGGAGAGGACACAGAGTGCTCACTGAGGAGAGGGTGAGATTTAAACCTCATAGTTAAGCACACATCATTTGTTAGAAATAGTTTAAAACAGGTTCTTAATTCACTTGAGTTAATTTTCATTTGTTTAAAACAAGCCCACCCTTTTATGTATTTTCTTTTCTGAGAAATGTCCTTCTTTGTGTTCCAGCGTGAAGCTCTGGGCCTCTGCATTCGGTGGTGAAATCAAATCCATCTCTGCAAAATATTCTGGATCCCAACTACTGCAGAAGGTATTCTTCCTATTTCCCAGTCTTGTGTGAACCTAGATGCATCCCCCCCCTTTTGTCTGATGGTCATGTAGTTACACACATTGTACACTGTAATGCCGTATTCCCTTTCTAATGGCTGCAGAGACATTTTGGTGTCTCAGCTGAATGCTGGTGCGTTATTTTAGAGGAGACTCAGGTGTGTTTGGCACAGACGGGGTTCTGCGTGTGTGCGTGTGTGCTGGCGAGAGCTGCGTGTGTGCATGTGTGTTTGTACTCGACACGGCCCATTAACCACGGCTCTGATTCCTCTCCCATCTCATCTCTTCAGTTAACTCTCTGGAGTCAAGAGTTTCAACCTCTGGATATGAGCGCGACAAGGAGACAAATTGAATTACAGCGTGGTGGGGTTCGATAGCGGGCAGGCGGGGGGAGGGGGGGTTATGATATGACGAACAGGTGAAATCAGCAGGGAGTGAACGATGACACAGCGCTGTGGATTTTACTTTCTGACTATATAAAGGCAAAGGTGTCAGGTGGATGGATGGCGAACTGTCTGCTGGCATGCTTGTAATGTGTTTTAAATCTCATGTTTAATGTGTTCATATAGACGCGTGGACAGTCACATTCATGTCTTGGCATTTTAAGAGGCATTTAATCCTAAAGAAGAAATCCACCCTGCTTTTAGCCTTTCATTTAGTAAAAAAGAAAGACAAGCTAAATGATTAAAAAAGTGGACGCAAACTGCACAAGTCATCTTGCAGAATTATTGTTACATTTGAGAAGCTCTACATTTAGAAAAAAGATGCTTCGCTCACTGGGACACTTTTACAGACAGCATGTATTTGTTACTTAGATCATGTTGACAGAAGAGGGAGATGGCTGTTTGCTCTGTGTAACACAGGAAAAAAAAACATATTTAAAAAACCTCAGTGGCTAGTCATTTAAAGGGCAATCAATTAAAGAGATAGCGTGTTTCGACCATTAGGTCTTCATAAGGGCTCGAAACAACAAAAGAAACACAATGAGGCCCCACTTATACAGTAACAACAGCCAAAATAGGGGCATTCACATGACCCACATGACGACATACCAGGTAGAACACGTACAAACTAATAAAATACCAAGAGATCAGTTGACACGAGAGTTTACATGCTTACAACATACAAAAACAGACACCCATATATGTAATATGACACCCCCAACGGCTTTAAAAAATACTCAAAAACATGTTTGTATTGCTGCATCATTACATCAAAAAGGAGTTAAACGATCTGGAAAAGTTGCACATAATTACACCCATAATTCAAAAGTTTGAAGGGGATTTGCAGTAGAATTCTATTATGTATTAAGTTCTGTGAGTCTGTGTAACAATGGAGCCATGAAAAGATCGGTGCATTAAACCCAGATGAAGGGTTATATCCTTGCATACCTATCTATCTACAGTAGCAGGTTATCAGAACTTAGTTTGCAGCCAGAGTAAATAATGTCTCCTTAAGATGATGGACTGTGGTGCCTCGGGTCTCTTCATTGTCTACTCAGCACTAAAAACAACTTTTTGTACCTCAGGCTTGAACATCATGCCTGTCTTTGTTTGGTCTTAAATGAGGTTTTGAAGAACACACCATAAAAACAGTCACCTTGCAGCAAATATAAACCTAAATTGCGAGGGCTTCGCTTTGTGTTAGAAAGTGGTGGGCTCAGATGAAATAGCATTTTGAAACGGTGTTCAACAAATGATTTTAGGAGGGGATGTAATGATTTATGTTTGCAAATTTAAGGCTTGTCTAGCTAGCTAATCAATCCACATCACTAATCATATTCTGCTTTGACAGTATGTTGATTAGATTATAAAATAAATAAACAGCAACATTTTATAGTGTACTGTACAGTGAAATATGACTTTACTAAGTAATGGGGGAGAAAACTGTCCACGTCACGCAGTGTTGGGATACATCCTCATCGTCCCCAGTGTGAATGACACAGGCGAAAATGTCAGGTTTTAGTTTTCTTTCTCTTTTGGGTTTCAGTTTTAAGTTTCAGCTGTTTGCACAGTGACTCAGTTCCTCGTGTGGTGTTAAATTTAGCAGCAATGTACTGAATGGTGTTATAAACACTGTGTGTTAGTCACATTTATACGTATATACTGTTCTAGGCACCTTTTAATGATGCATTTTAAGTCAGGAACACAACAATCAACACTTCCCTGACCACTGAGTAATACTGTTACTGGACTGCACTATAGTGGACAGTTTCTATATTGCTGGTCACATAGTTAATGTGGCATCCATCTTACTCATACACAATACAAATACTGTTCAGACCAGGTAACTGCAGGTACTCTTTATTCATTACCTGAAACCTCCGTCATTCTTGTGAATCCTCTGCGTTTGACCCATGTTCACTGTTCTAGGAGCTGTGGGCTATCACAGCACCGCGTCCAGGGACCAACTCCAGTTCTGAGACCAGCACTCCAATCAAGGTCAATAGCAGGCTCAATCCTAAAACTACGGCTGCGTGTCTGTGGGAGGAAAGCGGAGGAGCCAGAAGTCCACGCAAACATGGGGAAAGCGTTCAAACTGCAATCAAGAGGCGCCTCCAGGCTCCGGGGCCTGCCTGCACCGAGGTGACACTTCTTTAATGTAACACACATAACTTCAAACGTGTGGTGGAAGCTGAAGCCTTCCATTTGTTGCCATGTGTGCATTTTGTCTCTGTGCAAAAGTAAAAAAAAAAAAAAAAAAAGAATTTTTCACAGTATGCCCCGCAGATTTGTTCCTATTCTGTTTTTGTGTGCATGTAAGCACTTTGCTCATGTTCCTGTTCATGGAGGCATGTCTGGAGAGAGCTGCGCCCGAGCCAGTCAGCACAAAGCAGTGAGCCGTGAGGGAACTGACGGGTCGTTAGGGGCTGGTCATTAAGGCTGATCATTAGATGCTTTTATGGTGAATTACCCGATTTTACTAAGATTTCTGAAAAAAAAAAGGGGGGGGGGGGGGGGCCCGGTGCTCTATGGGCTCCCGGCAGTCAGGCCTCACTCCTGCACTGGTCATTACTCTAATCAATAATCATGATCAGTGCCTTTGATGGATGGGGCTTTACTTCCTCATGATGACTTGAGGAGTGGGAGGGAGGAGGAGTGGGGGGGTGGGGGGGGGGGACTGGGGGACACGGGGTGCTGAGGCGAGGAGGACAGGCGTGAAATGAACTGTTCTGCTCCACTGCGAGCCCACACTCTTCCTTTCAGTAGGTAATTTGTCGCCTCATGTACTGGAGTGTGTGTGTTTTTGTGTCCGCACAATGCGTAATATGTTTGAATGTGTGCTACGAGCCCTGCGCGGCTCTTGTTTATTTTTAGATAAGGTTATTGGAAGTGTGTGTGATGTGGCCGACTGGACAGCGTGAGAGGATCAGGTTTTTTGTTTTTATTTGACAGGTGTGTGTGTGTGTGTGTGTGTGTGTGTGCATGCGTGCGAGTCAGGTGTGGGATTATGTAATGTTATATTCCTCCGAGCTGTGGCGGGCTTTGTTCTGTACCACTGGAGGTCCGGTGCATCCAGCAGCATCAGCATTATGTGAGGTGTAGTTCATTACCCAGAATCACCCGAGCTTGACACGTTATTATCTTTCTCCTGTGCTTTGACTCCATTTCAATTACCCTCTTACCATGCATAGCCTTCAGATCCAGCCCCGCCCCTCCCCACCGGCCACCCAACATGGCCATCTCCAGCCAATCGGAGAGGAAGAGGCAGCATGTGCAGCCAATGACTGAGACAGGATAAAGACTATCAATCATTCTGCGTTGCAGCGAGGGGTTTTATCAAGCGTTCATCTGAGTCTGGGCTGCATGCAGCTTGTCAGCCAACATGTTGACGGCTTATAAGCCTTGTTTAACAATTCCCCACCTCTCCAGGGTGGGACGCAGAGGAACTGTAGTGCTCTAAAACGTTGCAGAACTCACATGCACATAGAAGAAGATGATTATCTTAATGTTTTAATGGGTTTATCAGCTGCAGGAGCTCCATTGGTGTGCACTGCGTTTTCTCCTACAGTCAGTGTTGTGTGATTTACGGTTTTCCCTCTGTAAACTTCTGTTTGTTTTCAGAAATATAAAGAATTTGAAAAGTCAGTCAGAGTGGAAGAAATTGATGGCGTGAAACTGGTGAAAAACCTTGCGGTGAAGATGGAGGAAGTCTTCCGGAAAAAAGCAGAGGCTACCAGGGTAGGTTTGAAAACAGCCTTTTATTCTGAATTTATTCACTCAGTCATTTTGATCTATTTGAGGCAGAAAGGGAAATAATATTTTATTTATTTCAGCTAAAGGGAGGATGTTTTAGGGTTTTAAAATGCACTCATAGCACACAACTTGTGTTTTCAGTATTTCATGGTGTGCTGTTTGGCACACTGCCCAGAGGAAACAGCCTCCTTTGAGCCTCCAACCCATCTGGTTATCAGGCACCAGTGATTGGCTTAATTATGATGGACAGTCATATTATCAGACATCTGATCAAAACAGACCGACAGCACTGGATCTAATTCATTTATTGTATTATTTGGATCAGAAGACTGCAGGCATACAGCCCCTGAGAATCAACGAATGCTGGGATATTAAATAAAAAAGAATGTAACGTTTTTTTGAGTTTGCAAAAAAAATTTTGTATTATTTTGCTTTTATTTTGACTTCACAGATCTCTTTTACAAAGGAAACCTGACCAAGAATGGCAGAAACACAGAGTTACAAGAGTGAACTAGCAGAAAAACACACTAACATGATCAGATAAAACCTTTGCACACAGACAGCCTCGACTCAGTGGGTTTCACCTCAGCTTTAAAATTGTCCAGAGGTACAATAGATTAAAGTTTAAGTTCAGTTCTATGCAAAAATTGTTGCAATCACTCTACTTTTAATGTGAGATTTCGTGTAAATGTGAAAATTATTGTGTTTGCTAACAGATTAAGATTTAAATAGAAGAACATAATTATATTATTTTCAGATTGTAGAGGGTTTGGTGTTGCATTATTTCTCAAATGCTACAAATAAAACCTTAATAAATATTCAGGAAGTGTTTTGTTTGTTTGTTTGTTTGTTTTTTCTTTTTAAAAAAAAAATTCAAGTATAACCCTCTCTCCACTCCATTAAAGGCCTAATTTTCCTGGTTAGTCAGGAGGAGAAGCAGAATATTGTGCAGCGTTCAAAGATCAGCTCTGTGATCAGTGTTGTCTGTCATGAAAACTGTCTCATGTGTAATTTATTATAGTAGCAGCCTGTCTGCGACCTCAGAGCAGAGGAGCCTGCGACCATTTTAATGCTGCACCTCGCAGGGACTGCTGGGAAATGATAACGTTTATCTCCCCCTTACCCGATCGCACGTGCGCGACAGTTCAGCCAATAAATGACACTTATGCAGGGACATCAAAGTGTTGTTTGTTTTGTTTCGTTTTTTGAATTTATTTAATCATAAACAAACCATCTCATATTTAACCATGTCCCATCACAGGTGTGATTAATCCCAATCTAATGACGTCATCACGTCTGCTCCAAATTGAGTTTGAAATCGAGGCTGTGGCCTCAGTAAAGTCCTGAAGGTGAGCTGTGTGACCGCTGCGCGTGCATTTTATAAGATGGGGCATTATGGCGGGGGGAATCAAACGTTACATTCATTTTATTATGTTTTTATTATTATTATAATTATTATTTGCGGAGTGCTGACGGCGTGAAAAACTCGCCGTGAGGTCGATTGAATCTGTCCACCACCGCTCAGCAGTTATTTTGACACATGTGACAGATGTTAATTACCTGCGAGACGGAGACCGGAACGTTTAGGTGGCATTTCCCCCGGAAACACAGAGCCAAGCACATTTTTACAGGAGCCGGTTATTATTACAGAGGCTATCGCTGCTTTGGTACACGGCGTGAAATCCTGCTTTAACCTGCCTCCATCAATCATTTTTGCAGCGGCGCTCCACAGTGTAGTGCCCTATATTTTATGCATATATATTTTGGGGCCTTTAAAATAGTATAAGGATTGTCAAATTGGGGGAGACAGTTCTTAAGTTTTCTCTTTAAAAAAAAAAAATAAAAATGATGAAGAAGAAGCTGGACATCGATTCCATCCAGAGATTAATCTAAAGCCTGGAAATGGTGCTCGATCATGTTCGTCCGCAGTAGAAATGACGTGTGTTGAGGTTTGGAAATGGCAAACAGAGAGAGGGTGACGAATACAGAGAGCAGCAGAGGGTAACAGGGAACTTGTGGAGGACTTGAACAATTACCTACTGTAAATACGCACTAACGTTATGTAGGAACTTGGTGATTATTTTATTTTATTTTATTTTTATTTATTTATTTATTTTTTGTGCGTAATAGTTATTTTCTTAACCAACTTTTGTTCTGCTCTCAGCGGCTGGTAGAGGCGGCGGAAGAAGCGCACCATCAGCACGAAGAGAACCCCGACCTGCAGGTGAGGTTTGAAGGAAAAGAAAAGAAAAGAAAAAGCGGAATGTAATAATTGTAAGATATGGTGCGTCATGGTGTGAGAGCTGGATGAATCAGTTTTAGCTGGACTGTGGAGGAGGAGGAGGAGGAGGAGCGGCTGCAAGGTGAGAGAAGGGCAACAGGCCCCTAAAAGTGTGTAATTGCAGCGTGGCACCGTCATTCAGGTCACACTGACGTCCTGCCAGCCTGCTGATACTTAATGCGTCATCGATAAAGCGATGCATGCTGTTTTTTTTTAAGTGTAATCATGGCTCACACGCAGCTCTGTGCAGCTGCTGCAGTGCACTACTACACTACACTACACTACACTACAGAGTAACATACAGCCAGTGTTGCATGCAGAATCAAAACGCTGCTGCAGGCTGTAAAGGTTGAACGTGTGTATGTACGTATGAACAGTTTAGTATTGGGTGACCGTGTGGTCGTACGGGTTGGAGCAGAGGGACAGACGGGAGACAGAAGTCGGCCTGCAGTGCTTCTACTTTTAATTATATTTCACAGGATATGCTCGCTGCTCTCACTCCGTGCAGGACATTATTTAGCGGCTCTCTCATTGCGGATTTCCACCGAGCCCTCCTCAGAGTCTGCAGAGGGAATGCAGCATTTCTCTCTCTCTCTCTCTCTCTCTCTCTCTCTCTCTCTCTCTCTCTCTCTCTCTCCAGTGGACAAAGATAAATGAAACTCTTTTGCGCGGCGCATTGTTTCACTTTCATGGCTCGAGATTGGAAAACCCAGTCGAGCAACAAAACACTGAAATAACGGCGGCACTTTACAGTTAATAGAAGCATTTACATCATGTGAATACATTTCAGCCACCTTGTTCCCCGCCCGCTCTCTCTTGCTGTTCACACGGCCATAACAAGACGGGGCGGACTGGTCCTTTTAAAGGCAAGAACAAGACATATGTCGTGCGAATAATAAAGGAAACGATCTGAGACTTATTTTAAAACATTCATCTATTGTATTGAATTAAATTTGGCTTGTTATTACTAAGTTTTCAGTTAGATGCTTATTCGACAATTTGTTGTCTTTCACTTTCAGTCCACTGATCCTCATCAACCAATGTATATATAAATGGATTCCACAAATGAAAGAAAACACCAGTATTAATTCAATTCCTTATATTTTGGCTGCAGAAATCCATCTGTGAACATAATTCAATGACTTTCTTTTTTTCCAGAGACACATATCTGTGTATGTTGCATTTTAATAGCATCATCACCACCATTAATGTGTTTTTATAGATCATATAATAATATGAGAAAAAAAAAAGAAAAAACTTATACACATTTGTTAAGCTCAAGCTCTTTAACAGCACACAGCACCGGCCTCTCACACACACGTCTCATTGTAAAGGCCATAAAAAATAATAAGGAAAATTCAATATCCACCTGCGATAATGATGTGATGTCATGATATTACTCCTCCTGGCATCATTTAGCCAACCTCGCCTCCCCTGACACCGCACATTTTTCACGCACCATTTCACTGACCACAATGAGATAAGCCGGCTGCTCTTATCTCAGCTGCTTCGTGTCAGGACAGTCAGTGGGGGGGTTTTTACATTGACCCCCGCGGTTCAAGGGTGTGCAGATCAGGCCTGGTGATGGAGCAACAGAAAGTTGGCCGCTAACTTGATTAAAATTAATTTGATTTGATGTGTCTTTAGTTTTGTGATGGCTTGGAGAGCATTTGCATTGAACTCACAACATTGACGTGGGCCTATAAAGCCTTCTGGCAGATTTGAGAAAATCAGTCGCATCCATTTTACTGTCACTACTTTTACTGCAGCTTTGTACACGTGCTATTATTTATTTCAAACCTTTATTTGAACTCAAAGACCAAAGGCAGAACACACAACAAATGAAAAACAGTCCTGACAGGAAGCACAGAGGTTTGTGATCATGGTTTTATATTGACCACAAGTTAATAGTAGATAATGAAACTGTTTAAGCTTTAATGCAATTTTATGTGATTCTTTCATTAGTTTATATTTTCACGTTGGTTACAGCCCCTGGCACAGGACAGTATTTCTGACATTATGCCATAGACAATAATCTTGACATTTGAATTTGAACATTTTAATAAATGCAGAGGCACACCAGCAGAATAAAAAAACAACACTCTGAATGAAATGCTCTTTGTGTGCTTTTAAAGCTTTCTTAAATCTTTTGGCCAAAAATCCCGCTGAGCTTCACGTTAAAGGCTGACATTTCTGCTTCTGTGTTTGCCCCTGAAACATTTGAAGCATAAGTAAAAAAAGATTTTTAAAAAATGTGTTGCATAATGTGTGTTTCATATTTTTTGTATATATATAATATTAAAGAGAGTGAGAGGGATGTTGGAAAATATTAAAATTCTGATAGTTCATATTATTAATAAGCTGCTAACGTGCAGGTTTTATAAACATCATAAAAATTTGTGTTGAAAATAACACTGGCACGATGCTACAGAGTGTTTAATGTCTTTTCCTCATATATACAAATGTGACTGAACATCTTGAACAACGTGATCCGCGAAGCTTTGGATCAGTTAGCTTGGATTCTATTAAGAAGCTGGTTAAAGCAGCGACAGTGTGAGTCAGCGCCTATTAAAGCTTCGGCGTACAGAATAGAGCTTATTGAGACCCAGCATCTGCAGACGTGTGACTGTGGGTACAGTAGGGCCCCGCAGCCTGTAATGGAGGGCACATCTCTGCAGTGGGGCCTCCAGCTAACTGCAGCGGTGTAAGAGTCAGCGGGGCGTCTCGTAGAGCTGCAGTGTCCCGTGGCCTGCTCTACAGTAATAACCCTGGTGGTTAACGTGCCTCTCTACAGCGCTATCAGATCTGCTGAGGGTGCACGTTTCTCTCCCCTGCTGCTCCCCTCTCTGCAGCCCGTCTCCCCCCTCCTCCTCCTCCTCCTCCTCCTCCTCCTCCTCCTCCTCCTCCTCCCCCCTCGCCCTGCCGCAGCTCGTCAGAGAGCTGCTCAGGCGTGGTATGAGCTGTCAGGGGCTGCTTGATGGTGATGCCCGCGCGGCCTCCCCCGAGTGTGATGCTGTAGAGTCCATCACCCATCTCTCTCCCTCCCTCCATCTCTCCCTCCATCTCCCCGCTCCTTCCCTCTCAGTGCAGACAATGAGGACCACAGGCCACAGAGAGGCCGCTCAGACAGGATGAGGCAGTCTTTTCCTCTGCTGCAGCAGGCAGTGAAGGACGGGACAGACAAACTGTTGGCTTTCACTTCAGGGAGGCCCGACTTCTCACGGGCGGTCACAGGGGTGCAGGTCCTTCTTAGACCGCAGTGACAATTTTTAGCTGACACACTGGTGAATTTTAAAACCGCACTAAATAAAGAGCGGCACTGAAGAGCAGATAAACTGATTCTTTACTAGTCCTGTTTGTTGTGTCGAAGTGTCCCGGAGTCCCAAATTGTGTGTACAAATACCAATTATATATTTTATACACTGTGAGATAAATTTAAATGTAGTCCTTTTTCTTTTTTTTTTAATCATCCCTTCATTTTGTTCTTTCTACTTCTGAGTTTGTTTTTTTTTTGGATTTCAGATTTCATGAGCTGTAATGCCAGGACAACCGATTTAGAGTTAGCTCATGTTATTGTGCATTTGATAGATAATCTGCGTTAGAAAGGCCTTAGAAAGGAGACGCTTACTTTTCATGTGCACATCGAAGCGGTTTTTGGCTGTTGTAATTGTTCCTCCTCTTCCTATAGATTCTTACAATCCTGCTCCTTTGTCTCAACATGTTGGTTAAAAAAAAGAGATAGGGTCTGTGGTTAGCAAAGGCTTAAGATACTTAAAAATTTTGTAAAGTAAATACCCCAAATTTGAATTAAAACATTTTTTATGTGTTAAAAAAAAAACAAAAAAAACAAAACAGCAGCTGCTAACAAGTGGCTAAATGAGACTGCAGCAGTTGTCAGGAACATTAAACATCATCACACCAAAAACGCAGACTCATCTATTCACTGGTCTGTCTTCACAGGTGGACCTTATTTTCATTCTTAACTTTTCAGTAAGTGTAGAGTGATCAATTCATAGTGACGTGTAGTAGGAAGCTCAGTGGTGATGTAGTGATGTAGTTAGTGTTTGGTCAAAGATTGGCTTTTTACTCCTGGTGGTTTCATTTATGCCTCAAAATTCACAAAAGTCATGTTCATATGTGAAGTTTATCTTGCTGAATAGGACATGTAAGCATCATAAACTCTAAACCAAAATCCAACACAAAGGGTAAAATCTAACAGGGTATATCTTTCAATTGAGAGCCAGGGCGATGCTAACTCTCAGCTTAGCCTACAAAAATACGTCACCCCCTGCAGCACTGCAGCACACTGTGGCTCCAACATAAGAGATCAGTCCTGGACTCCGTCTTTGTGATAGTAAACCTCGGCTGCAGGAACATTATCAGGGGAAAACAAATCAGTTCATCAATTTTGTACTAAAACGCTGTAAATGGAGGACGCTCGTTTGATTTGACTGATTCAGACAGCACAGGTTTGACTTCGACTGAATTTAAGAGTGAGGACGGTGGATTTTCTCCCACATATGCACATATTTGTATTGTTTCAAGCTAGGCTTATCTCATAAAAATACAAACCGATCCTTTAATATTCACATCAACATTGCTATTTCAGCTTTGTGATAAAAGAATAACAGAGTTCACGACTGCACATTTACGTCTCTGCAGGCTGCAGTTAACATTTGCCGTGTTCATTGCTCTCCACAGTATGAGTACTTCAACGCTGTGCTGATCAATGAAGTGGACGAGCAGGGCAATAACGTGGAGCTGGGGGGGCAGTTCCTCCTGGAGCCCAACGACCATTTCAATAACCTGTCCGTCAACCTGAGCCTCAGCGTGGTGCAGGTGCCCACCAACATGTACAACAAAGGTGAGAGCTCGGCCTGGACTGCGTGAGCATTTATTGTGAGCCGATGAACGGCAGTGAAAGTGAGGAATGGTAGCTCCCGCTGGGAGAAGTGGAGTTAGGGGGATCGATAACAGTCCAGACGTAAACAGAGAGCAACTGCAGACCCCTTGAAGAGACTGGAGAGAGTGCAGATGGAAAAGCTGTTTGTCATATGCTGGCTGTTCACTCGCTTCTCGTTTTATACCGGAGAGTGTCACCTCACCCTGTGTATGGCCTCGGCCGCTTTTGTGTGGCTATAATGGACTCCCCATAACTCTCTGTTCACGGCACAAAGGGAGGCTCGTCCAGCAGCAGGAGGGGAGGGGAGGATTTAGTCACAGGCTTTGTATCTCCTTCAGGGGGGTCAATAAGGGACAAAGGTCAACCGCTCACTTGGTAATGGTGACCAGAATGATTACCATTATCACCATTTAATTCACTTCTCTGCTTGTGTGTGTGGGTTTGCCCTCTTCCTCTTCAGATCCTGACATAGTGAACGGAGTCTACTGGTCAGAGGCTCTCAATAAAGTGTTTGTGGATAATTTCGAACGAGATCCAACGCTGATCTGGCAGTACTTTGGGAGCGCCAAGGGTTTCTTCAGGCAGTACCCTGGTGAGTGCTGTCTGTCGGTCTGTCGGCTTATTTCACTGTGTTTCCGTGTGTGTGTGTGTGTGTGTGTGGGAAGAGAAAGGCTGGTCTCAAGGGAGCCATCAGCCGTCAGCGCAGAGGGGAAAAAAAACAGATCAGAACAAATGATTTAGAATTACTAAAAGGGTAATTTGGCTAATGTTGTAATTTTACAGACCATCAGAGAGGATGCATATATACAGGCTGTAATTAATCAGAATTTGTCGGAGTGGGTCCACAGTCGTACGGAGGAACAGTGCGTGGCTGCTGTCTCCAACTGAAGCTATCAGACTGTTACAGTGATATAAAACAGGCGGTGGGCTCACTGCAGTGCCGGAGCGAAGCCGCAGAGACAAGATACAACTTATGATAATGTAACAGATATAAACTCTGTATGTTTTATGCATTTGGAGCCATTCATATAAAATATGTTGTGTTTTTTTTAACAATACACTGTTACTAATGTTGTTATCATTTATCTGGAAATCACACTTGACTGAACTCCTCTTGGTTTCTTATTTTGGGAGTGAAAGAGTGACTCAAGACTCAATAATAGTTTATATCCTAGACAGTGGTTGAAAGTACATTCGCTCAGTTTCTTTTCTTCAGCACAATTTTGAGTTTCGTCCCTTTATGCTTTTATACATTTTTATTCCATTAAATTGATATTTTTTCACCATTACATTAATTTCCCGTAGATATATCTTTCAGATTAAGACTTCACAAACAAAACGTGATAACTCTCTAAGATATTATGTATTCTGATAGATTTAGCCCTGGAAAACCCATTTTCCCATAAAATATTAGTTATCAATGTCAAAAAAGCCAATCAGATTATCAGATTATTTTTCTTTCTTTAATTGAAGACGCTGGCAGTCCACCAGCTGTGTCAGGATTAGAGAGAAGACCAGAGATAAAACAAAAAGGCTCTTACATGAACTTTGTCTGCATGTAGATCCACCTCGCTGACAGTACAAAATGGAATGTGAACTTTTTTAAGGCCTCTGATGCATCAAATTACACACTGATAAAGCAATAATATGATAATACAGCTGACAGAGACTGCTTTTGATACTCACTTTTTACATTTACTGGAGGGAAATCTTAGATCCAAGTCGTGTACTCTCTATATGTAGTTTAATATAGCGTGGTGTTGTTACCTTTACCTGAGTGAAAGGCTGTGATTACAACATGGTGCAGCACCTTCAGTGATTCCAGTTACACTTTGAACTGACAGACTTGTAAAATGTTTAGTTATGGTTATATGTCAAGGAGTCAGCGTTTGTGTTTGTCCACAGTCAGATGTTGTCATTTTCTGTGTTGTACACTTTCTCTTAATCAAGCGCCTGCTCTGTTCCCCAGGAGTGAAGTGGCACCCAGACGAACATGGTGTCATCGGCTTTGACTGTAGAAACAGGAAGTGGTAAGCCTCCACGTCCCAGACAAAAATCACTGCTTGTGTTGCTGCGTAACATTGTCTGTTAATAAAGATTGTTCATGAATCGCGGTTCCCAGTGGATCAGAATGTGTAATGTAGTTATTTGTATCTCAGGTACATTCAGGCAGCGACGTCTCCGAAGGATGTTGTAATCTTAGTGGATGTCAGTGGAAGCATGAAGGGACTGAGGCTGACCATCGCCAGGCAGACTGTCTCCTCCATATTAGACACGCTTGGCGATGACGACTTCTTCAACATCATCGCAGTAAATTTTCGCCGAACCGACCTGTTTTTCTCAGTTTGTGTCTGTGCATGTTCGTCTTTGTTAATTTATACGAGTCTCTCTGTCCTGTTTCTCTGTAATTTTGTTTCAACATTTGTACTAATTTCTCAGGGAATAATGCATGGATCTTGATGACGAATATCTGGTTTATATCGGAGACTCGCCCAGTATATATAAATGAAGGAGATTCTAGTAAAAATCTGTAACTAGCAGATTTAGATATGTTTTTATAGCGTGTAATGGGATATTGGATTGGGCTTTATTGAATTAATAGTGACTTTTGGGCCTTGGTGTTTACAAAGTGTTGTTAAGGCAGAATAACTGTTTTAGTGGTAACGCCTTATAAAGCACATACTGAGCAAAGCATATTCAGATCTGAATTCATGGACAACAACTTTATCAATAAGCAGTAATGTTGGATGATGTTCTGGAAGGAACACATGTTAATGGCGCAGTAGTTGTAGAATTAGACACTAATATCTTCTTTATAATGACTAATAAAGAGCCAGCATGTTACTGCACTGTAGCAAGCAGCCAGTTAATGGTTAATATGTGTAATCTAATGTAAAGTGTAACTGAAATGTTATTTGTGTCTCCTCAGTATAACCAGGAGATCCACTACGTGGAGCCTTGTTTGAATGGCACGCTGGTCCGAGCCGACAGAACCAACAAAGATGTGAGTCTCTGTGTGATGAATGTCTGCGGATCGCGTCAGGTTGAATTTTTTTGTGATTAATGCTCAAAACCCGTCTTTTCCACTTCTGTCGTTATCTGTTAGCATTTCCGCGAACATCTGGACAAGCTGTTTGCCAAAGGGATCGGGCTGCTGGGTGAAGCGCTGGCTGAAGCGTTCACAATCCTGAGTGATGTAAGTTCCACAACTGTACAGCTCTTTACATGAGCCTCTGTCACTGTCATCCTCACAGGGACGCTTTGCAAACATCAGTCTTCTAATGTATCATGAGGCAGATCAACTAAATTCTGTTTTACTGCTTACTGATTATGTGACAATGCTGTTGAGTATTCATGAGCCTCCTCGGACTGATTTATTTATGTATTGATTCATTTGACGTTTAAATAATGAATCTGTGCTCGACTATCGCGGATTACACTTTTATTTTCATTTAATTGACGGACTCCACTTGACCAGAACATTAGGAAAACTTTCATTTTACAAGCCACATTTGTTTTCGGTGACAGGAAGTATTGGAGTACAACACTCGGCATGTTCTCCGCTAATCATAAAAAGTCTCACACTCCAGTCGAATATATTTGAGCATTTGGGGGGGGTGTCGCCTGTCGAAACGCTCTAGTGCTATCCCTGTTCCGCCCTCCAAACACAGACACATCTATTCTGAAGCGTGATTAATGGCTCTAATTAATGTCAATGATTAATAACGTGGCTGATTGGAACACAAAGCAGATAAGGCCAGGAGCCGCGGCGCACTCCTTTTATCTCCCTGTTTTCAGGCGAGCTCTGGCTGCGCCGCTGAAGCTGAGGGACCGCAGCTTTTACCTCTGCATTTGTCAGATTAATTAAAGCCCTGCAATGAATATGGTAATCGGGTAGCCAGTAGCCTACTCTTGAAATTCATTGTTACACCACTGGCCGGCGAATAAAGTCCGAATGCCTGCCTATCATCGAGGAAATCAAAAAAGAAACACTTACAGAACACTGCAGCATTTTTGCAGCCAGTCTTGCTCAGTTGAAGGAGAGCAGTGTCTCAAAAAACACAGTGTCCTCCTCTCATAGGCACAAAGATATCACATATGTATATGTATATAAATCACAATATATAAGGCTTCCCGTTGTTGGATGATTTGAGAACATCATTGATTTACCTCCAAAACAAAAGTGTTTGATTGATTAGATTTTATCAACATCGATTGCCTGACTATCAAGGTGATTGATTATGTCTTTTATCATTTGTATATTCACTTATTCTATTTGTATGAAACAAATTGCATAATAAACCTTCAAAAAAAAGGATGCAGGAATATCTTCAATAATGACTTTTGACGTTTCCACTGTATTCCTGAAAATCCTCCTCTGTCCAAGTAAGAGATATAGTAATTAAAACAACATTGTTTATTACACTATGCAGATTTAAGATGAACCACAGGGTGTTGAAATCAGCAATGAAAGCATCTATGGGTGTGTAGGGGTATGTGGGTGCTGAGGACGAGTTGAACGGTGCAGAGGAAAAGAAGCAGGTGCAGGATGGACGCCAGCTGCACAGAGAGAAAAGAGCAAATGAGCTGCCGTTCACAGTCCGGGTGAACTGTATGAGCTGCCGACCCTCCACTGTCAGCCAGTCGCCTCTTGACGAGGACGGCCCACTGACCGTGTGAGGGAGGTCACACACTGATGTGACGTTTCACAGGTGTAAATGATCACTGTCACTGTCACAGCTTACTGAGACACTGAAATAGAGCAGAGCCATCATTTCTGTTATCACCATCGCCTGTGTGTTTTCCTACGAGGACAAGTCAAAACGTCTGCTGTGAAAAAAATCATATTGTGAGTGATCATTGGCCATCATCTTACTTTTCCTGTTCATCCTACAAGTAAATGAGCATGAAAATGTGTTTGTCTCAAACTAATCTTTAACGTCTGGATCAGGTGTTTCATCCTTTCCTTGTTGTTTTCTTTATTGGAGTACAGCCTTCCCAACGGCTCCAGCCTGGTTTGTAATAATAACAATAATAAT
The DNA here is from genome assembly GCF_904848185.1 of Acanthopagrus latus. NCBI lineage: Eukaryota > Metazoa > Chordata > Actinopteri > Spariformes > Sparidae > Acanthopagrus > Acanthopagrus latus. Next base: position 16,437,254 of record NC_051044.1, read on the forward strand.
GATAATAATCTTGACTGGTCACAAATGTGGAAATGTGCCATCTGTTTCCCAGATTGGTTAAAAATACATTTAAGTGATGGCTGTAAAAAGGCTTCTATGTATTTAAACCTCATCAGGCTGATCGTGAGTCAAAACAGGTGGAAAATAATGACAGACACTGTGGCGAGTCAGAAAACAAGCTTTTTATTCCTAGCTCTGATAATAAAGAAGGGCTCTGCTAATGAAAAAGGGGTGCTCCTGTATTCAGGATGTCTGTGTCAGAGATACGCCGCGCTCTCTTTGAGGAACTCTTTTAATCCACCTGTTAAACATGACTGTGGGGATTAAAGTCACAAAGCCTTTTGGTCAGAGTGGATACAAGCGTCTTCGGCTTCCCGTCCTATAATGTCACAACTTCACAGTCACTCATGCTTTCAGACAGATGAGTGAAGATTCATGCGTCCATTGCTCTGAAGGCCTTCTGATGCTCGGCTTGTGTGATCTGAGAGCAGCGTTGCTCAGCAGGTTTCATCCTGTGATCGTGTCACAACACACTCCTCTTTGTTTCCGCATTTACTCTAACAGGTCAATAAACCACTTAATTACTGCGATGCATCTTCTTGCTTCTGAATAAAGCGTACCACTCTCCTCGGGTTATCTTACTAAGACATTAATCTGTAGTTTATTGACTGACGGCTGCACAGCTGCCTTTACATCATCATGTACAGTGGGAACAGATGTTTTTGGCTGTGTTTGTTTAATGTGTAAACAACAACTCGGGTGTAATTTGTGTTTTTAATCATTGTCTTTATGTATTTTCGCTCTTTCTGCAGTTTAACCAAACTGGACGCGGCAGCGTGTGCAGCCAGGCCATAATGCTGGTGACCGACGGGGCGACTGCAATGTATGACGACGTCTTTGAAAAGTACAACTGGCCCGAAAGAAAGGTGAGTCTCTCTCTCTCTCTCTCTCTCTCTCTCCTTTCTCTTTCTCCTCTGATCCACACAGTGTCTATTTAATGTCTAATTTTAATGTTACACATCCTTTTTTCTGAAGTTTCTGCTTGCTCTGCACTTTCATTCCAGCGGGGATAGATGTACATTTTAATACTTCATGTCAGGTGGAGCTTTGGTCTTGACATTTTGAGGAATTGGCTTCTTACTTCATTACCACTCATCAATCTCTGATATTAAATCCATGTCGATGTTGGATGTTTTTCAACATGTTGAAACCTTACAGAGGGGTATTTTCTCCCCATTAGGGATTAAAAAACATGGGAAATTAACCGTTCAAGGGCAGGGCATGAACAAGCAGCTCGGTCTCAGAGGCTTTGGTCCCCGTCGCTCTCTTCACACTTCTTCCTGGGAATCAAATCTTTTGTTTGCCTCCCTTTGAAAAACCTAAACGCAATTGAAAATGAAATGGACTGCGGTGCCACTCACAAAGCAATAAAAACAACAGCCCAAGGGCTTTTGCTCAGTCCTCTCAAGCATATGTATGTTGGCAGTGTTTGGCAGCGTACAGGGCAGTGTTTGGCAGGCTACCCCACCCCCCCACTCATACACCCTCAGGGCTGTTATATGGCAGCCACTCAGTGTTTTCTATAGGCTTTATGCTTAGCAAAGCATCTGGAGCCAATGAGCCGTGCAGGTTTGGCAAAGTGTCACACAGCGTTCTTTAAAAGGACAGTGGGACATGCCCTCGTGCCCAACCCCCAACGGAAGAAAATAAACTGAATTTAACTGCAGACAGAGCAAAATGAAATTTAAAAAAAAAAATCACAGCTTACTGTTCAAAAAACCTGCAAAGAAGGACTGAAAATAGGGTAAAGAAGAAGAAGAAGGATCCGAAGAGAAGCTTAATGCTCAGTGTTTTCTCATGAGGATGTAAAAACATGCAGCGACTTCTTTCACCAGAGCAGATAGAATCAGGACAGGAAGATAAAGCACCAAGGAGACGAATCACTTTGCATGTTTTTTTTTTTTAATCCCTCCATCTATGTGTCCTCTGCACAGGTGCGGATATTCCCTTACCTGATTGGACGAGAGTCCGCATTTGCTGATAACCTCAAATGGATGGCCTGTGCCAACAAAGGTTTGGGACTTTTTGATAAACACTTCTCAAGACAGCTTCCTATCAGAGTGTCGAGAACGCTCTGATGCGGCGTTTCTGCGGTGTGATACGAGGATGAGGATGTGTCCTGTCTGTGTGGTTTGGCTGTGTGTGTGTGTGTGCGTGTTGCATGTGTTTCCATGTGTGTATGTGCTGGCTCAGACTCTTTCTGCCAAGAGGCAATGAAGTGGCACTTGGGAGGGGTCAGAGGTCAATCCGCTCTAATCCCTCTTCCTGTCAGAGTGTCTCCCCCTTGGCTGCTCGCTGCTGATGGCTCCCACGTGTCAACGCTCCGGATGAGTGCCCTCTGGAAGGGAAAGTCGCAGCCAGGAAAACAGATCACAGAGCGACTGTGGGGAGACGAGCCCCAAACATCCTTCCCTATACAAACCCCCACTGTGGGGTAACCTTACATGTCCAGTATGAGGCATTGTCAGCAACAGCGGGAGCTGACAGCAAGTCAAATGGCTCCTGTGTCGCTCTAAGCTGAGCCACTGGAAGCCTGTTTCCACTGTGGTTCAGTGAAGTCAGGGACATTAGCAGGCATGAGAAGTAGCAAAGTACATTAGTGCATGTAAGCAGGAAACAATGTACTTTTGCTCTATTATTTTACAGTCATCATGTCGGGGTAATATGTCGACGAAACTGGATTACATCAAACACTTGAGAACCCAACAGTGTGTACTGTAGCTAGTCAGAGCTCCATCATGGAATTTTAAAGCTGTTAAAGGATCTTTCAAATTGTTCTGCGTGTATATAGTTTGCAGAAAAATAAATCAGTCCTGTTGAAAAAAAATCTCCATTTTGTTCTCACTCCACAAAACACTTCTGGAGCTTCAGAACAAACCACTGCTGAAGCTTTCCTCTAAACAACTGAAGTAGTTGTCGTAACTAAGTTGGATTATACTGGACACGTTGCATGGAGCAGTTTCATGTTCATGACTACGAAACTTTCCACGACTTTGCATTGGCATGAGGATGTGTAGACAATGCATTTTCATGTTCAAATGCATGAAAGAACAAATGTTCTTTAAGTTAAAAATGGTGCTCTGTGGAGGATGTGCCTCATGTTAATATGTTTGTGTATTCAATTGCAGGATACTTCAGTCAGATCTCCACCTTAGCAGACGTTCAGGAGAACGTGATGAGGTATCTCCACGTCATGAGCCGCCCAAAGGTCATTGATCACGAGCACGACACGGTGTGGACTGAAGCCTACGTGGACAGTGCTGTAAGTACAAGTCTCCTCATGACTTCCTGTGATTTTCTAAGTTATCAGTCCTCATTCCCACTTTACATTTATATATGAATGAGAGTGCATGCTTGTATGTAAAGCGCAGTAGCCATGCTCTCAACAGAGACTGGACAAAATAACAGAAATCTCTCATATATAATGTAATACAGTTAATTGTATTGTATCACAAAGATGTCCTGCATTACATCATCATCAAAAGAGAAAAGACATATTTTGTCCATCCTTGTACTGTACAGTAAGCATGCACATGCGAGCGCCTGCTTTCTCATCATTATTCTCCATGCTGCTGGAATGATTCTTCATTATGAGCTTCATTAATCTGCATGGATCTTCCCCCCGCAACGTACATCTGCGTCCACAAATTCGATGCACAATGTGAAGGCTTTAACTCACCGGATGATTCAATCTTTATGCGTCTCTTCTTTCATTTCAGCTTTCGCAGGCTTATAAGGTAAATATATACACGTGAGCTGATCTTTCATCATTTATATGAAGAAAAAAAAACACAATTTATTTGTCATCTCAATATGAAAGAATCAACCGCATGCTGTGGGAAGTAGTTCTGAACAAGCTTCAGAAAAGAAGATCATGGGAGGTAAGTCAAGGTTTCCACTGGGACTCAGTAAACGTGAGTCATATCGTTTGAAGTGGAGGTGACTTGTGAGGTTAAATAGCTGCTCATTGTTCCTACTTTTCTACATTATGCTTTAATATTTCCTTGGAAGTCTAAAGTGAGGAGAGGCTGTTCTCTCTTAGGGGCAGGAGAAGCAGAGGAGCATTTATTGTAGTACTTTTCTCTCTCCCTCACACACACACGCACACACACACACACACACACACACACACACACACACACACACAGAAGGGTTGGGAGATTGTCCTCTGGAGTGTGTGCTCTTGTATCTCAGCCTCAGACACACCATTCATCATTCTGTGGATCATTGCATTTTATCTCCTAAAGCCCATAATAAAACTGACATTGGAGGGGCGATCAAGAAAGGGAGAGAGAGAAAAGGAGAACGAGAGAGAGGAGAGAGAGAGCAGTGGAGGTGGTTAGACGTTTACCTGAGTGTGTGTGTGTGTGTGTGTGTGTGTGTACGTGTGTGTGTGAGTGTGTCTGCGTGCGTGCGTGTGCGTGTGCACGCGGAGCGAAGCGGTCCAGTTTCCACTTCCATTGTGTGTTGTGATGAATTTAAGGACCCACCATTCTTCATTTTGTCAAGCTGGCCAGTACACACTGTAGCTCACACAGCTCCAGCGCCTCATATGCATGCACGTACACAGGTGAACATCAACCACACACACACGCACGCACACACACTCACACTCAGCTGTGTCGATTCACGAGGTGAGGGAATAGCAGACCCACTTTAGCAGCGCTCATGTGCTTAATTATGTCAGCCTTCATCCTTCTGAGCTGACCTCGTCTCCTCCTCTGAGGACGTCAGACTCACGCGGCTCAGCTTTGACAACAGGAGGGCTTTCGAGCAGGATCCTGTGTCATTCTGCAGGAACTCATTTTGTCGCTGGGTTTTAAATTTAAATTTTGTGCAAGAAATGAATGTTGAATCCGTGTTTAATAGTACGCTGTTACAAGATCTAATGAAACCTTTCAATGTGCTATTTACTTAAATGTGTAGCCACCTCTAGCATTGATAATGTCACATCCTGAAGTCATTATTCCCTGCTCAATAAGTCACGCTCCTCTCTCTTCTATCTGGAAGTTTTAATTGAATATCATGTCAGTTAGTCTGTCTCTTTACTGGTAACTGGCTGCTGAAGCTGTTCATTACTATTAATTAATTTCCACGCCTGCTGTTTTGGTTTTTGTTTTACATTCACTTATGATTGCATTGAACAGTTTAGAGGTTTTGTTAAATGAAAGGATTAATAGCGTCACTTTGGAATTCAAATTTGACTGAACATTAAACACACTGGCAGGATAATATATTGCACAAGTTACAGTGTTGGCTACTGTTTAGACTCTCTCAGTAATATAATATCTTGAATAATAGAGTTTGGATATTTGTCTTTTTGTTTACAAACCTGATCGCAGAACACGCTAACGCCCCTCTCAGTGCGATGATCCAGCTAAGAGCATTCAACTGTAAGAAATGTCCTTCTTTTCAGATGAAGGAGAAAGCCGGCCCAGCTCTGATGACCACAGTTGCCATGCCTGTGTTCAGCACAAAGAATGAAACGGTGAGTGATTATAGTTATGTTTCACTCTTCAGGTTGACATTTTACATTTTAGAATACCAATTTAAAATTCAATACATTATTTAAGATTAAATTAATGACTCACAATATTTTTACCTTGAATACCCCATGGCTAGTTGGGGCCCCCTGTCACGCTTCAGAAGTCTATAACGTCCAAACCTCTGAGATGCTTTTATTTTAACAGCTGTATCAAGGCCCAAAGAAGTAAAACCCTTAAATATATCTGACAAAACAAAAAGATCAGAGAAAAGGCCATAATGAAATATGAATTTGTTTAGCAGCATTAGTGTAGTGTTTTCCAACAAGATTAATCAACTCACGACCTGTAACGGTTGTAGTGGAACAGGTGGATCCAAGAGTTGATGCCAAACAGGGAGTATATTTGGAAAGTGAATTTACTGATCACAAAGGGACTGCTGGCAGGTAGAGGTGGTAAGCTCGAGCGCAGGGTGGCGCAGGTGGAGACTCCCGGTTACGCAGGTGGCTGGCTCAGGCAGGCAGGACTGTGTGGGTTGGCAGAAGTCCGGGAGGCTGGGTGGCGATAGGTGGAGGAGCTGGTCCACAGGAAAGGTGGCGACAATAATCTGGCACGGTGCGGAGGGAAGGTCTGGGTATAAGAGCAGATGCTGATTACATCCAATGCGATCCAGCAGCAACGCCATGCCCAGCCTCACTAAGCACCTCTGAAACACAAAGCACAGAAACACACCAGCTCCAAGTCTGCAAGAAAGCATCCTTGCTGGAAACACTACAAACTGCCATGGTTTGGCCCAGAACATGAAGGCTCTGCAGCGAGACGTAAATATGACCAGAACATACTTGACATGCATCAGAGATTTTGTTGAGGTTTCTGCACAGAGCCCACAAGTAAATAAAAGACACCTCCCACCCCAACCTGTTCACCCTGCTGCTGCCTGACAAACGATACAGAAGTACCTGCTGTCATACCACCAGACTACGGAGCTTCTTTGTTCAGACTCCAACTTCAGAATGAATAACAAGTCTGTGTAGAATAAAAAGACTACCACTTGCTGGTTATCGTGCAGCCCTGTGTTGTAGATGAAAAAAACATTGAACCTTCAACCTTGAAGTGGTGACTCTTTGAAGGGGGCTGACTCTCTGGACTAATCCACCAAACCTTACGTGACGTAGTTGAACAATAGCTCCACTTCAACCAGCTACAACAGTAAAACGCTGCCTACACATTGATTAATCAGTATTTCAAATCTAAACATGTAATATGCAACAAGAATGTGTCACATCCCCTATGTTGAATGTCTTAAATTACGTAGGGATTTGAATTCAGCGCCTTTAATTGTATTGGACTACTTTTTCCACAACTGCTGACAGCCTGTATTTTCATGTAGTTTTCATCTAAAGTTTTGTCCGTGTGTTTTGAATCTTTTCATGCAGAAGAACCAGGGTATTCTGTTGGGGGTCGTAGGAACAGACATCCCTCTGCAGGAGCTGATGAAGCTCATCCCTAAACATATGGTACAATCAGCTGTTCTTGTACATTTTGCATTGCACAAACTAACTTACTATCATTTTTGTTTTTTAAATTACTTTCCTTGTGTCTCTCGTCTCGCGTCTCTAGTTAGGGATCCATGGGTACGCGTTCGCTATCACGAACAACGGCTACATCCTGACGCACCCGGACCTCAGACCCTTGGTAACTTGGTTTCTTAACGTTACTTTAACACCAAACTGTCTCACTGCATTCCCTGATTTTACCCTGTTTTCTTTCTTTTTGTTTTGTCCATGCAATTCAATGCTTAACCGAAACTGATGAACTGAACGCCTCCGCTAACGAGTGCACACAGAGACAAATGTGTTATCTGGTTAGGAGGCTTTGTGGGCTCGTATAGTCTGTAATCCCCACCTTTTCCTTTGATGTATGCATGCAGGGATAAAGGCCACTCATAGGGCTGGCTGGCCTGAGATTTCCCAGAGGTAACTTAACACTCGCTGGCAGAGACCACAGCCGCTCGCCCTGGGACCGCTGGTTCCTCAGGAGCTATGGCTGTGCTAGTGGATCTGTGTGTGCCAGTGTTAGTGCTATTCCTCTCTGTGCAACTGTGTGTGTGCGTGTTAGTCTGTGCTGGTTTTTTTTCGTGAGTGTATCTTTGTGGCTAAAACTGTGCTGTGGTTGTAGTCATTGACTTTCTTGTTTCCTGTCGAGTTTGACGTGTAAAGTTAAATGCATTTGTTGTTGACTTTTTTTTTTTTTTTTTTAGCCTGGATATCCTATCAATCATATTAATTATTTTTAATTTACCTGACAGTGTTAATTTCACAGACGACTTGTTAGATTATTAAACAGCAAAGTAGCTGCCTCCAAAACAAAGCTTGATGAACAAGAGCACACAGCATCATTCTAGCACTGAAAAACAAAAAGACAGATCGCTACATTGATTTATTTCTTTAATATCAAGCTCGTAAATTTGAAAACTATGTGTCACGTGCAGATTTCACAGTTGGGTGAGGCTAGATTAGCAGACATGTTAAGGCCGTTAAGTCAAAATGTGCAGCATTACACGAGAGGGGAGCATTGAATTGTGTGTGTTGTGTTCGTGTGTGCAGTATCAGGACGGTCAGAAGAGGAGGAAGCCCAACTACAGCAGCGTGGATCTCTCAGAGGTGGAGTGGGAAGACAAAGATGATGCCGTACGTGTTCGACCTCTAAAAAAACAGTGTTAAAAAAATATCATCCTTCATTACAAATGTCTCATGCGTAATATGAAACACTAGGCGCATGTCCATCTCCCTTTCGCTACTTAAACAGCAGATTATCTACTGAGCGAGGTGCACAGTTCAACTAAAGCTTCCAGTTTTGCTGCTTAAATGTATTTGTAACTGCAACTTCATTGCATATTGGGAGCAGCCTCTCAAATCATTAAATCTAAGTGAACCTGGCTTGTCGGCACATCTTACTATATGAATAATGCACATTTTAAATGACAAAGAAAAAAATGCTTGCCTTGACTTTAGACCAGCTTTTTATTGGTCCGTGGCGCAGTTGCTCTCTGCTGCATAAAGATAGCAATGCGCCATCATTGCGCCTGACCACACCTCATTTTAAGAACGAGAACACACCCAGGGGCGCACAGGAGGAAGCAAGTGCATTTGCAATTTACACGACGAGGGCGGGGGGGCGTGAAAATGGCAACTGCATCGGCTTGAAACTAGCGCTGGCACTTGCACTGCTCTGTTTTCTGATGATCAGGGAATTATCAGAAGAATTGTCAAGCCTTATCAAGGTATTTTCGGTGGAATGGCCGTCACTTACAGGCTGCTAGATCAGCGACCCAGCCTTGACTTCTCTGCTCTATGAGCCTCTCTGTGCTCTTTATCTTTCAGCTACGTAACGCTATGGTGAACAGAAGGACAGGCACTTTCTCCATGGAGGTGAAGAAGACTGTGGATAGAGGGGTGAGGCGTGCAGATAAACATGTTTAGTGTCTCCATATCAGATGAGGGTTGTTCTGTCTCTGCTGTCTCTTGACGAAAGGAGCAAATCTCACCCGCACCTCTTCTGCTTCTCCTTTAGAGACGTGTCCTGAAGATGCACAATGACTATTACTACACTGACATTAAAGGGACACCATTCAGGTGGAGGAAGGGTTTTATTACATTCCCGTAACGACTTTCTTCCAGTTTATGTCTCGGTTGCACGTAATGCTAACTCTCTTCTTTGTCTGCGTCTGCAGTGTCGGAGTGGCTCTCTCCAGAGGTCATGGAAAGTACTTCTTCCGAGGAAATGTGTCAGTTGAAGCTGGTATGTCACTCGAAACTTCGCCATTTACTCTATTAACAAAAGCCTCAATACAGTGAGACGCATGTCACTCTGACCTGCCTGTTTTGAAGACCTTATTGGCTCGCTTTTCCCAGGCCGGCATTGCTGAAGCGTTACTGACTTGTGTTTTTCAGGGCTCCGTGATCTGGAACAGCCAGATGTCGCCCTAGCAGATGAATGGTAACGCCGGGGTTATGGAAGTGGGCATTCATGCGTTATGTAGGTTATCCCTCTGTGTTCATCGGGGATGTGGAGGCATGTGATGAAACAGTGTTGGCTCTGTTTTGGACCACAGGACTTACTGCAACACAGAGGAGCAGCACGAGCACCGTCACCTGACCCAGATTCAAGCCATCAAGCTCTTCATGACGGGCCGCAGACCACACCTCAAATGTAAGAGACACTCGAGACGGATGAATTGACCACAGGGAGATTTCTGTAAAGCAAATGGATGTTTTGGGTCATAAAGGTCCGTATTTGTTAAACTGGTCTGAAACGCTTGGCAGGTGACAGAGAGCTGATCCAGGAGGTGTTATTTGATGCAGTGGTCACAGCTCCACTGGAGGCCTACTGGACCGGACTCGCCCTCAACAAGTCAGAGTAAGAACATTTCTGCCAGTAAAGCCCAGGACAAAGTTACAATCCGTTCATTACAACCCCTTTATAAAGTATGCCTTCATAGAAAATGGCAATTAAAGTGACCAACTCTGCTTTCAAGTAAACAATACTCACAAGCTTATATTTACTTGAAAGCAGAGTTGGTCACTTTAATTGGATTTTGAAGTCAAAATTGTCTGTATTTGATGATAACCATTAGCATTCCCTCTTAAGGCAATATCCAGGCAATATATAAGTTCCATAGGCCTCGCTCTGTGCAAAAAAGCATTTCACAGTTCAGCTGAAGCTAATGTGATCATCTGTCTAAGTTACCCAAATCAAGTTTGTATCTTCCAAAGTCAGTCTTTGTACTTACCCAGACACACTTTGTGTTCTTTTTTTTTTCTTTTTTTTTTGGAGCAGTCGTGCAGGGAAGGAGAAGCTTAAGAGTGTTGGAGGACAGACACTTTATTTCTTTAAATCAAACTACTGAAGCTTCATATTGGCTTCAGCTGAACTTTAAAAGTTAATGTCTGCACAGAGTGAGGACTGTGCATTTTGTCCTCCATCACTTCCAATAGAATTACATTAGACTGGAACCATCGAAGTGACCAAAAGCTGTTTTAAGGCACTTGGAAGGACATGGAAACATGGAAACCAAACTTATCATCAAACTCTCTTATTACAGTGCCCTGATGTACATATTGTATGAGATCTGTCTTAGGATACATGTCATGTGTAACTTTTCAACTTATGGGTGATACTGATATTATTTAATAATTTTCCTGGTAATAATCATATGATAATCATCAAAAATCAGAAACCTGAAACATTTATAAGAACAACTTACATCTTCATGACATACTGTGTATGCTAATTAAACCTTCATCAGTCATGCAGTAATACTTGTTAGTACCTTAAAGGTCCAGTTCGTAAGACAGTTGATTGTTTAGACTCCTTCCAGGCGGTGGGCCCGACCTCCCAACCTGAAAGCATCAGTATTTGAGACTCAACGATCAACTATGTTACAAATTGGAACGTTTCATTTACATGCAAACCCTTGATATGTGTTAACAAGAGTAATTTGTTAACATTTGTTGTTTAACATTACTTAATGTTTATTATTATATCAATTAACTGTTAATTAATGCTTATTACAGGATTAACTAATATTGATTAATGTACCCTTATTATTTACTTAATGTTTATTTGATAAAGTAGTATAAACTGATGCCACACTCCACATCATATATAGTCTAAGCTTGCAATGCCTGTCCTTATGTGGGCCTTTAGAATAAAACATAAAACCTATTAGCAAATACACAATAGACATAACAAACACAAACACAAGAATGAATACATACAAGAAAATACCAGTCCAAAGGCACAATGTTTTGCTTATTTACTAATATACTAATACTAATAAAAAGCAAACTAGTTTGAGAAGATGTTACTTGTTGCATAGTGTAATTCTTTTGAAGTGGTATTTTTATGTTACACCTCCAACATAAAAGCTGTATCAGCTACCAAAACATTCAGAACATTATATATCAGATACAATGTCCTATATCATATATGTAAAAGTACAGATGTGTTTATGTGGCCCTGCTCTGCATTACACAGGAACTCAGACAAAGGAGTGGAGATTGCCTTCCTGGGCACACGCACCGGCCTGTCGAGAACCAACCTGTTTGTGCCCGCCGATCAGCTCTCCAATCGGTGAGTGCCGTCGCTCAACATCTCTGTAATCATTACTTACAGCTCGAGGTTCTGCGGTGATTGTGCTTGATGAATCTGATCCTTCGCTCGTCACGTCAGCTTCGTTGTGTGTGCGTCCTCAGAGACTTCCTGACAGCGGAGGACAAGGAGGGTGTGTTTAATGCTGATCACTTCCCTCTGTGGTACAAGAGAGCGGCAGAGCAGGTCCCTGGCACATTTGTCTACTCCATCCCCTTCAGCACAGGTATGCAGAACAAAATAACACACACAAGACATGACAGAAAGTGTGTTGTATGAAATAAAAGTTCCCTGCACAAAGGTACTGATCTGCTGCTGCTAAGTTATCTGCATTGCACATTATACAAGTCACTCTCAATATACTTTCAATTATCGAGTGCAGCATTATATAGGGTACTTCCAGGAAATCCATCTGGTTTCCTTAGTCACTCAGCATTTAAACATCTTAATCAGTCTTTTTCCATATCCCTCTTTCTGTTATGGATTGTGGCTTTTACTGGTTTCCACTGATAGGATGCGCGGCACAGCTCACCACCCTCACAGCTCTCCTGCAGTTAATGTGGCCCACACTCAGCCTGCTGTTCAGGGTGGTGGGGGAATTCAGCGCCACTCTACAGGACATTTACCACCTTTCCTCTGTTAATGATGACTGCGTCCACTCAGGCTTTGCCATCATAACGTGAAATGTCCAATCACAGCACCCATTACAGAATTATTAGACTCATCTGGCTGTAGAAAACCCTCGGACTGCGCTCCATTAGCGTGAAGTAATGGACTTGTGCTGCGGTTTCTTTTGAGGCTGCTGAGTAAAGGGTGCCATCTAGTGAGCAGTAGGTGAAATCTGAACAAATCACCTCAAGTGACTTCTCTGCTCTTCCTCTCCAGCTTTAGAGAATAAGAGCGTGGTCTTGGCCAGCACTGCAATTCAGCTCCTCGATGACAGAAAGTCTCCAATTGTTGCAGGTAAAAACCTCTAAACCATCTGTCTTGGATTTATTTTTGGAAACTGTGCCGTCTCTTATGTGCTTGGTTCTGTGCTCAGCTGTCGGGATCCAGATGAAGCTCGAGTTCTTCCAGAGGAAGTTCTGGACCGCCTGCAGACAGGTAACGACACAACAACTTCTGCAATGTGTTTAATGATAACTGAGCTCGCTGATGAGGTGTGAAACCAAGCCACTCTTGTTTTGTGCTCAGTGTACAGCCCTGGATGGAAAATGTAGCATTAGCTGTGATAACGAGGTAAGAACAGTCACATGACTCTCTTTCTTATTGTTTTCTCAGGTTGTCTTGTTAAAATAATCTGTTTATTCTTCTAACAGGACATTAACTGTTATCTCATTGACAACAACGGCTTCATTCTCGTCACAGAGGAGCAATCTCAGGTACTGTGTACTTTGTTTGGACAAAATAATGGAAACATCTAAAAAAAAACTTTCTCATTTTACCAAAGCTACCAAATTCTCCGAAAATGGTTCCTCACAAGTCTTTAATGTGTGTAGAGCGGGTTAGTTCTTCCAAAACGAAAGTTGAAAAGTGAAAGACAGAGGAAACCATTGAATTAAAAAAGTCTACTCACTGTTTTATATCTATTATGAATATAAAAATGTTTAGATGTGATAATATAAGTTTGCACCACAGCATGCATCTAATCCTGTAAAATGTGTGTGTGTGTGTTAAGCTGTGTGTCTGTGTGCTTTGACATAACTTCTCTCTCAGACAGGGCTCTTCTTTGGAGAGGTGGAGGGTGCTGTTATGAACAAACTTCTACAAATGGGGTCCTTCAAAAGGTGGGTGACAGGGTGTATCATTTCTCTGAACTTGAACTGATAAATTAAACCTGACATCAAAGCTTGTGATAATAATGACATATTTATGGTTGATTGCAACTTACTCTGTCCCATTTGTGTTTCAGGATCACGCTGTATGATTACCAGGCCCTTTGCAAAGAGTATGCTGGGAGCAGCGACAGTGCACGCACTTTATCAGATGTAAGTGCCAGAATGTGAGCTGCTATATTTAAAGATGGAGACAATTCTAATCTGTGGTCGACTACTGTACGTCTACAGTTGTTTGACCTGAGTTGAAATAAGCAGCATGGATACATCTCTCTGGGTTTGTGGTTAACACTGATAAACGATGACATTTAAACCGCAGTAAACAATATTTCATTTCTGCACTCAGGCTCTAAAAATATATACTTTTCTCTCTTTCAGCCCTTCACTGTTGTGAAATGGCTCCTGACCGAACTTGTCATGTAAGAATAGCACAAAAACTTTTTTTATGTTTATTATATGGGCTCATTATGACATTATGTGGTGTGTTTAATGTAATATAATAATTTTTTTTTTAAAGTCTATTAATTAGTATTATTATGATTTGATAAGAACAAGGATACTTTTTAAATACATTTTTGTTTCTATAAATCTTTCTATAAATATATTCACATATTACGCCCTTCAGCTGTCTATAATATTAATAACTGTGAATGTTAACCAGGAACGTGACACACAGGTTCATGGTTATGCACTGCTTATAATATGGTTGATGTGCTCAATTACTATTAATACCCTTTTGTAAAAACAGATATGATTATTAGCTTACCGTCATATTCAGTATTTCCTATGACTGTCGCCGGAAATATATTATTATTGATTTGCCGTTTGTATTTTTCTCTTCAGTTTTCTGCTAGAATTTAACCTTTACAGCTGGTGGAATATCGACCTTTCTGTTAAAGGTAACCATAGTTCATATATTTATATGCATGTTACAGCCATGTGCGAGTGTGTGAGAAGGTATTACAGTGAACACTGGAAACCTCCCCCTTTTTCTCTACAGTGTTGTCAATTTCTGCAGTTCAGTTAAAAATGTTTTGTCACACATTCAGCTCAGAGATCTCGGGGTAAACATATGATGGTGCCATGTGATACAGAATACCCTGCCTTTGTCTCCGAACGCACCATCAAAGAAACGACAGGCAACATCGACTGTGAGGGCTGTTTCAGGTACTGTATTGGGTGATTTAGGCCACCTTAATGTAATTAATCACCCCCTTTGCTAATAATATGTATAACCTTATCAATAGTAAATGTTCGTCTCTGTTTGGGCTGCAGATCTTTTGTCATACAGCAGATTCCCAGTAGCAACCTCTTCATGGTGGTCGTGGACAATAAGTGTGACTGCAGCAGTGCCCCTCCAGTAACAATGGATCCTATCGAGATCATGTATATCCTTTCCAGATGAAACACAGATGTTTGAAATGTAGAAACTTGGAAGCATCATAATAATAATATTTGTAAATTACTATGAGTTATGAGTTATTTAAGTTGCACCACTTAAGTTTCACCTCAGGCTAAAGGAGTTGTGTTAATGTTGGTGACGCTCCGAACTTGATGGTGTATTTTCATCCTTGACGCCTTTGAACACAACGAGTCACTTAAATGTGACAGACTGAAGTTTCAGAAGGACAGGAAGAAGCCTGAATCGTGTCATCCTTTCCACCCTGAGGTATGAGTGTGTGTGTATGACTGTACAGTTTTATGCAGTGACGTTGATACTTGAGCACTAGAACAGGCCACTTTACAATATGTGATTCAGAGATGCTCAAAGGCAGATTTCTAACCCTTGCCTCTCCTCCTGTTTACAGTCTTTATGCTTAGCTAAGCTAAAGAGCTGCAGTAGCTTCACATTTACTGTACAGGCTTCAGAGTGGTTACTCTTCTCATATCGTTCATGGCAAGGAAGAGACCAAGTATATTAAAGATATGTTGAATAAAATGTTGAATAACAACTTCAGTCTTAAGTCATAACTATTGTTAATAATACGATTGTTCTCATCAATGTAAAATACTGTTAGTTGGCTGGTTGGTTGGTTGGCTGGCTTGATGAGTGTTTGGTTGGCTGTTTGGTTGGTTGGTTAGTTCAATCGATGGCTGGATGGTTGGTTGGTCAGTCAGCTTGATTGCTCAAAAACTAGAGAATGTCTTTCCACCAAACTTGGATGGGTCTAAACCCAGAATAGAATAGACCCCATTAATTTCTGATGCAGATCCGGTTAAAGGGCTGAGTCCAACACATTTTTTTCCCCTTTCTATAACATTGCAAGATAATAAAGTTTTATGTAGTTAAAGGGAACTGCTTGGCTTGGCCGAGGTTTGTGCTCTACTGAGTGCCCTTCTAATGTTGGAACTGTGTTATCACAATTGACCAATATAATGGCCAAAAAAACAAGAATAAGACCCAACTTGTTCAACAACAGTACCTGTTTGCATCCATTACTATCTTTCCCAGATAAAACGAGAGTATATAATCCACCCTGGTAACATTTTTGATCATGCTCTTTATAGCTTCAAATGTATCACAAATGACTTTGTCTTCCACAGGAAAATGCCATGGAGTGTGGTTCAGCAACACGCCTCACCAGCGCTCTGACAGCAGCTCTGCTCCCTCTGATAGCAGCGACCATCAGCAGGTGACCTTTAGCAGGAGAGCTGGACGTCAGTAAGGACTAAATCAACAGAGGGATGCTTACAGTATAAACACATAGAGAACATGGCCAAATGAATTTGCTCATACCTCTGCAACAGGCAGCGCTCTACTAAGAAAAAATCTTTACCTGTAGTACTGAGGCTCACATCCATTAAAGCAGAAAACATGAACAATGTGGTGCAGCTAAAGAAAATGAGAAAAAGTGTTGAGTGACTTTGCTTAGAGCATCAAGTCACTGACAGTTTGCCATATTGTCCAGAATGTGTGCTGAAATCAAGAGAAAGAAATGCAGTACGTCAGCAGTAAAAACAGATGCCTGCAGTAGGAGAACAGGTATTTCTTGTAAACGTATAAAACAGGTCCTTTGTGCAAAGGATGATCATAAGAAAACAAATGTGTTTGTTTCTTTCTTGTTAGGAAAAAATGAAGGCTAATATAAGTCTGCGGAATGTAAAATGCACTTTTGTCGTATGTGGAAAAAAATGCAGAGCGGTCTATATTTTTGGCAGTAAGTTGCTAAAAACAGTTGACAATGCTGTCATAGTTTTTCTTTCTTTAAATATTTTAAGTTTATTTTGTAACTAAAATGTTTTTTCCTTGTTTATGTGTCATGTAAAATACAAGCGAGACAACAGAACATTAAAACTTGCTTTATTCTGCCAGTTTTTAAGACATTTCAGACAAGCTAAAGATGCATGAGGAAAAAGATACATTGATATATTCAGTCATTTGTCAAGGTGACCTCAAGGTGATATTCTGAAACACATGTTTAAGAAAGCTGATGAATAAATACAAAGAAATATTTTCCTTCCTTTATTTAACAGTTGTGTTATTTTCTGTGTCTGTGTGTGCGCATGTGTGGCAATGTTGTGGTGATGCCAGTTTGTATAGTATCGGACATGGAATATTACTGGGAAGAATGAGGCCACATAACACAACTAACAAGTTAAACATATAAACATAAATGTTTTATACAGAATATACTAATTCACAGAATGGTATTAATGGGAGACTGATTTAGTTACAGAATACAGTCACAACAGTCTCTAGCAAACAAAAAAAAACTGTTACATAATATGATCAAAATATACAAAGACACATCAAATAACAAAAAAGTGAGGGGTGAGCATTTGCGTTTGTTAAATATGAGTAAAACTAAATACATTGTCAACTTTGACTTAAAAAGATTTCAATATTAAAGCAGGTTAGAACCCATACTCTGTTTTGTACATGATAAACCACAACTTAAAATGGGAGCTGGCAACAAAACCAAAAAAAAGATTTGATTTACCATCTCACAGTTATTTGACTGCACTAGATTATTAAAAGGTTTACATCTCTAACAGTTCTTCAGGCTGTTTGCTTTCTCTTTCTGTACACAGTATAAAACAGTTGGAGTCTCAGCGTCGCTGCACGGTGCTGTAAAGCATGTTCTTCAGGGCTGGTGCAGCCGGCGGCTCAGGGATGGTGTCATAAAAATGGTATGTTTCATACTGGGGGGGAAAGAAAACACTGTAGCATCTATTAAAAAATAGCAGCTATTTAAAGGTGCACTATGTAGTTTTGGAGTAGAAGAGAAAGATCTTTTCTGTCTGATTTTTGAGGCCTAAACAAACTAAAGGAACAACACAGTATTATGCTGTTTATTCTCTTTATAGATGGCAGACCCTGCCACCTTTCTAGCTTCAAACAGTGTTCTGAGGACAATATTTTATAATATATTTATATATTATATGTTATATTTTATGTTTTTATAATTTATTCTTCAAAACTACATAGTGTCCCTTTAATATTGTCGCACGTGTCAGACTTACATTCTCATGCCGAGGCTCCGTTATTTTCACTTCCTCACAGCCTGCTGCTGAGAAAGACACACACAGTTAAATACTTCCCCATGAATTGAGTTTAATAGCAACATCTGTAGAGATGAATCTGAATAATGTCTCCTGGGTAGAGTTAGACATTTAAATCAATCTTTAAGCAAATAAACTAGTAGTGTTATGTGCTGCTTAACAACTATTGATGAAAAATGTGAGACATCATTTACACAACTGGATATTTAACTTAAAAAAAAGAATAAGCATCTTCATATCCATCACACGCTATCAGAGTAACCAATCAACAACCATCACTTCAGTGTTTACATTCAGGATAATAACTTCTCATAAACATATTAAGTATTTTTTTTATTAAATTGTGTCAAGTGCAAATCTTTGATTCATTACCTGATGCTGGTTTGACTGGTGTTGACTGGGTATTAGAGGACCAACCACCAGTATGATGTGACCTAACAGCAGACCAGCCTGATGGAACAACACAAGTACATTTCAACACGCCATCTGTTCCCACACAGTATGTTTTTCACGTGTGAAAAGGAGTGATAGACACAAGCGAAGGGGGTGGTTTGTATCTCAGTGCAGTGGTGGTTGACCACTCGTGTGGTTTACTTTCCGTTAAAGACGCAGGTTCTGTGTATTTGTTCTATGCAGGTGTTGGTTATTTTAGTAGCTGTGAGCATGAACTTTGTTCAACTGAAAACAATGTGACCCTGCTTCAAAGTTCCTTACAAATGCAAAAAACTTTTAAGATCCAAACTAAAATATGTGTATGGAATGACTGTTTGGCCCATCCTAACCTAAATGAAGAACAGTGTCAGGTCAGGCACCAGCGTTCATGTGATATTTTTCTGACACACTGATGCTCCTTTCACCAACCTGTTCCCCTTATGCTATACTGTGCTTAAGCATCGTTAATTTAATTTATAATTAATTTAACTTATATCTAATGATGTTGGATTCTTTGACAGCTCCCACAGAGAGCACACCCTTTTGCTAAATCTAACTGTATGACTAATTTCTATAAACGGTCAATTCCTTTACAAGTGTCCTAAGTATCTTTTCAGTAGTTGTTGAAGCTCAAACTGGGTTAATCTCAAGATGCAACTTGAAAGACGATTGTGAAAATGCAATTTACATACAATTAATTATCAGGCAAAGTGCTAAAAGGCTTTTAGATTTTCTGCATGAAATCCTACACAACAGTTTGTGTGAACACACAGATAAAAATAGATTTTGAATTTATTAGTCATAGTTCTCACCAGCTCTTTTTCGGTTACAGCAAATCGCAGAAATGAGCAAGACAACGCCCACAGTGACTCCACAACCAGCTGCGACTGCTGCAAACTTCAATATCCACCCTTCTGCTTTGAAACAATAGAAGCAAGTGTTTCTCTGCACAACTTCAGTGAAAAGCTGACATGCGCATGTAAACAGTATTTCACAGACCAGTACCAGTGCATAACTGATATATGAAAAGGCAATACCTACCTGTCCTTTCATCACCAGATTCTGGATTCATAGGTTTCATACTGGTATCTATTTCTTGAAGGCACAAAAAACCTGTTAATATTAAAACTACATGCTGTCCTCCTTTTTCAAGCACAAATGTTAGGAAGTACACTGTTGTCTTGTGCTGCTTAAAAACTGTACTTTGACTGACTTTCAGGATAATGTCTTTTTTAATTCATATCAACTGTTTTACTATATTGTACAAAAAAATGTTTTGATCAGTCAGTTTGAATCAACTGAATAATTACACCACCTGACTCTGGATTCACTGGTTTTGGATTCACTGGTGTTGGATTCACTGGTGGTGGATTCACTGGTGTTTGAGGCGTAGAGATGGAACCACCAGTATGACTTGGCCTATCAACAGGCCAAGCTGGTGGAACAACACAAGTACATTTCAACATACTAAATACACTGAAACATCTGGAGAAAAAAAACACTTGAAATGTCTGTTCTTTTATTACCTGATGGTGGTTTAACAGGAGGGGGAGTACCAGTCTGACCTGGAGAATAAGAAAAAGACAGACCTTTAAAAATGTTCAAACTCATTGACACTGAAGAGCTTCATAATAATGTTCTGGACTGCCACCTTGATATATAAAATGTCATACCTGTGGTCATTCTTAATCTTGGTGTTATCTGGATCATGCTCGACTCTTTCTCCACAATATCTACAGTAAGAGGATGTAAACTATGGATGATACATTTCCCAAGTGTACGAATGAATAATTATATATGTAGCCAACTGTATGGGTATCTGTTTATGGGGATGTTTCACAGTTCAACTTTTCCTGTAAGATCTGAGACAAACTCGGAGGTGCTGTCATCCTGTAATGTACTGTAAGTATATATATATATATATATATGTATTTATATATATATATATATATATATATATATATATATATATATATATATATATATATATATATATATATATATATATATATATATATGTATATATATACATAGTCGCATTCATTAAACTCATCATAGCAAATGTATTAATATATCTCTGACTTACCAGTCAGAGTGTATCGTTCACTACGAGCGGACAGAGAGTTGGGTCCACCTCCCAAACTGTAATCACAGCTGGCATCACTTTGCTGAACTGAACGCAGACGACTCAGTAAATCATCAGTTGTGACAGTAAACTGACAGAACCACTGATTTGTTTTCATGTCTCTTTTACTCCAGATGGTTGTTGTTGAAACTGGATTACTTTTTTCTCCAAAGTACAGGTTACATCTTGTGTCACGATTAGCAGATCCAGGCAGAGAGCAAGTAAAGAGAATGTTTTCACCAGGAAAGTGCTGAAGACTCATCTGTGGTTTTTGATCTAGAAAAGAGATTAATGAAAATTCAGAATTATGTGCAATTTTGCGTCAAGTACATTTCAAAATGACTCTTTCAAACAGTACTGACATATAAACAAGTCTATTGTTATAAAATGCAACAAACATGAATGATAAATGATATTTGATATTTGTTATCAATTATTTGTGCACAGAGCAACAAATATTATGACATAAAATTGATATAAATCACACTAATAAAAAGAATAGCTGTATCGCCTTCACCCACAGGTGATTGACAGATGTTTCTCGGCTCATTTTGGTTTGTTATCCCTGAAGACAAGTTCACACATACAATATTGTTGGTTTGTAACGTGACACAATAATATCAGTAGAGACAGTCACTTACTTTGAGTCCTGATGTTGATGGAGGCTGTTTCACTGTGTAGAGATGAAAAGTCTATCACTTCAAGCTTTAACATATAAAAACATTTGATTTTAACCTCAGCAGGTGAACTATGACTTGACATCTTCAGCAGTTCAGTTCCTGTCAGTGTCTTCTGACAAGAGAATTCTCTGACATTTACTGCACTTAAAGTGAAGAAATAACACTGAGACCCAAAAACAGATGGAGGAGTCTGACAGTCCAGTGTGACTGAGTCCGTCTCTGTGATCAGTGGTGGATTCACTCTCAGTTTAGGTGGAGGAGAGTCTGAAACATATATATGTTGGATTGAATTAATGACAATTGCATTTATTCAAATAATAATGAAATTATGAAATCATCAACAGTAGAGGATGCCCTGAGGCTGAGGATTCAATCATGAACATATTTCAGTTGTTTCCAAAACATTACTGATGACAAATTGTAGTGGCAGAGGACACCCATTGAAAACCATCCAACACTTTCTCTGAAGACCTGGGACACTTTGTTGTTTGAGCTCATACTGTAGGAGGATGTCCTAAAAATAGTCCATATTAGTCATGTGTGCTCACCTTGTATGGTGATGGAGGCTGAGTTACTGTCTGGAGACTTTTTCTCTCCAAGCTTTACAGTGTAATAACACCTGACATTGACCTCAACAGGGGCACTTTGATGTGACATCTTCAGCAGTTCTATTCCCATCAGTGTCCTCATACAATTGGAGCCTCTGACAGTTCCTCCACTTAAAGTGAGGAAACCACATTCAGACACAGAAACAGATGGAGGAGCCTGACACTTCAGTGTGACTGAGTCTGTCTCTGTGATCTCCAGTCGATTCACTGTCAGTTCTGGTGGAAGAAGAGCTGAAAATGTAGACACGCACATACAATTTGTCAAATACGTAATTGCTGCACTAATATGTTAATATTCCAATTCAGGGTTTGTGATTTATCAAGAAGTAAAGGGAAAATATATTGAATAACCAAACTTTGGAAAAATATATTCAAGTTAAATACAGACTAACATGAACTTCCTGTTCAGATTTAACAGAACATTGTGACATGAAAGATAACAAATCAGAGACTGACCTTGTGCTTGTATCTCATGAAAGGAATCTGTTGGAATACAGTGAGTTTAAAAATCTATTTATATTGATAAGAAAAAGACTGAAACTCCGCAAATCAAACATTTCAGACAAATATAAAGATCTCGATCAACATGTGCCTCCTTGATCCCAGTGAGGAAATTAGCTTTAGCCTCTGCAGTTTTACAGTTAGTTTAAAAATAAACAGCGCAGAGCAACAGCAACACAGACAATAACAACACATTCTACATTATTGTCATGTTGATAATGTTTCAAAGTAGAAGAGGTTTAACTTACACATGAGGAGAAACAACAGGCATCCAGACATGTTGCCTGTGCTGCTGGCCACGCTCTGTACTCGATCTCAGAGCAAACCACAGCTAGCAGCAGAGGTGACTTATATTAATAGACAGGCCACAGAAACACACAGGACATCCTTTGTAAAGAACCTAGTGTGGCCTGTGTTTTATTAGATAGAGAGGCTAGCAACTATGATTAAATGTCTTCATATATTAATTATTCTTTTTCTCACAAATACAGCCACTCTGTTTCAGCTTTTTTTCTTTTTTAGTAGAGAATATCTCAGTTTATAGACATCTTTCTATAAAAGCAAGGAATCTCTGTCTGTCTGTGTATGTGTGCCTCAAATATCTCTGCGGATCAGGATCAGACTGACCTGAGAGTTTCAACATGGCTGCTGCGTGGTTCAAGGGTGTGCAACGAATTATTTCTATTTTCTAAATTATTATTTATTAAATGCTTTACCAATTCTGCTAGCATTGTTAACCGTAGCCACTATAGTTACGTGTGCACCAGAGCTAATCACTGCAAAGCTCACTTCCTCAACGGTTTAAATTGCTGTAGGTTTATATCACTGTAGGTTTTAAATCCGCTTGTTTCTTAAGGTATGTCGTATACCCTAAGAAATGAGCAGATTTAAACCTACAGCAGCACGAGCTGGACCAGGATTTTGCCGGACATTGGAATAAGGAAATTAAGAATGAAAAACTAAATATCCCAATAGTATCTTACAATAGTTTAAAGTGATCAATAAAATGATATTTTATGAATATGTTTGTAATTGATTTAGTCTCTTTGATGGATTTCCATCTCCATTGTATCATTATGTGTTGGTTATCTTAATTTGTGTATGTGTGAGTCACTCCTCATATGTAAATAAACATGAACCTCAACTTCAAATATGAGCATAAATCCACTTTTATTAGTAGTTTATAATGTCTATTTTTTTATCATTTACAGCATTGCAACACAAGCAGTAATACATGTTATATTCAGGATGAACTTCTGTTTCTATCAGTACAATAGAGTTCAATTAAACTACACCATTCTAACGTCTGCTCTATGAGATAAAGATATAAATAATGCAAATATCAATTAACTGGTACATAAGAGAGCAAAGCGAAGTAACTGCAGAAAAACATTTGTGTTACAAATTAACTTGTTCACTACAGAAAAAGAAAACGGTACAAGTGCTGTACACTGAATCTCTCAGGGCTGCTGCGGCTGACTTCTCTGCTGCTGATGTCACTCTGAGGAGAAACAAACACACAGCTGATGTCACTGAGGTGTAAATGTTTGAATAATCACAATAGAGAAGTTGCACATGCTCAGTTTTTGTCACATGTATAGCTGTTGTGGTACAAGATTTTCACAGTATGGTAACCATCTCATACAATATCACCATAAGGCTGTCTGTGTACTGTAGATTTAGTTTAACATACACTTTATCATAATTTCATTAGATTTTAAAAAGTTAAAAATTCTGGCTACTTGTATGCATTTCAGCTGAAAGTGCATCACCAAGTGGTGAATCATCCTGTTGACTCTACATTCAGGAAGAGAAAAGCAGCTCACCAGCATTGTATTCATAAGTGACAATACTGTATGTTTCACTCAGTTGTGATTGATTTATCTCTTGTGGTTTCCCCTTTTCATTGTGTGATTGGTTTTGTATGTTTTCTGTGAGATCACTCCTCTTATGTAAAGCACATATGTAAAAGCATGCTTTGTGTTTAAAGCACCATACAAAGAAAAATGAATTTAGAGTGTTGTACACTGGATTTCTGGACTGATGTAGCTTACTTCTCTGAGCTGTTATCACTCTGTGAAAAGAAGGAAATACAAATGACTTGGCCTCCCTCAGACACATGCAGAATTATTGATTTAATTAGTTTCTCAAGACTTTTTTTTTGTGTCTCTGTCACATCAGAGAATCAGAGAATACGCTCATTTCCATGACAGTCCCTCTGATGGCATGTTCCGGTTCAAATTCTGATGACCTTCAAGCATATTAGCAGAAATTGCACCACCAAGTGGTGAATCAACATCTGACGTTACATTCAACATGAGAAAAGCAGCTCACCAGTGTTGCATTCATAGGTGACGATACTGTAGGTTTCCTCATATCCACCCTGCAAATGGCAGAGTGAAGGAAGCATGAGAGCAGCCTTATCTAAGACTGAATCATCACTGCAAAACCCAGGAGTCTGAACTCACCACTCGTTCACTGTTGACACTCACCAGATACTTCCTGTAATCTGAAACAGACACCAAAGCACAACTTAATACACTATAACAACAAAACAGTGCAGTGGTGGTTGACCACTCGTGTGGTTTACTTTCCGTTAAAGACGCAGGTTCTGTGTATTTGTTCTATGCAGGTGTTGGTTATTTTAGTAGCTGTGAGCATGAACTTTGTTCAACTGAAAACAATGTGACCCTGCTTCAAAGTTCCTTACAAATGCAAAAAACTTTTAAGATCCAAACTAAAATATGTGTATGGAATGACTGTTTGGCCCATCCTAACCTAAATGAAGAACAGTGTCAGGTCAGGCACCAGCGTTCATGTGATATTTTTCTGACACACTGATGTCAACAACGTCACTACCACAGCTCCTTTCACCAACCTGTTCCCCTTATGCTATACTGTGCTTAAGCATCGTTAATTTAATTTATAATTAATTTAACTTATATCTAATGATGTTGGATTCTTTGACAGCTCCCACAGAGAGCACACCCTTTTGCTAAATCTAACTGTATGACTAATTTCTATAAACAGTCAATTCCTTTACAAGTGTCCTAAGTATCTTTTCAGTAGTTGTTGAAGCTCAAACTGGGTTAATCTCAAGATGCAACTTGAAAGACGATTGTGAAAATGCAATTTACATACAATTAATTATCAGGCAAAGTGTTAAAAGGCTTTTAGATTTTCTGCATGAAATCCTACACAACAGTTTGTGTGAACACACAGATAAAAATAGATTTTGAATTTATTAGTCATAGTTCTCACCAGCTCTTTTTCGGTTACAGCAAATCGCAGAAATGAGCAAGACAACGCCCACAGTGACTCCACAACCAGCTGCGACTGCTGCAAACTTCAATATCCACCCTTCTGCTTTGAAACAATAGAAGCAAGTGTTTCTCTGCACAACTTCAGTGAAAAGCTGACATGCGCATGTAAACAGTATTTCACAGACCAGTACCAGTGCATAACTGATATATGAAAAGGCAATACCTACCTGTCCTTTCATCACCAGATTCTGGATTCATAGGTTTCATACTGGTATCTATTTCTTGAAGGCACAAAAAACCTGTTAATATTAAAACTACATACTGTCCTCCTTTTTCAAGCACAAATGTTAGGAAGTACACTGTTGTCTTGTGCTGCTTAAAAACTGTACTTTGACTGACTTTCAGGATAATGTCTTTTTTAATTCATATCAACTGTTTTACTATATTGTACAAAAAAATGTTTTGATCAGTCAGTTTGAATCAACTGAATAATTACACCACCTGACTCTGGATTCACTGGTTTTGGATTCACTGGTGTTGGATTCACTGGTGGTGGATTCACTGGTGTTTGAGGCGTAGAGATGGAACCACCAGTATGACTTGGCCTATCAACAGGCCAAGCTGGTGGAACAACACAAGTACATTTCAACATACTAAATACACTGAAACATCTGGAGAAAAAAAACACTTGAAATGTCTGTTCTTTTATTACCTGATGGTGGTTTAACAGGAGGGGGAGTACCAGTCTGACCTGGAGAATAAGAAAAAGACAGACCTTTAAAAATGTTCAAACTCATTGACACTGAAGAGCTTCATAATAATGTTCTGGACTGCCACCTTGATATATAAAATGTCCTACCTTTGGTCATTCTTAATGTTGGTGTTGTCTGGATCATGCTCGACTCTTTTTCCACAATATCTACATTAAGAGGATGTAAACTATGGATGATACATTTCCCAAGTGTACGAATGAATAATTATATATGTAGCCAACTGTATGGGTATCTGTTTATGGGGATGTTTCACAGTTCAACTTTTCCTGTAAGATCTGAGACAAACTCGGAGGTGCTGTCATCCTGTAATGTACTGTAAGTATATATATATATATATATATATATATATATATATATATATATATATATATATATATATATATATATATATATGTATATATATACATAGTCGCATTCATTAAACTCATCATAGCAAATGTATTAACATATCTCTGACTTACCAGTCAGAGTGTATCGTTCACTACGAGCGGACAGAGAGTTGGGTCCACCTCCCAAACTGTAATCACAGCTGGCATCACTTTGCTGAACTGAACGCAGACGACTCAGTAAATCATCAGTTGTGACAGTAAACTGACAGAACCACTGATTTGTTTTCATGTCTCTTTTACTCCAGATGGTTGTTGTTGAAACTGGATTACTTTTTTCTCCAAAGTACAGGTTACATCTTGTGTCACGATTAGCAGATCCAGGCAGAGAGCAAGTAAAGAGAACGTATTCACCAGGAAAGTGCTGAAGAATCATCTGTGGTTTTTGATCTAGAAAAGAGATTAATGAAAAGTCAGAATTATGTGCAATTTTGCGTCAAGTACATTTCAAAATGACTCTTTCAAACAGTACTGACATATAAACAAGTCTATTGTTATAAAATGCAACAAACATCATGTTTAACAAATAATTTATTATTTGTTAAACATGAATGATAAATGATATTTGATATTTGTTATCAATTATTTGTGCACAGAGCAACAAATATTATGACATAAAATTGATATAAATCACACTAATAAAAAGAATAGCTGTATCGCCTTCACCCACAGGTGATTGACAGATGTTTCTCGGCTCATTTTGGTTTGTTATCCCTGAAGACAAGTTCACACATACAATATTGTTGGTTTGTAACGTGACACAATAATATCAGTAGAGACAGTCACTTACTTTGAGTCCTGATGTTGATGGAGGCTGTTTCACTGTGTAGAGATGAAAAGTCTATCACTTCAAGCTTTAACATATAAAAACATTTGATTTTAACCTCAGCAGGTGAACTATGACTTGACATCTTCAGCAGTTCAGTTCCTGTCAGTGTCTTCTGACAAGAGAATTCTCTGACATTTACTGCACTTAAAGTGAAGAAATAACACTGAGACCCAAAAACAGATGGAGGAGTCTGACAGTCCAGTGTGACTGAGTCCGTCTCTGTGATCAGTGGTGGATTCACTCTCAGTTTAGGTGGAGGAGAGTCTGAAACATATATATGTTGGATTGAATTAATGACAATTGCATTTATTCAAATAATAATGAAATTATGAAATCATCAACAGTAGAGGATGCCCTGAGGCTGAGGATTCAATCATGAACATATTTCAGTTGTTTCCAAAACATTACTGATGACAAATTGTAGTGGCAGAGGACACCCATTGAAAATCATCCAACACTTTCTCTGAAGACCTGGGACACTTTGTTGTTTGAGCTCATACTGTAGAAGGATGTCCTAAAAATAGTCCATATTAGTCATGTGTGCTCACCTTGTATGGTGATGGAGACTGGGTTACTGTCTGGAGAAGTTTTCTCTTCAAGCTTTACAGTGTAATAACAAATGACTTTGACCTCAACAGTGGCACTTTGACGTGACATCTTCAGCAGTTCTATTCCCATCAGTGTCCTCATGCAACTGGAGCCTCCGACAATTCCTCCACTTAAAGCGAGGAAACCACATTCAGACACAGAAACAGATGATGGAGCCTGACACTTCAGTGTGACTGAGTCTGTCTCTGTGATCTCCAGTCGATTCACTGTCAGTTCCGGTGGAAGAAGAGCTGAAAATTTAGACATGCACATACAATTTGTCAAATACTTACTGCTGCATGAATATGTGAATATTCCAATTCAGAAGTTGTGATTTATTGAGGAGTAAAGGGAAAATATACTGAAAAACTAAACTTTGTGGAAAAATATTAAACACAGACTAACATGAGCTTCCTGTTCAGTTTTAACAGAACACTGTGACATGAAAGATAATAGATCAGAGACTGACCTTGTGCTTGAATCTCATGAAAGGAATCTGTCGGAATACAGTGAGTTTAACAATGTATTTATATTGATAAGAAAAAGACTGAAATCCACAAATCAAACATTTCAGACAAATATAAAGATCTCGATCAACATGTGCCTCCTTGATCCCAGTGAGGAAATTAGCTTTAGCCTCTGCAGTTTTACAGTTAGTTTAAAAATAAACAGCGCAGAGCAACAGCAACACAGACAATAACAACATGTTTCAAAGTAGAAGAGGTTTAACTTACACATGAGGAGAAACAACAGGCATCCAGACATGTTGCCTGTGCTGCTGGCCACGCTCTGTACTCGATCTCAGAGCAAACCACAGCTAGCAGCAGAGGTGACTTATATTAATAGACAGGCCACAGAAACACAAAGGACATCCTTTGTAAAGAACCTAGTGTGGCCTGTGTTTTATTAGATAGAGAGGCTAGCAACTATGATTAAATGTCTTCATATATTAATTATTCTTTTTCTCACAAATATAGCCACTCTGTTTCAGCTTTTTTTCTTTTTTAGTAGAGAATATCTCAGTTTATAGACATCTTTCTATAAAAGCAAGGAATCTCTGTCTGTCTGTGTATGTGTGCCTCAAATATCTCTGCGGATCAGGATCAGACTGACCTGAGAGTTTCAACATGGCTGCTGCGTGGTTCAAGGGTGTGCAACAAATTATTTCTATTTTCTAAATTATTATTTATTAAATGCTTTACCAATTCTGCTAGCATTGTTAACCGTAGCCACTATAGTCACGTGTGCACCAGAGCCAATCACTGCAAAGCTGACTTCCTCAACAGTTTAAATTGCTGTAGGTTTATATCACTGTAGGTTTTAAATCCGCTTGTTTCTTAAGGTATGTCGTATACCCTAAGAAATGAGCAGATTTAAACCTACAGCAGCACGAGCTGGACCGGGATTTTGCCGGAGGTTCAGTCCCCTTCTGTGCATCTAAACTGACTGCTGTGGATTAATGAGATTAAACGAGTCTGGACTGAGTCTGTTCCGGTCTGAGGAGATCCGGATACGCAAGAACAACAAAGTGGAATTGGAATCTGTGGATGTTCGTGTGTAGCTAGCTACTAGCCCAATCTCACGGCCCACCTCCCGAGTCGACAGACGCACCGGCAGGTCAAGAACCGGACTTAAGGTAAATACTGTCCGCCACGCTTTTTCACGAACATTGCCGTCACGTTTGCTTTGTGTCTGGTGCAGGAAGAAACGGTACAAACGGGATTTTGTCACGAAAGTGTCCACAAGCAGCAAGTTTGGTTGTTGAGGAACAGGAAGTTGTGGGAGGGACACCGGCGGTGTTACAGACAGAGACAGAGATAGCGAGTTTTGAGAGTTGAGAGATTTGTGACGGGTAGCATGTTTGGAATGTGTAGTGTAGTCGTTTTTTTGTTCAAAAAAAGTCAAAACAAGGAGGAGACTGCTGAATGTGGAACAGGCAGGAATGAGCTGAGAAACCCTGAGCTTGAGGCATTGCCTACATTTAAATGTAAATAGTTACACATAACTTTGTAAATTTCAAAAACTTATAAACAAATTTAGCAAACAATAATTTATATTTGCATTATAACTAATGGAATTGGTTCATTAAACATATTTGTGGTTTTCACAGTAAAAAATCAAACTTTTCCTACTCTGATTTTATGTTATTTTGTGATTTTAGGTCCACAGTGTTAATACAGTATGTCAGAATGAAAAAATAACTGTACAGTCACACATGTGAGGTTGCGCTGAAAATAATGACACCAAACAAGGCAAGGTAAATCATTTTTAAGGTCAAATATAATGGTAAAATCAAAAGTAGTCAAAAACAGCCAATTATATCCCTGATGTCCCAAATTCAAACACAACCTCATTTGGCCATCCATGAAAAAGCTAGTTAACCTCCCACTTTTCTATAGGAATACATGCTTCCTATGGGCAATGCACTAGTTTCTGAAAACCACCTTTTCAGTTTCTGTCAGCTCTGATTAAACATGCAGTTATGACAAGACATTGTGCTCCTCCATCTAGTTGGTAAAATGTTATCTGAATAAATAGTGTATGGCTGGTTAACCTGATCTACTGTCAGGCTGTGGGTAAAGAAAAGTTCATCATGTAGTTCCTGATTTTCACTTAGAGAAGAGAAAACAATATGATAGGTAAAATAACCAAGGAAAAGGAAATTAAGGACATTGGAATAAGGAAATTAAGAATGAAAAACTAAATATCCCAATAGTATCTTACAATAGTTTAAAGTGATCAATAAAATGATATTTTATGAATATGTTTGTAATTGATTTAGTCTCTTTGATGGGTTTCCATCTCCATTGTATCATTACGTGTTGGTTATCTTAATTTGTGTACATGTGTGAGTCACTCCTCATCTGTAAATAAACATGAACCTCAACTTCAAATATGAACATAAATCCATTTTTTATTAGTAGTTTATAATGCCTATTTTATCATGTGCAGCATTGCAACACAAGCAGTAAAACATGTTATATTCAGGATGAACTTCTGTTTCTATCAGTACAATAGAGTTCAATTAAACTACACCATTTAAACGTCTGCTCTATGAGATAAAGATGTAAATAATGCAAATATCAATTAACTGGTACATAAGAGAGCAAAGCGAAGTAACTGCAGAAAAACATTTGTGTTACACATTAACTTGTTCACTACAGAAAAAGAAAACAGTACAAGTGCTGTACACTGAATCTCTCAGGGCTGCTGTGGCTGACTTCTCTGCTGCTGATGTCACTCTGAGAAGAAACAAACACACAGCTGATGTCACTGAGGTGTAAATGTTTGAATTATCACAATAGAGAAGTTGCACATGCTCAGTTTTTGTCACATGTATAGCTGTTGTGGTACAAGATTTTCACAGTATGGTAACCATCTCATACAATATCACCATAAGGCTGTCTGTGTACTGTAGATTTGCAGTGCAGTGGTGGTTGACCACTCGTGTGGTTTACTTTCCGTTAAAGACGCAGGTTCTGTGTATTTGTTCTCTGCAGGTGTTAGTTATTTTAGTAGCTGTGAGCATGAACTTTGTTCAACTGAAAACAATGTGACCCTGCTTCAAAGTTCCTTACAAATGCAAAAAACTTTTAAGATCCAAACTAAAATATGTGTATAGAATGACTGTTTGGCCCATCCTAACCTAAATGAAGAACAGTGTCAGGTCAGACACCAGCGTTCATGTGATATTTTTCTGACACACTGATGTCAACAACGTCACTACCACAGCTCCTTTCACCAACCTGTTCCCCTTATGCTATACTGTGCTTAAGCATTGTTAATTTAATTTATAATAATCACAATAGAGAAGTTGCACATGCTCAGTTTTTGTCACATGTATAGCTGTTGTGGTACAAGATTTTCACAGTATCGTAACCATCTCATACAATATCACCATAAGGCTGTCTGTGTACTGTAGATTTAGTTTAACATACACTTTATCATAATTTCATTAGATTTTAAAAAGTTAAAAATTCTGGCTACTTGTATGCATTTCAGCTGAAAGTGCATCACCAAGTGGTGAATCATCCTGTTGACTCTACATTCAGGAAGAGAAAAGCAGCTCACCAGCATTGTATTCATAAGTGACAATACTGTATGTTTCACTCAGTTGTGATTGATTTATCTCTTGTGGTTTCCCCTTTTCATTGTGTGATTGGTTTTGTATGTTTTCTGTGAGATCACTCCTCTCATGTAAAGCACATATGTAAAAGCATGCCTTGTGTTTAAAGCACCATACAAAGAAAAATGAATTTAGAGTGTTGTACACTGGATTTCTGGACTGATGTAGCTGACTTCTCTGAGCTGTTATCACTCTGTGAAAAGAAGGAAATACAAATGACTTGGCCTCCCTCAGACACATGCAGAATTATTGATTTAATTAGTTTCTCAAGACATTTTTTTTTTTTGTCTCTGTCACATCAGAGAATCAGAGAATACGCTCATTTCCATGATAGTCCCTCTGATGGCACGTTCCAGTTCAAATTCTGATGACCTTCAAGCATATTAGCAGAAATTGCACCACCAAGTGGTGAATCAACATCTGATGTTACATTCAACATGAAAAAAGCAGCTCACCAGTGTTGCATTCATAGGTGACGATACTGTAGGTTTCATCATAACCACCCTGCAAATGGCAGAGTGAAGGGAGCATGAGAGCAGCCTTATCTAAGACTGAATCATCACTGCAAAACCCAGGAGTCTGAACTCACCACTCATTCACTGTTGATACTCACCAGATACTTCCTGTAATCTGAAACAGACACCAAAGCACAACTTAATACATTATAACAACAAAACCCTGAAATAATGTAGAAATATCACTGTTATATTGACTGGCATGATCATTGTAGTAATTGTAGAAAAAAAAAATGAGCCACATACCTTTTGATTTGCCAGTAACATTTGTTGTTGGTCTAAACAATGAAAAAAGATAAACAGGTTGTTACAGAGTTCAGACTTCAGTGCAGATGAAAGAAGAAGCAGAGTAAACATTTCTGATTGTCCTGGGCAGCTGCCAGAGTGAAACTATCAATGTAAACCACAGCAATGATGAAAAAGAAGATACACGACTGGTGCTCACTCAAGTTTGTATGTTAACATTTGAGAAATAAGATTTCGTACCTCTTGGAGAGAAATGTTTCTAGAGAATGCAAAAATATATATATATATATAATTATCAACCAGTGATTACTGATATCATGAAGATTAAAAAATGTTAAGACATATTTCCTATAACTGCCGCTGAGGTTCAGAACAGACACTAAAACTCACTAAAAAAGTGATGTCAATATTCTTTATTTCTTACCGATCCTGCTTTGGTTAAAGAGAAGTACCAATCCAAGCAAGACGACACCCACAGTCACAGTTGCTCCAATCATCAATATCATCTTATCTGCATTAAGAGAGGAGGCCATTAACAAGTGTCTGTCTGAGGAGTTGTGTCAGCAGAGGTGAAATTACCTTCAGCAGTGAGAGTGTGATCTGAAGACAGAAAAACATTAACATTAGAAAAAAAAAAGATATGCCAACATTTTATGAAAAGTCAATCTGAGTCATCAAGAACTCAAGTAATTATTTTAGCTGTTGGTTTTACTGATTTGATGGAAGTAGAGACAGAACTACCAGCGTCACTTCTACCAACATGCCGACCTGCTGGAACAACAAACGCACCATTTGAAATACTGGATAAACTGAAACATGTACAATCTGTGATTAACTAATGTCAAACTTAATGTATCTGTTATTTTGCTACCTGATGTTGGTGAGTGAAAACCAAAGACAGACCTTTTGAAAAATGTCAAACTAATTAACACTACAGTGCTATGCTACTAATAATATTGTGGATTGACACCTTGATTTTTTAAATGTCCTACCTGTGGTCATTTTAAACGCTGGTGTTCCTGTGGTCATTGTAGACTCACTCTCTACAAGCTCTACAAATTCTACAGTGACAGAAGATGGAGTTGGGGTGATATTTTGATGATCTATACAAATAAATATGTATGTAGACAGCTGTATGGGACATTACTGCTTTTCGTGTTTATGTATTTATGATCTGTTGTCTTTAAAATCAACTCTGGTCTATTATAAGCATGTGTAAGTGCACAGTGAGCATATCTAAACGTATTTAGTTCTGAAAATACAATTTAACCTTTCAAATGACAAGAATTTAAACAGAGTGAAGGTGTAGTCCTCCTATAATTAGGTCTCATTTAGGCAGTCACAAACAACTTCATTAAGTTTCAGTGGCTGTGTTGTGACATTCACAGCAGAAAGTCATTGTAAAATGTGCATTAATATCTTCTCTGACTGAGCAGTCAAGCTGTATTGATCACTATGAGCGGATAGAGTTGGGTTCACTTCCCAAACTGTAATCACAGCTGGCATCACTTTGTTGAACTGAATGTAGACAACAGTCAGATATTGTGATTAAATGGAAGTAAAATTTGTTATCTAACAAGATATATGATTGTGTTCTGGATTGCTATTCATATGTTCAGCATGTCCTACCTGTGGTCTTTGTAGACGCTGGCTGTGTTTGGGCCCTTCTTGATTCACTTCTCTTAATATCTACAGTGAAAGGAAAATGATTTGTGTCTGTGAGCTTTATGTGTTAACAAATAAATAAACATTGTGCGGCACTTTGGTCCAAGCTGAAATCTTTGATGGATTGCCATGAGATGTTTTATGACATTCAGGGTGTCCAGAGGACAATTCCAAATGACTTTGCTGATGTCCTGTTTTTAAATTGTTATGAAATTTGGTACAGATCTATTTGTTGCCACTATGCTGAAACCTAGTGACTCTGGTGATCCTGGGACTTTTCATATGGCACCACCAACAGGTTACTTATTTGTCAGGTGAAATATCTGAACTTTTATGAGACTGATACACCTGTCCCACATTAACACAGATAATGCAAGTGTAATCACAATATGAGCAGAAAATGGCAGAAAACTCACTCAACAATCACTTAAGCATTTTCTCTGTAAAGATTTGTATGTATTCAGAGGTAATTTACTTGGATACATTCATTAATTTCAAAGGAAGTTTTGTGTCTCCAACTGTACAGTTATTACATTGTATTTGTGTTTTCATTGACTTACCAGTCAGGCTGTATCGATCACTACGAGCAGACAAAGACTTGGGTTCACTTCCCAAACTGTAATCACAGCTGGCATCACTTTGTTGAACTGAACGTAGACGTCTCAGTAAATCATCAGCTGTGACAGTAAACTGACAGAACCACTGATTGGTTCTTGGGTCTCTTTTACTCCAGATGGTTGTTGTTGAAACTAGATCACTGGCTTCTCCAAAGTACAGGTTACATCTTGTGTCAGGATTAGCAGATCCAGGCAGAGAGCAAGTAAAGAGAACGTGTTCACCAGGAAAGTGCTGAAGACTCAGTTGTGGTGTTTGATCTACAAAAAGATTCATGAAAAGTCATCAAATACAGTATAACATGTTGTAGGGCCTGTACTGTTCCAAAAAGTGCTCACATTCACAGAAGTACTACTGTCACACTTCACTTATCATGTTTTACAATTAACATTCAATTTTATGATTCAACACAATATTTTCATCATCTTAGTTGACTGTGAATCAAACTGTAATACAAAAATAACAAGAATAAAGTGGAATCTGACAACAGAAGAGCAATTCACTAAAAATAACAAAAACACTGTAAAAATGGGAATGAAGTTGTTGAATCTTTGTTTTTTTCCTTTTGTAACCCTTGCAAAATACCTGAAATATGGGTCCTCTTACACTATATGTCATAAAACACAATAAGAAAAGCAAACTCACTGTGTATGGTGATGGTGGATGTGTCACTGTGTGGAGATGGAGAACCCGAAACAGTATAAAAACATCCCACCTTAACCTCAGCAGGTGAACTCTGACTTGTCGTCAACAGCAGCTCAGTTCCTGTCACCTTCCTCAGACATGAGGAGCTTTCAATATTTTCTCTCCCTTCTCCTTTTATCATGTAGATTAAACACTGCAGCACATGAACAGATGGAGGAGTCTGACAGTCCAGAGTGACTGAGTCTGTCTCTGAGATCACCACTGGATTCACTGTCAGTTTAGGTGGAAGAAAAGCTGAAAATTGAAGCATATATCCTTAATCATTCAAATTTAAATGTATCCGAAAACATTCTAAAGATTCATTTATAGTGGCAGAGGACAGCCATTAAAAATCTTCTGGCACCTCTGAAGACCTGAACTCTGTTGAGGGCCACTTTGCTGTTTGAGCCAATACCATAGCAAGATATTAAAATATGAGTTCATAGCAGCCGGGTTCACTCACTGTGTACGCTGATGGAAGTTGTGTCACTGTGTGGAGATGGAGAATCTGAATCTTCATACTTTACAGTGTAGAAACATCTCACTTTAACATCAGCAGGTGAACGCTGATTTGAGATCTGCAGAAGTTCAGTGGCTGTCAGTGTCTTCTGACAAGAAAAGACTCTGACAATTGATCCAATGTAGAAATGACACCGAGACACAGAAACTGATGATGGAGCCTCACAGTTCAGTGTGACTGAGTTTGTCAGTGTGATCATCGCTTCAGTCGCTGTCAGTGTAGGTGGAGGAAGAGCTGAAAATTTAGAGGTAGATATATATGTTGTTAAATTTTAGTATACTAAAATAAAAATAAAAAATAAGATATCATACTAAACTGTCAGTATTGTGATAACAGCACCCCTGCCATTAAAACTAATATTCACCTGTGGGACTCACCTTGTGCTTCCACCTCACAAAAGGAATCTGTTGGAGAAACAAAAACAAGAAACAGATGTAACAGTAAGTAGTGGGATGATATTGTATATTAGATTGGCATCTGCAAATGATTGTACCTGTATTGGTGAGTAACTGCCTATATTTACACTGACGAATAAACAGAGGAAAGGTTGAACTTACACATGACGACGACTAACAGCAGGTGTCCAGCCATGATGAAGGTGAATCATGTGAAATGTGTGAGACGATGATGTGTTTGGCTAGATGGACTTTGACATACAGATGTGACGTTTTGCAGAGCAGGAAAACCACAGCAAGCATGAGACGAGACACTGGATAGGCCACAGTGTGTGTCCTCCTTTATGTTTAGAACAAATCTACCACAGTGTTGCTGGTTCAGAGAAATTTAAATTTGGCTCATCATTTCTTTCTTCATGTTTGTCCTGTTTATCATTTGCTTTTTTGTACATGGCAAGAGTAGTGGTATATCTATGTCACATGAAACAAAAATCCAGCTTAACTTTATGTTTCATTTAAAACCAAACCTTGGCTTGACTTGACAGAGATAGTTAAAAGAGGAGCTAAAGTTAGAGTGGATCTTAAAGGTGCATGCAACGTAGCTAAATTTGTCCTTTTGAAAATAAGATAAGCAACAAGGCATTATGAGACATCATGAGACACTTTTTTGTTAGTAACAACGTAATTCTTCTGCAGTCAGACCAACTATAAATCAAACTGGGTCTCCTCCAATCTACACAACCTGAAATCATTTTGAAGAAAGACATGCAACAATTCTGACCGCTTGCTCAGTGCCATTATCTTTATTCTGCAGCTCTTTCTAAATCTAGATATCTTTATTTTGTTTTTTGCACTCATACATGTCTTACTGTCCAGTGTCTGTCCAAGGCCAGACTGAGTGTGAGATACAGCTGATAGGCCATGTGATGTGTGAGACCCGTGATTTCCTGCATTTTCCTGCAGTTATGAAAACAGTTTCATTCAGGAAGAAATACAGTTGATGTAAAGATATTTCTGTCTTATTACTAGGCATTCAGTGTGTTCAGAAAACACAAAATCTCACTTCAGCAGTTTATTATGACACCTGAGATCGTATAAACATTTCTGCATGGGCTCGTCTCTTCTTGAGTTACCCTCTTTTACCTGAGTGAGTGTGTGTGTGATTGGTTGCAGGTGTTTGGGTGATTGCAGGTTATCCAGGGAGCTGATTGGTTCACGTCTTGAAGCCAGGAGTTAAAGGACAGACTCCTCTCAGTTCCTGGGGGCTCTCCTCGGTCAGCCTGACTGCCAGCATGTTTAATTATGTGCAAAAATGTGTTTTTGAATAAAACCATTTAAAAATGCTTCAGTGCTGGTGGGAAGAGGGGAGTCTCACTTTCATGTTGCACCAGGGTTTCCCCGTTTCTTAGTCATAACAAGTGAGTGAAGAGAGATATAATGCACATGTAAATATTCCGTAGGTGAAGTAAGATAATGAATGTTATTTCTTGCAAAGAAATTACTATTGGCAGCCAACAGGTGGAGCTGCTGAGCTTTGCAGCACTCGGGTGGTTGTGGAAGGACAAAGACAAACAGATCCACTACAAATCCCTCAGTGCTGCTGGTACCACACTTGCTGGTGAGGACTGAACCTGGGCTGCAGTTCTGCACCATCCTCCAGGGCCACGGTGCTGAGCTGCTGTACAGGGGGTTTTCCAGTCTGTCTATCTTATTCAGGAGTTACTGGGCACACTGCCAGTTCTAATTGAGGCTCTCATCATACTGCATTTTGTAGAATTCTAATCTGATATTTGTTCAGCTTTATTGCTGAAACAAATATTATATTTCCCCCAATTTAATCTAACCATCTAATTGGCAATGCTGATACCAATATATGATTGGATAATCTGGCACACTTAAGTGAAAGTGTATTAGTATGTAACTACTTAGATTTACTGACAATGACAATATGTTTAACTTAGCCATGTTGGTGATTCATAGCACTATAAGAATCTGTCTGACTAGATGGTCTCTGACACAGTGGTGTCATTTTGCTGAACTTGTTCTCAGGAAAACCAAAGCAAGCATCAGATGTGAACCACACTGAGAGACAGGCCACAGAAACACACTTAACACCGTTGAGAAAGCCTCAGTATGTGCGGTACTATAAATTTAAACCCAGCCTACCACAGTATTTGCCTACTAGTTCAGAATAGTTAGTTCGCTCATTATTTCTGTACCTTTCTTACAGTCGCTCCTGTGGTTTACTTTACTTGTTGCTTTATTTAAAACATCACGATGTAAAATAATAAATAACAACCTTTGTCGTAGAGTGTTTTTAAACTAACATTATGATATAACTGAAGTTAACTTGTACGCCTGCCATCGCGTCTTTTTGTAAAGGTGGGTTAAAATATACATTATATCTTGTTATTTGATTAATTCAGGTCCATGACTCAAATATTACATTTTGATGATTGTACTCAACAAGTGTAGTGCTATGACAGGGAAACACAGTGGCATCACTAACAAGAAGTCCGACAGTGCAAGTAGACAGACAGTCATACTGGCTTAAACCAAAAGGTGACTGGGATGAAACCAGAAGGTGAATGGTGAGACAATAACCCAAACTGCCAGTTTCCAGATCAAATTACTGCTTCACCTGTTACCATATTGAGAGTGAAGTTTTCCTGAACAACGAGGGATTATCAAAAAAAGCTTTGTTTTGGGATTAAGTTATTCAGATAATGTGATAGAACTACTGGCTTCTTTACAACCTGTCTGACCGTCGGGTGACCCACTTCTGATCTCAGTAGTAGTTTCTTTTGTAAATACTGTGTTATAATCTGTTTGCAAAAAGCTATGAAACATAGATCCAAATTGTTCAACACAAATTATTACCACCTGCTATTGTATTCACACTGCAGCGACATACAAGAAAGGTCAAAGCAGACTGTATCTGCTGAGGAAGCTCAGGTCCGTTGGGGTGCAGGGGGCACTCCTGACCACTTCCTATGACTGTGGTGGCATCAGCCGTTTTCTATGGAGTCGTCTGCTGGAGCAGCAGCATCTCGGCAGCTGACAGGAGGAGACCTGATAAACTTACCGAGAAGGCCAGCTCCACCCTGGGATGCCCTCTTGACCCAGTGCAGGTGGTGGGAGAGAGCAGGATGAAGGAGTCCCAACCCCTGCTGGTCACTGTCTCAGCACTGGGCAGCTCCTTCAGCAACAGACTGATACACCCTAAGTGTGAAGGAGAGGTATCGCAGGTCCTTCCTTCCCTGCTGCTGACTGACTATACAACCAGCACTGCTCCCAATAGCCTATAGACCTCACTCTGGTCAATTTCCTTAACACCCATATTTATTCCATATTTACACTTTTAAAAAATGCTGTTAATTTTGCATTATATCATGTAAATATGTATATATGTCTATTTCTTCCCCTTTTAATTTTATTGCTTATTTTTGCTATTGTTCCTGTTCTTGTAATATGTTTCTGTTTTTGGAATATTCTGTCACTGCTGTGACAAACAAATTTCCCCATCTGTGGGACATTGAGGGATTTCTGACTCTGATTCTGATTTCCCAGATATAATAATATAACTTTCAGTATCATACCCTGTACATATTGTGTATGTCTACATGTGGTTTTGTTGGAGTTTGTGGTATCATTGGTGACATTTAAGGAGACTAAAAGAGCCTGACTGAAAAAAAATAAAATACTTATTATATTCATTCAGGAGAATAACACAAAGGCATTCAAGGTATGTACTGTATTTTTGAGAGTTCGGGGAGTAAAACATGCCATGCATGTACAGCATCGGTAAGTTGAAAATGCATGGAAATGTATCTATCATTCATAGTAATGGAAATCTCAAGGAAAATATCTCCAGTTAAAAAAAATATATATGCTCAACATTAAGTAGAAAACACATTGGAAAACAAAATGGAATGACAGACAGCAAAGAAGTGAACCTTTTGCCTTAGTTGAGGAATATGAGTAAGGCTCAATACATTTTCCATCTTGATCTCAAAGAAACAAGATTAAATTGCAGGTTCAAACCTATCTGCGATCATTTGTCATAAACTCTAAGGCCTGGATTACACTAGTTAACGCTACACATAAGGTTTACATTTCTTACAGTTAAGGCTGTTTGCGTTCTCGTTTGTTTTTCAGTGTTTCTGCACGGTGCTGTAAGTCATGTGCGACAGGTCTGGTGCAGCTGGCTCTTCAGGGATGGTGTCGTACAAATGGAACATTTCATGCTGAGAAGAGAAAAAAAAAACAACTGCAGCATCTATTAATATATATGTATATAGAAAAGTATATCTAATGTTGTCAGACTTACACGCTCATCTTGAGGTTCCTGCTGTTTCACCGTCTCAGGACACACTAACGAGAAACACACACACACAGTGAGATGATAGTTTCCTGTTTAGTTTGGCGTGTTATTGTATGCTGAATTTCTTCTGTCTGCCGATGTTCAAAATAAATGAACAGCGGGATGGGAAATGGTGGTTATTTCAATGTCCTCCCTCAAGGTGAAGTTAATAAACATGGATGAAATCTGTCCAGGGGCAGCAGAAATCAAATATATTGTGTTGAGCAGAGCCAGTTTCATTGTCTCAAAAACTGTCTCTCTATTCTATCATTGTATTATAAATGTTTGTTTGTGTCTTTCTAAACAAAGACACTACAAAAAACATTTTCTCAATGAAAAAAAGCTCTAATACTCTACACTCCAGCATCATATTACATAACACACACTCTGGGTTTATTTGCCAATGATGCTCTGCAATGACAGTAACAGTTTGATCATTGTGTCAATGTTCTCGACTAGTGTCTGTGATTGAAATAGTAGCTTTTCTTGAGCTTTTTTCTTTCAAGTAGTTGTTGAAATTCTCAAACAGAGTAAAT
The DNA here is from genome assembly GCF_904848185.1 of Acanthopagrus latus. Lineage (NCBI taxonomy): Eukaryota > Metazoa > Chordata > Actinopteri > Spariformes > Sparidae > Acanthopagrus > Acanthopagrus latus. Next base: position 16,479,138 of record NC_051044.1, read on the forward strand.
CTCAAAATGCAGTGACCGTGAAAATGCAATTTCTACATCTTACAACCATTTGATTATTATTATTTGAAAAGGCTTTTAGATGTATTTTTTTTTGTCACAAAATTCTTCTCTTCAGTATCGAAAAGTAAGTGTGAATGCCCATATGAAAATAGATTCTGAATTCATGAGCTAAACAAATTGACAGAGTTCTCACCAGCTCTTCTTTGGTTACAGCGAACCGCAGAAACGAGCACGATACAACCCACAGTCACTCCGCCACCAGCTGCAACTGCTACGAACTTCAATATCCACAGTTCTGTTTTGTAACAACAGAAACAAGTGTCAGTTTTACTTCTCACAACATTATATGAAAATCAGGAAGACATTACACGAATACAAAAGACACTTATTGTCACTGTCTAAAAAGATCACAGCGTGTTTGTTGCAATCCTGTTCAGAGGCACTTTAAATCGAAAAAAAGTTAAATTATATTCACAATAGAAATAAAGATATAGAGAGAGAGAGACATGTAGCATGCATAACTTCATCTCAACCCCTAATACCAATGCACAACTAATGAATACAATTATATGTAAAGTATTGCTTTGTCACTAATAAGTAACTAGGTGGTGAAAATGATTTAATCACAGTGGTGAGAAACGACACCAACTGTACTCACTTGAAGTAGTTTTCTGAGGGCTTGCAGACAACAAGCTGTCTTTATTGCCAGTTGTACTGACACTCGAACCTTGTATGAGCACATGAAGACATGTTTTTAAAACACTGACAGCTACACAGTAAGCATTTGGATTATTAGCAATAATAATAATCTTTGGTCTACCTGTTATTGCATCACTTGATTCTGGATTATCAGGGGTGGCACTGGTGTCTGTTTCGTGAAGGCATACAGAACATAAACATTAAAACAATATATTGTCTTCCTTTGCCGAAGGGGCACAAATGTTATATGTCATATGTAACAATGTGGGCTTGTATCTGCACAACACACAGTCTAACTTACATCCATCATGCACAATCAGAGTAACCGATCAGCTACTTTAGTATGTACTTTCAATAAATTTCAGGATAATCACTTTTTATAAACCTATCCAGGGTTTTACATATAATATTACATAATGTGTTTATCAACGCATGTGATAACCATCAGGGATCCCAACCGGCCTTCCTGCTGAATGAAGAATAGTTATTTTCAAAATAGATAAGAACTCTTATTATTTTCGTTTTCGTTGTCTTTCCGCTTATCCATGAGGGTCGCGGGATGTTGTTGTTTCCCCCTAAGGGGCTGAACTCTTATTATACGCTTCATATATTTGTAATCTTGTTACCTGTTTGTTTTACAGGAGTCACAGGGGTCGTGGTATAAACTGTCAG